>NC_085877.1:34814477-34819477 GCF_034702125.1 Engraulis encrasicolus
ACACACACACACACACACACACACACACACACACACACACACACACACACACACACGAATGCAGGCACGCACGCATGTATGCAAACACGCATGCATACACGCACACACACACACACACACACACACACACACACACACATACACACACACACACACACACACACACACACACACACACACACACACACACACACACACACACACACACACACACACACACACACACACACACACACACACACACACACACACACACACCTTGCAAGCCTTGGCATGAAGCCATTTCCGCCTCAGAGAAAAACTGGTTGCAGAAAAAAAAACAACTCTTTCATATACACTATGCCTATATACATACTCTTAATTACAATCATACACAATGGCAGTGTGCAAATATGCAGTCTTCAAACACAGGCAGTGCTCAAACATGTGCAGCTGTCCTTTATCACAGTGGTTCCCAACCTTTTTCTTCAGGGACCCATGTTTTTACCATTGTACTGTAAGCTTTAGTGACCCAAGCGTGCGAGCGCCTGCACGAGAGGGAGTCACATGATACCCTGTTTCCTGCAAAAACTCATTTTAGTTATTTTATTCCTCATTTCGTCTTCAGTAAAATATAGAATAAATCGTTGATGTATCACTTAAATTTTGTTGCTTCTATTAGTCTACGTAAATGCTTTGTCATGTGTTCAACATGGGCTATCGTATTAAAATGAATCCCCTTAAAATCAACAGGGTTTTCGCGACCCACAGTGGATCTTTGGCGACCCATAAGTTGGGTCCCGACCCATAGGTTGGGAACCACTGCTTTATCACATAGAATAATGTCCTGCAGCCTATACATTCATTCATCATATAGCCAAGCAATATCATATAATCAGGGCCGCCGACAGCTTTGGCAGGGCCCGGGACAAAGTAATCTGAAAAGGGCCCCCCATCCAATACATATAATGTAATGAGGACCCAATTCTGGGTCCCCGCTTCTCCCTGGGCCCAGTCCTACTGACCCCTTTGTCGCCCCCTGTCGGCATACACTAGTGCAAGAGCATACTGCAGAGTGGCAAAATATAGCTCAACATACAATGCCACTCAAAAAAAACAGTTCTTGCCGTAGTATGCCATAGTATTGCACAGTATCGCACACGTACAACATAACAATGCCTGGCATGGTATAGCACAGTAGCCAACAATACCATCACGTAGGCCTAGATATTAATAGCCACTATTGTCTGCCATGCGGTTTCAGTGATAATTCCATTTGCCATTCAGAGATTGACAGCCTATACGTTATGCTTAGCATGGTATGGCAAAACGTACAATATACTGTTGGTAGTTGGTAGCCAGGGCACATCCTCCTTTTTGATGCAACACCTTAGGCGTTGCTTCTAGTCAGGCCAGGAGCAATACCAACATTGTTTCTGAGCCCCGAAAAAATGAGGAACTCCTCCCACTTAAGTAAAACAACCAGTAGCAAATGAAAGGAGGCGGGTCAACCATGCCATTTGGGAAATGTTAATTGTTATGCTCTTGGTCAGACCAAGTCTCGAAGTGATTTGAAAGGTGATGATAATCAGGCTAGGTAGTTGGTTGATACAGTGGTAGAACTGGTACAGTGATGACTTCAAAAGCCGTTCCCAGGCAGAGAGACAGATACAGATTTGCAGATAGATAGATAAAATTTCTCTGACTGTTGGTGGATGAAATATGAGTTCTCCTGTCTTTGCTGTTCCCTGGCAAAGAAATGAAACAAACAAGCAGGGGTGGATCTAGCCATTTTGGGGCCCTAGGCGAAATATAAACTTGGGGCCCTCAAAAGTCATTATAAAGACGTACATTTCTGTGTTTTGGTGCTATTCAAGTGTTTTGTCTCATATACATAGGCCTTTGATTACTTTACACAAGTGACACATTAAGATAAGCCTGCTTTTTTTGCATGTCTACCGCAACTGGTGTGTCAGTCGGGGCCCCTGTGGAGGACAGATTTGGTCGGGGCCCTAGGCAATTGCCTAGGTTTGCCTAATGGAAAGTCCGCCTCGGCAAACAAGTGACAGGCGGGGAATTATTTATGGGCGGTGATGTCACCCTGATATTTGAGAAAGGTGAACGCACACTGACACTCAGTAATTGAAGTGTCATGTAAAATATGGCGTGAAGCTGACAATTGTTCTTTTTTGTTTTCTTTAGGGTTTTTTTTAGCTTTAATACTTGTTGTGTATTTTCTGTGTGTGTGTGTGTGTGTGTGTGTGTGTGTGTGTGTGTGTGTGTGTGTGTGTGTGTGTGTGTGTGTGTGTGTGTGTGTGTGTGTGTGTGTGTGTGTCCACATTTAAATCGCACTCACAATGACACACGCAGAAATCTCAGCTTTCCAACTCGTTCCTATTTGATGTCATCAGTTCCCTTCAAAAAAAATATGCCACTTACCACACCCACTGACACACACACACACACACACACACACACACACACACACACACACACACACACACACACACACACACACACACACACACACACACTCAGAGACCACACACACACACACACACACACACACACACACACACACACACACACACACACACACACACACACACACACACACACACACACACACACACACACACACACACACACACACACACACACACATACACACACACACACAGTAGACGTCAACGACAAAGACGACACACACACATGCCAGGTGTGTTCTCTTTCTCCCCTCCACCGGGGAGTGTCAAAACAGTAGGCAAAGTAGCTTTTCTGCTTTTTTCACTCATTTAATCCGCCGCCCACCAGCTATTCTTCAGACAAATGGCGTGTAGTGTAGGGTGCTTTGTGGGTGACAATGGTCCCGGTTTGAAAGGAGATTGAATTTGTTGTCGTCGGAAGCGGTTCAGCTTAAGGTGTGGTGTCGTGTCTCTTTTTGAGCGTGTGTGTGCGTGTGTGAGTTTGTGTGTACGTACATGCGTGTGTGTGTGAGTGCCTGTGTGCTTGCATGTGTGTGTGTGTGTGTGTGTGTGTGTGTGTGTGTGTGTGTGTGTGTGTGTGTGTGTGTGTGTGTGTGTGTGTGTGTGTGTGTGTGTGTGTGTGTGTGTGTGTGTGTGTGTGTGTGTGTGTGTGTGTGTACACGTGTGTGTGCATGAGTAGCTTTAGAGGCATAAAGTTGTCCTCTCCTCTGAGAAAAGAAAAGAGAAGAAAACGGTAGAGTAAGGGGAAAGAGAGCAAGAGAGCACAATAGCCATGAGGTAACTCGACACACAATGGAGATGGTTAGAGGAAGGACTTAGGAAAACCTGTGTGGTTTTGTGGGGAGGGGGCGGGGTGAGGGTTGGAATGCACAACGAAAAGGATTACTAACCTGGACACAACACCTGTGAGTGTAGTATTTGTGTGTTTGTGTAGGCCTATGTATAGGTTTGAGTGTGTGTGTGTGTGTGTGTGTGTGTGTGTGTGTGTGTGTGTGTGTGTGTGTGTGTGTGTGTGTGTGTGTGTGTGTGTGTGTGTGTGTGTGTGTGTGTGTGTGTGTGTGTGTGTGTGTGCGCGCGCGCACATGTGTGTGTGTGTGTATTTTTGTGCGCGTGCGTTTGTGCAGCATTGTGAAGTGGCAGTGGAGTAGTGGTGTTGTAGTGGTTAGTGGTAGTGGAAAAGGATGGTGCAGCATTGTCAAGTGGTAGTGGTGTTGTGTAGTGTAAAGTGGCAGTGGTGTAGTGGTGTTGTGTGGTGGTGGTGATGGGGATGGTGCAGCATTATGAAGTGGCAGTGGTGTAGTGGTGTTGTGTGGTGGTGGTGATGGGGATGGTGCAGCGTTGTGAAGTGGCAGTGGTGTAGTGGTGTTGTAGTGGTGGTGGTGGGGGTGGTGCAGCGTTGTGAAGTGGCAGTGGTGAAGTTGTGTAGTGGTGTTGTGTAGTGGTGGTGGGGGTGGTGCAGCGTTGTGAAGTGGCAGTGGTGTAGTGGTGTTTTGTGGTGGTGGTGGGGGCGGTTTTGAAGGGATTAAGTTCACTAGGTTAAGACTTAATGAGCCACGCTCTCAGATGGGGGTTAGCAGGGTATTAGGATGCCAGGGGAAGTCCCACCCGTTTGGATTCTTTTCTTTTTTCTTGCTCACATTTCAAATTCCTGTTTCTGTGTCTGTCTTCCAAATTCTCTGTTCTGTCTGTCTGTCTGTCTGTCTGTCTGTCTGTCTGTCTGTCTGTCTGTCTGTCTGTCTGTCTGTCTCTCTCTCTCTCTCTCTCTCTCTCTCTCTCTCTCTCTCTCTCTCTCTCTCTCTCTCTTTTTCTCTCTTTCTCTCTCTCTCTCTCTTTCCCTCTCTCTCCTCCCTTCATAATGCATCCCCATCCTTTTCTTGTGTCCTCTCTCCCCCCCCCCCCCCCCTCTGTGTCAGTTCTATTTTCTCCGTCACTACAGTAATTCTACATCTCCTCTCCTCTCTCATCTCTGCTTCTCTCAGATGCATTCCTTTCCCTTTGTCTTGAGTTCATGTACTTCCAGATCCTCTCTGAGTCTAAGCCTCTTTCCTCTTTCACTCTCTGCATGTCTTTTGAAATATCTTCCTCTTCGTCTTGCTCTCTCTCTCTCTCTCTCTCTCTCTCTCTCTCTCTCTCTCTCTCTCTCTCTCTCTCTCTCTCTGTCTTTCTCTAGCTCTCTCTCTCTCTCTTTTTCACTCTGGCTTCTTTTCAGGACCGCACATCTATCTTTTTTTTCATCCATCTCTCGTGCTGTGTCTTCCTCGTCCTCATTTCTGTCATATCTTCACCCCGTTCTCTACATCCCCCATTTTACTGTAACACAATAATCACTCCCCTCCTCTCTCTCTCCTTCTGTTTTGTGTACTGTTTCATCTACTTGTGCCAAGGATGGGGGCTGATGGTTGGCATTGGGTCCCATTCTGCATCTCCAGTCTCTGCCTGTGATGTCCCAGTCTCTGATTCTGTACAGGGGCGTATGGGCCCTGTGTACACTCCAAGCCGTCAATCGCTTCATCTTCCTCTTCATCTTCCTCTTCC
>NC_085877.1:34821977-34824477 GCF_034702125.1 Engraulis encrasicolus
GTATGTTCTGAACGCAGTGTCCCTCTTGACATACAACCCCATGCAGGGACGCTGACAGGGGAGGACAAAGCGGTCACTTGTCCTGGGGCCAAGGAGAGAGGGGGGGACCCAGAATTGGATCCTCATTACATTAATGTATTGGGTTTTGGGCCCTTTCGTATGTCTTTGTCCATGGCCCAGACAAAGCTGTCAGCGGCTCTGCCCCCATGCATATACATACGTATGACTGCATATGCATATTTATATGGTGTATATGCATAAAGTACTAGACATAGTAGCACACTCCAGATAGTTTTGATGAGTTTGTTTCCTCAATGCAGAGATCATATGCATATATGCATATCTGTACGACAGCCATCTGATGTACAGCCATTACTTATTCATTAAACGATATACAGTATAGTAGTAGACCACTTTACCCAAAGTGACTCACAGTTACTTTTTGGCACAGTGCAAGGGTGTGGAGCAATGTGGAATTAATTCCTTGGCTCGAGGGCTCTTCAAATATGAACAAGGGTTTTTATTTTGGAGACCACCCACACTCCTTGTAACTGGTGCAGGATTTGAACGTGCAACCACCCCAGATTCCAAGGACCACTCCCTGCCTATTAGTCAAAGTCAAAATCAGCTTACAGTAATCGTATATTTCTTCACATGCGTAGGTCATATACAATAATTGAAATCAAATTGTGTTTTTCTCTTTGTATCCTGTGCAAAGACACAGACTTGTACAAGACAGACATTGCAAAACTAGACATATCTGTACCATATTACTGTACATACTCACCACTTTTATATAAATAGATGTGAAATCAAGTAAATTGGGCTACTTTGGGCCATTCGCTTATATGCAAAAAAAGTGGCCCAATTTACCTGAATTCACCATATGTATAAGTACGATGCACATGCCTCCTTATTTACAGGACACACATCTCATTAGTGTTCTGAGGTGAGCGTAGTTGATTTAAAGGGACACTGTGCTGGAAATGTTCAAAAAAGGTACTGCAACTATGCTGCTCATGGAACCTATTGCCAAATTTGACCTTTTCATGAAAGTTTACTAAGTAATACATTTTTGCAGCTTAAAATGACTATTTCTGGAAATTCAAAATGGCTGACCATGGAGAAGATCCCCCTTTTCATGTCACGCAGTTGCACAGGGTTGCATGTGGACGGATGTGTGTACACACAAACACACACACACACACACACACATGCACAGGGGCACAGAAATGTATATGCAAGATCCAGATGAATGACATAGTTCTACTTCCAGGAACCCTTTTCAGCTGTCTTTGCTGGTGTCTACCATTCTGTTAAGGATCTCCGTCACCTGGTAAAAGTTTCACAGCCAGTTTGAGCTCAGTGTTGCTGCTAATGGAACAGAATATCGGCCATGTTGTTTTTTATGTCCTTGCCCTAGCACAGTGAATCTCAAAGCTGAACCTTACTACCTTGATCTTTCAGTAAATGTAGAGCATAGAGTCATGTTTTCTAACTGTTGTATATGCCTTGATGGATAGGATTTCAAATGTCAAGTAGGCCATTACAGTTCTTCAGGTGGTTCATTTTATGAGTCATTTTTGAATAGAATACTGTATCTTGAACTCTTAAGTCTTAACGGAATAAACTTTCGAGCATGACCCTGTCTGTTGGATGGTTTTCAGTGCTTTTCCTTTCCATCTTGCGCTGTAGGTGATGTCGGACATCTTGGAAAATACATTTCAAAATCTTGAAGGAATAAAATGTGTACTCTGATCGGGTGTGTTGGACAATGTTCAATCCTTTCCGTGATCCCCCTCTGTATCTTTCACAGCATGCGCCGTGGAAATACCTGAGTAAATGGGGCATTTACTGTCCATGTCGTACCATAGTACAGTACGTCTGTAGGTGGTGGTTACATGCAGGGCCACTGACAGCTTTTGCTGGGCCCAGGACAAAGTCATGTGAAAGGGCCACCACATTCAATACATACAATGTAATGAAAAGCCAATTTTGGGTCCCCTTGTCTCCCTGGGACCGGGACAACTGACCCCTTTGTCCTCTCCTGTCGGCTTCCCTGGCTACAAGACATGCATGTACTGCAGGCTAAGTAGTTTTCCAGGCCTGGGGCTGCTGGGGCTTGTTTCACGGCTCGTTGTGTCCAGGCGTTTGGTGTGGATTTAGGGGGGAACTGTAACAGCGGTGATGGGCCCCTTGGAGGATTCATCTGGATCTCATTAGGACCAGTCTACTGTAGCCTAAAGTACATGCACATCTCTCTCTCTCTCCCTCTCTCTCTCTCTCTCTCTCTCTCTCTCTCTCTCTCTCTCTCTCTCTCTCTCTCTCTCTCTCTCTCTCTCTCTCTCTCTCTCTCTCTCTCTCTCTCTCTCTCTCTCTCTTGCTGTCTGATTTTCTCTCGTTCTCTTATTTCCTTTCTCTCTCTCTCTCTCTCTCTCTCTCTCTCTCTCTCTCTCTCTCTCTCTCTCTCTCTCTCTCTCTCTCTCTCTCTCTCACTCTC
>NC_085877.1:34869477-34871977 GCF_034702125.1 Engraulis encrasicolus
AGAGGTCGGCATTCCCCCACGACCATGCAGCCTGTGACTGACAGGTAGTGGGCCTGAGAGAGAGAGAGAGAGCTGAGGCTGAGGCTGAGGTGAGGTGAGGGGCAGGACAAACAGGGGATGGTGGTAGGTAGGTGATGGTGGTGGTGAAGTAAAGTGTGCTTGTCTGTGTGTGTGTGTGTGTGTGTGTGTGTGTGTGCGCGCGTGCGTGCGTGCGTGTGTGCGTGTGTATGTGTGTGTGTGTGTGCGTGTGTGTGCGTGTGTGTGCGTGTGCGTGCCTGTGTGTGTGCGTGCGTGTCTGTGTGTGTGTGTGCGTGTGTGTGTGTGTGTGTGCATGTGTGTGCGTGTGTGCGTGCATGTGCGTGTGCGTGTGTGCATTCGTGCGCGTGTGTGTGCGTGTGTGTGTGAGTGCAAAACGCAGCTTCCCTGTTGATGGTGTCCGTTTTGTTCCCCCGACCGTGAGCGTTTGCCCCAAGACAGCCGTCGGAGAGAGAAATATAGAGAGGGGGTGAGAAAGAGAGAGGGAAGAAGGCAGGGAAGGGAAGGAAGAAGAAAAAACATGACGGGTACATGAACTCGTTCGAGTCCTGGGGGGGAAAGAGTGAGAAGAGGGGGAATAACGGAATAAAGAACACAAAAGAATGTGATGGACAAAGACAGAGAACGGGAGCAATGGAAGGCATGCATGAATGTGCACAAACTGTTTTTGAATGTGTGTGTGTGCGTGCGTGTGTGTGTGTGTGTGTGTGTGTGTGTGTGTGTGTGTGTGTGTGTGTGTGTGTGTGTGTGTGTGTGTGTGTGTTGTGTGTGTGTGTGTGTGTGTGTTGTGTGTGTGTGTGTGTGTGTGTGTGTGTGTGTGTGTGTGTGTGTGTGTGTGTGTGTGTGTGCGTGTGTTTGTGTGTGTCTGGGAGCAAAAGGCAGAGAGGTGAGGTGAGGTGTGTGTCTTGGGAATAGCATAGCGTATATCAGAGAGGTAACCAAGTGCAGAGGTGCAGAAGCTGGTTACTGTGTACCGTCCGACCATTTTACTCGCATTCCCTCAGTCTTCTATCATTCAGGAGGTACAGCCATGTTTGCTGTCTTTTCACTCTACCTAAGGTAGGGCAGGGGCGCTGCAAAAAATGTTGGACCCCATGAAAAATTCTAATTTTGGGCCCTCAAAATGACAAATGATGTTACCCGCGTCCTTCAGGGGCCCTGTCAGTGCTGTCGGGGCCTTAGAATCTGTAACACCTCCTCCCCCCTCCCTCGCGGCACCAATGGGTAGGGTGACCATATTTTAGCATGTGAAAATCCAGACACATTACCGCGATTTGAATGTCACTGTCTAGCCCGTGCGTGCATGTTTGTGTAGAGTAGTTAACTATGACTCAACTGCTAATGACGAATAGTTGTTATTTTTCTTTTACACCATTAGCCATTTTCCATACTGTAGCTGCGTCTACTCTAATCTACAGTGCTCTACTCTACTCTACTCTACTCCACTCTACTCTACTCTACTCTACTCTACTCTACTCTACTCTACTCTACTCTACTCTACTCTACTCTACTCTACACTGCTCTACTCTACTCTACTCTACTCTAATCTTCTCTACTCCACTTTACTCTACTCTACACTGCTCTACTCTACTCTAATCTTCTCTACTCCACTCTACTCTACTCTACTCTACTCTACTCTAATCTTCTCTACTCCACTTTACTCTACTCTACACTGCTCTACTCTACTCTAATCTTCTCTACTCCACTCTACTCTACTCTACACCGCTCTACTCTACTGGACTTCTCATTTTCTTAACTAAATGATGGCTGCTGGATTACAACTTGCTGTAGTTTAAACTAAGCCTGGTTTACTCCTGAATCAGCTGCTATGTATACCCCCCAGGTCTGTGTGGAACAGGTCTGAGGAGAGACTAGGCCAGGAAAACACGCCATACCTCCAATTAATAATGCAGTGCCAACTGAAGTCACTGCAGACTACACAGTGTGCTTTTTCCGCAAGGAAGAGTGCTGCTTCTAAGACCTCTTAGTGTGTGTGTGTGTGTGTGTGTGTGTGTGTGTGTGTGTGTGTGTGTGTGTGTGTGTGTGTGTGTGTGTGTGTGTGTGTGTGTGTGTGTGTGTGTGTGTGTGTGAGTGTGCGTGTGCGTGCGCGTGCGCGTGTGCGTGCGTGCGTTCGTGCATGCGTGTGTGCGCGTGTGTGCGTTTGTGTGTGTGTGTGTGGTAAGTGCTAGAGCATGGGATAGACAGACAAAACGAAGCAAGAAAGCTAAAGGAGAGAGAGAGGGGAGGGGTTGTGGGACTGAAGATAGACTGAGTGAGAAGAAAGGCAGCTAATGGAGGAATGGAGCTAAACATAGCGTGAGAAGCAATGCAGAGACAGAGAGAGAGAGAGAGAGAGAGAGAGAGAGAGAGAGAGAGAGAGACCAGGTGAGTAGAGTGTAAGGGGGTGAGGGGGGGTTAGAGAGAGAGAGTGGGAGAGAGAGAGGGAGGGAGCATAGATGGTGTG
>NC_085877.1:34879477-34881977 GCF_034702125.1 Engraulis encrasicolus
AGTGAAAAATTGCAGAATTGTGACAAGGTGAAATGTTGAAAAAAACTATCTGTTGTGTTCAGTTAAGTTGATGGACATGTTATCCTTAATACCTAGCTCGTAATTATGACACTGCTGATGTAAATTTGTCACAATATTTGCCTTGTGGGGCCCCACAGCAACCTGTAGCCTGGGGGCCCCAGGGCATCTTAATCTGGCCCTGCACAACACACAACCTCCCACCAACCAGCCATCGCTCGGCCTTCACCTCCAGGGGCTTAAGATGGGGCAGACTGCCCACTGACTATTGTGCACTGCACACACACAACTCTCACCTCCATCATCTCTGCCACCAGCGGGGTAGTAAACATGGGAGTACACAGTGATATTCCTCCGACTACACACACACACACACACACACACACACACACAGACACACACACACACACACACACACACACACACACACACACACACACACAGACACACACACACACACACACACACACACACACACACACACACACACACACACACACACACACACACACACACACACACACACACACACACTTTATTTGACTGCATCAATACCATCACCAGGGATTTAAGTTGCAGCAGACCACCGACTACTACTGTGCATAACCTCCCATGACCCACCAGCGTTCGCCTGCCTCCATCAAAAGCACCACCCTAGATAATATTACACAATGACATCCCTCCGACTACAATGCACAACACAGCCTCCCACCAACCACCCCTACAGGGGTTTACAAAAGATGGGACTAGCCCTCTAACTATTATGCATAGGCCTACCTGAAAAGGAAGAAAGGAGTCGCACACTGAAGCTGAATGCAGAATCAAAAATTGTATTAAACAAAGCCGAAAAAAGTAAATAAAACTGACAGACAGGGGACAAACGTTTCGGGTCTAGCCCATCATCAGTGTTCCCAGTTACGATACGCTCAGGATAAGACATTGGCGCGGATGCCACAACAACATGTGTATACCTCCCACCATCCACCTGCGTTCGCCTCCATCAAAAGTACCACCCTGCTTTTAAATAGGCCAAACCCCTATGACATCCCTCCAACAGCACTACACAACACAACCGCACCCTGCACCGCAACCACCCCTCTGTCCCCACCCCTCCAGGGCTTTACATAAGATGGGACTAGCCCTCTGACTAGTGTGCATCACCTCCGTCAACTCTGCCACCAGGGTTGTGAGCACCCCTCTGCGTCCACCTCCAGGGGTTTAAGATGTGGCTAGCACCACTGAATATTGTGCATAACCTACCTCCCACCCCCATCAACTCACACAGCGGGTTGTAAACATGGGCATACACTGTGACATCCCTTCAACTACAATACACAACAACCCCCCCACTTCATTTGACTCCATCAACACTGCCACCAGGTGCTTGACATGGGGCAGACCACCGACAACCTCCCCACCCTACACTATGACATCCTTCCAACCACGGAACAAAACACAACCTCCCAACAACCACCCGCCCTCTCCACATCTAGCCCACTGACCATTGTGCATAACCCCCTACCCACCTGTCTGCACCTCCATCAGCAGCGCCTCCAGGGGTGGATGACATCCCGTATGACTTCCCTCTCACCTACAGTGCACACTTACCATCCACCACACCCCACCCCATTCTCCACTGTCACCACCATGGTCGGTGCAGGTTAAGGAGGGCTGAGGATCAGTTGCCCTGGCCCCAGGCTTGTGTAAGCCCCTTGCCCCTCCACTTATAGCACTTATAGGGGGTGGGGAACCTTTTTCATTCAAGGGGCCACTTCAAATTCCTCCAAGGGCCGTAAAACTCCTCCAAGGGCAGTAGTATGAACACAAACCGGGATTTCTCCCTGCACTTCAGGCATCCACATTTAAAACATACCCCACCGTCTCTATAATATAACTTAATTGTATTTCAAGTGTAATTTCTGAGATTCAAAACATAATTGATATGGCATTATGCATGACATGCATGACATTAAAATTATAATGGTGGGGGTGAGATAATACACCTACTGCATTGCTTTAGTCAGGCCAGGAGCGTTTCTGAGTTACAGAAAAATCGGGAACTCCTCCCACTTTGTTGGGAAGAAAACAACCAGTAGCAAACCAAGGGAGGTGGGTCAACCATGCCGTTTGGGAAATGTCAATTGTTATACACGTACTATCGGTCAGACCAAGTTTCGAAGAGATTTGAAGGTCGATGATAATCAGGCTAGCCACAACCATACTCCTTCACCAAAGGCACTAGACTCATAGCCTGGCTGGATGGTCCATAGGGTATAGGCCCTACAGGACATTCGCTTGGTGGACGGTTGATGATTTTGTCCTGACCCTCCCCTCAATAGAATTGTCTTCGCATGCCTCTACTGCAGGCCGATTTGAAATTGTCAGATATAAATAAAGCATTTTGGCTGTCTTGTAGACCAGTTATGATGCCATACAAATGTGGAATTATGATATAATATATTGTTTTTTTATTATATATATT
>NC_085877.1:34911977-34916977 GCF_034702125.1 Engraulis encrasicolus
CTTCACCACCAACGACCACCATCTTCAAAAAGAGAGAGAGAAAGAGAGAGAGAGAGAGAGAGAGAGAGAGAGAGAGAGAGAGAGAGAGAGAGAGAGAGAGAGAGAGAGAGAGAGAGAGAGTTCTCAAAGAACAACTTTTACCTCTGCCACAAGGGTCTTCTTTGTCTGAGAAGCTGTGACTTAAAAATAAAAATAAAAAATAACCGAAGAATTGTTGGCCGGCAATGGTTAGGGTCTCAGATGATGCCCCACCCCCCATCCTATCCTCTACTCTCCTAATTACAAAACTGGCATTTGCTAAAGGCCTTTTTTTGCTATTTTGTTTTTGCATATTTTTTTGTGTTGTTTTTGTGATGGGGAGGGACGGAGAGAGAAAGGACACAAATATATATATTTTTTTTTAAAGACGCACCATGCCAAAACCTTTTCTTCTATCAGATGTTTTTTGTGACTACATGGTGCTGGACTGGTATTCACAGTCACCTTGCCTCGTGTGTGTTTTTCCCCGCTATTAAACAAAAGTTCACCTGACTGTGATTAGGCTTACGCTCAACCATTGGGAAGGGATAGTCAGAGGAGAGGGGCTTAGAGAGATGGTGAAAAGCCATGGTGGGAGAGGGAAAGTACAATAGCAAAAAAACAAAAACAAATGAATAAAACATGGAGAAGGGAAATAAAGGCAACGGGCAGGTTCCTCTCTCTCTCTCTCTCTCTCTCTCTCTCTCTCTCTCTCTCTCTCTCTCTCTCTCTCTCTCTCTCTCTCTCTCTCTCTCTCTCTCTCGCTTGCTCTCTGTTGTGTGTGTTCCCCACTTTGCCGCTTAATCCTGCCAGAAAATGAACCTGTATAATTTGGCACAGTGGCCACTGTATTTTATTATTATTATTTTCCTGAAGTAAAGGGCAGGGACTTGGCAGCGCTAGTCCATTGGAAGTGTCCCTCTCTTCACTCACCCTCCACTCTCCACTCTCCACCCCAACTACACTCCACACCAAACACCACCACCACCACCACCATGCTCTCCTCTCCATTCACACTCAAACCCCTCTACCACCATGGCCTCACAAAGTCACCCTCACCAGCCCCATCATGATCCCCCTCTCCTCTCATCCATCAATCCTCTCCCAGAGTGCGTTCCAATATGCGACCTTGCCTCCTCCACTTGCTTCTCTCCTCATACCAGGAAGTAATATGTCATGATGACATCACTGACAACGGCATTATATTTCAATATCTTGCAAAAGCTCAATTGTAGAGTCTTTTTCTCATTTGCCAGTGGGATGGTGAATGAAAAACAGTCCCTCAAAAGTTGTTGTGGATAGGCTGACAGCTGGGAAACTTTATCGTTTTCTCCACGGAGGAGGGGCCAGGAGGCGGGAAGAGGAGACAAGCGCAAGTGGAGGAGGCAAGGTCGCATATTGCAACGCACTCCCACTCCTCAGTCAGGGGGCAGCCATGGTGGAGGTTCCAATCCCACCCTTCCACTCCCTATCACAGTCCATGGCTGAGGTGCCGTTGAGCAAGGCACCTAACCCTATACTACTCCAGGGACTGTAACAAATACCCTGTAAGTAACTGTAAGTCGCATCAGATAAACGCAACAGCTAAGAAGGCTTGCTGTAAACTTTTGTTCTTGCCGGCACTGTGGCTAGTGCATTTCCTGAGTCACTAGCCAGTCAGCCTTTCTGATAGTCAGAGTTTTGTTGTCAGTGGGTTTTTTTTTCCAGATTTTTGCATTTAATACAAACATGGAACTACCGTGATTTGTCACACCAAAGAGCAAGTTACCTGTCAAAGTGGCCAAGTGAGACTGAAATTGTTACTAACCAGAGCCAAGTTTTACCAGCATTTGGCTGGCTTGCGAGTGCCAGTGTCGAGCCCCACAGCTAAGTATTACAATAATGTTATAAACACCACCTCACCCCTTCAGCACCTCCTCAAACTCACAGATTCACTCCCAACCCTCTTCACCCCACCTCCTCTGCTTCTTATCCCCTTCATCCCCTCCACCAATCCTCTCACCCTTCAGTGACTCCATGCTCCAAACACCATCTCCCCCCTTCAATACCACTACAACCCCACCCCTCCACGCGTCCCCGCAATCCACATTCCCTATCCTTTCCTCAAAATAAAAAAGAAAAGAAAAGAAAACCGCCCTCCACAAGGTCAAAATCATTAGCCTTTCCGTGGCGCATTAGGAAGTAGTCTGCACTGTCCCTGTGAGATGGGCCATATCGCCCCAGCCCCAATCCCCGGTCCACACTCATCCCCAGCACCCAGTCTCATCCCCTCATTTGGGGGCATTATTGTAGGTCAGAAGAAAGTGTGTGTGAGAGAGAGAGAGAGAGAGAGAGAGAGAGAGAGAGAGAGAGAGAGAGAGAGAGAGAGAGAGAGAGAGAGAGAGAGAGAGAGATATGGGGGGAGATGGAGAGAGAAGGACATGGGGAGAGAGAGAGAGAGAGAGAGAGAGAGAGAGAGAGAGAGAGAGAGAGAGAGAGAGAGAGAGAGAGAGAGAGAGAGAGAGAGAGAGAGAGAGAGGATGGTTACCATGTATCTTCACAAATGAGGTTGACTGATGGTACATGCGCTTTTAATATGTCCCCCGATACCCAATTCACCCCTTACTCCTCTGCACCCTTACGTGTGCATGTAGACACACACACACACACACACGCACACACACAGACACACAGACACACAGACACACACACACACACACACACACACACACACACACACACACACACACACACACACACACACACACACACACACACACACACACACACACACACACAGACACACACACACACAGAGCCCCCCCATTCTCATGTTAAAAGGATGAGTGTGTGGTCTCCGTGTAGCTGCTGGTTATGGTGTGCTGGTGTAATGGGATGACTGTAGCGGCCATTTGAACTCCAGCTGAGATTGCACGGCAAACATATACACACACACACACACACACACACACACACACACACACACACACACACACACACACACACACACACACACACACACACACACACACACACACACACACACACACACACACACACACACACACACGCGCGCGCTGAAGCCTGCTGATTGACGTGTTTATCATGTTTGTGTGTGTGTGTGTGTGTGTGTGTGTGTGTGTGTGTGTGTGTGTGTGTGTGTGTGTGTGTGTGTGTGTGTGTGTGTGTGTGTGTGTGTGTGTGTGTGTGTGTGTGTGTGTGTGTGTGTGTGTGTGTGTGTGTGTGTGTGTGTGTGTTTGTGCGGTGGGGTAGTGGGTGTTTCCTGTGAGGATTGCTTTCTCGGTAATGACCACACATGTGCTGTAGCGTCAATACCTGGGAATAAGAAGGACTAGTTGAAAGGATGCAGGCAGTCATTTGAGCACCTCTTTTCTATCTTTTCTATCTCTCTCTCTCTCTCTCTCTCTCTCTCTCTCTCTCTCTCTCTCTCTCTCTCTCTCTCTCATTTGAGTACCTCTTTTCTATCTTTTACGCTCTCTCTCTCTCTCTCTCTCTCTCTGTCTCATTTGAGCACATACTTTCTATCTTTTACGCTCTCTCTCTCTCTCTCTCTCTCTCTCTCTCTCT
This sequence comes from Engraulis encrasicolus, assembly GCF_034702125.1. NCBI lineage: Eukaryota > Metazoa > Chordata > Actinopteri > Clupeiformes > Engraulidae > Engraulis > Engraulis encrasicolus. The sequence goes on from NC_085877.1 coordinate 34,915,563, forward strand.
CTCTCTCTCTCTCTCTCTCTCTCTCTCTCTCTCTCTCTCTCTCTCATGTGTTTGTCACCCTTTCTGTCAGTCTATTCTGTTTGTAGTCAATGCCGCCATCTGCTCAATGAAAATAAAGGGCCGAAATGAAATTTCCAGCTCCGGTTGACATTCAGTGATATTCCACACGTGTTGTTCACTTCAAAAGCCCTCGCCATCATCTTCCCTACAGGTTTTTTTTTTGCTGAGATATCATTATTTGGATTCATTCCTTTTCTTTCGTTTCTTTTGCTCTTCTGCAGCGCTACAGCTTTCCTTCTTCTTTTTCTTCTTCTTTGCGTTCTTCTTCTTCTTCTTCTTTTCTCCCCCTCTGCTGTCCTTTCCGTTCTAAAGTGGAACAGAGCTCAGAGAAAAAGCCGTCAGTAGGGGTGTTTTTTGGGGCCGGATTTAATTGAAATTGTATTTTGACAAACAAGCATTTAATGGTGTAAAATAGGCCATTGTGAGAGAGAGGCTGGCAGCGGGCGATAAGGCAGGCGAGGCGGTCGCAGGAGCAATGAGGCTCGCCATCCAGGCAGGCACACACACACACACACACACACACACACACACACACACACACACACTCACACACGCACACCTAGACACACAGCATCAAGGCCGGGCAGAGCATTTAGAGGAATAACAACCCGGCGGAAACAGGGAAACACACAGACAGAAACACACAAACACACAGAAACACACAGACAGAAACACACACACACACAGAAACACACAGACAGAAACACACACACAGAAACACAGACAGACAGACAGACAGACAGACAGACAGACAGACAGACAGACAGACAGAACACACAGAACACACACACACACACACACACACACACACACACACACACACACACACACACACACACACACACAGAGACACACACAAACACACGCACACGCACATACACAAATGCATTCACACCGATACACAAAAAAGAGACACACTCATACCCATAGGCCTACATATCCTCTCTCTCATTCTCTCTCTCTCTGTCCCCGTCTCTTTCTCTCTCTCTCTCTCTCTCTCTCTCTCTCTCTCTCTCTCTCTCTCTCTCTCTCTCTCTCTCTCTGTGTATCTGTCTCTGTCACACACAGCACAACACGCACAGGCAGCATATTCTCTCTCTCTCTCTCTCTCTCACACACACACACACACACACACACACACACACACACACACACACACACACACACACACACACACACACAGACACACACACACACGCAGTCGAAGCAATTTCATACTCTCAGTTCCATGACTCCCTTACTGTATCTTGGTTAGCAAACTGAAGCCCTACCATTTTCTGCACTCTCAACTTATGTTTGCCCGTCTGTTTGTCTCTCTGCCTGTCTTTCTGTCTGTCAGTCTGTCTCTGTCTGTC
>NC_085877.1:34929477-34969477 GCF_034702125.1 Engraulis encrasicolus
TTAGTGCAAGCTAATGAGAGAGTTAGCGGTGTGTTCTTACTTTTTTTGTTGTCGTCATTGCTGTTGTTTTTTTGCATTTGTATACTTTTGAACATTTCTCAAGGACGAAAACATATCGTAGCCTATGATGCGTTAAAATTTTTGTAAGAGTCTGGTCTACACAAGCAATTTATTCCTGTCTGCTGTCTTCTAATTTCTAGTGAAATTATGAGGTAGTATATTTATTTTTGCAGGCCTTTCCCAGAAAGAAAATCCATGCACACGCCTTAAGACAGAGATGGAAATTGGCACTGTATGGAAATAATGTATGTTGTGTTTTTCTTCTTGTGCTACATGTTTGTTTGTGTGTCTGAAATCTGGTAAGAAGAAATTGTCAGGTCAGGGCAAGCCCTTTGTAAGAAGCAATAGAGATATTGTGTGTGTGTGTGTGTGTGTGTGTGTGTGTGTGTGCGTGTGTGTGTGTGTGTGTGTGTGTGTGTGTGTGTGTGTGTGTGTGTGTGCGTGTGTGTGTGTGTGTGTGTGTATGTGAGAGAGAGAGAGAGTGTGTGTGTAGTGTAGTCTAGTGTTTTGATGGCCCCAGTGGGGCCTGGTGGAGAGTCTTGACAGGCGGCTCAGCAGTAGTCTCTCTGTGAAGCCGGTGAGGGGGAATGATTGTGTATGTGTGTGTGTGTGTGTGTGTATGTGCGCGTGTGTGCATATGTGTGTGTGTGTGTGTGTGTGTGTGCGTGTGTGTTTGTGTGTGCATGCGTGAGGGTGTGCGTGCGTGCCTGCGTGCGTGTGTGTCAAGGGGAATGATTGAGCCGAAAAGGCTATCAGGTGAACTATGACTTCTGAGCGAGGAGCTAGCCGAGGCCAAATGGCCGTACCCTGGAGACCTTGCAAGGCATGCTGGGTAGCCAAGCTATCCGCTCACTAGCCTCGGCCAGGGAAGCCCATGGAGGATGGGGTGGGGGGAGTCCGGGGTTGCAGGGACAAAGGGGTGAGTTGTTCTGGGCTCAGGGGGCAAAAGGGCCCAGAATCGCATCCCCAGTACATTGTATGTATTGAGCAGGAGGAGGGGGACTTTTAGATGAATTTGTCCCAGGCCCAGTCACGGCTGTCAGTGGCCCTTGCCTCGATGCTCCATACCCCTGATAGCTTAATTGGGGGGTGTGGATGCGGGGGTGGATGGGGGGGTGGTTGGGAGGTTGGCTGGAGGGTGGTGAAGAGTTGGACCAGCCCATAGAGAGCAATAGGAAACCCTAACTCAGGATGAGTGTATTTCAGTGTGAAGGGGAAAGGAAAATAGGTTTGTTTCTGACATATGTCCGATTGTTCTTTCCAACACACCTAGCCTGCTACAACTGTAGACTGTCATTCATAATAGCAAAAAAAACACAAGCAAGAGGAAGAGGATGTTATCTTTTAGTGTGTGTGTGTGTGTGTGTGTGTGTGTGTGTGTGTGTGTGTGTGTGTGTGTGTGTGTGTGTGTGTGTGTGTGTGTGTGTGTGTGTGTGTGTGGGCATGTGCATGTGTGGGTATGTGCGTTTTAGTGTGTGTTAGAAAAGTTTGGTCAGTGCTGGCATTGTGATGTTGAAAAGTCAGACAAAGGCTAAATAATGTAAACAAAATGCTATCTTATGAAGTGACCTGAAGTCTGTCAGCATAAAATAAATGCATGCGATATTACCTTTGAAGGTCCCTTAATTTTGCTATATTTTGTAAGAAAATATAAATGCTTCCTTCATGCTACCCTGAAATAATAATTTATTGTGCGATGTCCAGGGTTGCCAGATGAGGCTGATGATTTCCAGCCCAAAAAATGCTCAAAACCCGCCTAAAAGCACAAAATCCTGCCCAATTCTATTGATTTCTATGGCAAAAATTGGGTAGGTTTTTCTGCTAAATGCCATTTTCACCCGCACACGGCCATCCTAAGCAGCCCAATTGGGCGGCAAACAGCCCAATCTGGCAACACTGGCCACGTCAGCTGTCAGACTGATTTTAATCAGTACCTTGTTGCTGGCTGAAGCAGGATGACTCGCTATCTGGATTAGACAATACCACACTTGGCTAATATGTATGCAAGCTGGATGTTCTATCCATTGCAATCTGTTCACATGAACAACATACTGTATGACAAATGATGTTTACCTTCATCTGCATATTAGTCTTGCATTGGGTTAAAAGGCTCTCCATAGACGTTAGTTGGGAACATGTGCAGTTTTCTGATGGTAATTTCATTATTATGCACAACTAATGAAGACATTGATTGATTGTCTTTGCCTATACATCTCTTGGTAAACACCATGCAGCTGTACCTGTTAGCAAAATGAATTGACGCGTGTCATGGATTTCTACCTGGTATTCTTGTTGAATGCTCAACCTTTCTGACCTTTTAGTACACAAACAGGGAAGAATCACACAGCACATACTATAGTATTATGTAAACAAAAAAAAACATGAATGTGTTATGATTTGCATGTTAACAAATGAAATGAATCATGAATTACACAAGATTACATGTGTTATATGATGTCATACAATACAAAAGATTATTCTGTAACAGTACAACACAATATATGTTTGGTATGTATAGACTGAATAAGAGTGATCACAATAGGAGTATTTCATATGATAATGTTATGTATTACATGATTACACTGAATGATGCTGCAGACCTAATGCAGTGTTTCCCAACCAGGGGTACGTGTTCCACTAGGGGTACGTGAGCACACCTCAGGGGGTACGTGGAAAATGTGATAATAACAAATATTTGGAGTGTAATCACATTGGGATAGACAGACAAACAGATATAGAGCATGAAGGAGGGGTACTCATCAAGTGACAAAGATGCTTATGGGGTACACAGAACATAAAAGGTTGGGAATTACTGTAATGGATAGAAAAGAATTGCAGTATTATGCCGTGTACAGACCAAGAGCGAACGGAGCGAATGAAGTGACGGAAGTAATTATTTCTCTATGGAGGGCACGCGACCTGCGCTACCAAAGCGAATTCGCCAGGAGCGAAGCTTCTTGCGCTAACAGAGCGAATTTTGACGATTAAACTAAATCTAATCGCAGGCGAATTCGCTCTGACGCTGTTCGGCGAAAGCCAATCGGAACGTTCACATCTCCGAATGTCCCAGGCTGTCAAGCAAGAGCCGTTATGTGATTAGCTGAATCAAACATGTCAATGCTGCGTCTCGAGCGAGTACAGCGACTTCAGGGCGAAACTTCTTCTGCTACCCACGCTACCAGGCAGCGTAGTTCGCTCTTGGTCTGGACACGGCATTACAGAGTGGCAGCCTTGTGTGCGGAGTGCAGAAATAGATTATAGTAAACAGATGACTCCGTAACAGCACTACACAAAATAGTATATGAAGAGTTCAGATGCAAAACCTCTTAAGTGCCTTTTCAGAAAATAATCTTAATTCATTTTTATTTAATACAAAGCTATCAATTTGTTTTTCTTTTATTTATGTAATATAACTATTTATATGTATTATCAAGTACATAAATGTAAACCAAACCAACAACGGGGTTCTCTAAAAAATATAGAAGTGCATGTCTTCAGAAATGGAGTTAGGGGATTTTGCATCTGAACTCTTCATATACGCTACATATAGGCTACATGGGAGTGATCCCAACATAGGAGCATTTCACAAGATAATAATGTTATGCCTGATGCTACAGACCTCTAATGGAAAAAAAGAATAGCAGTATTACAGAGTCGCAGCCTTGTGTTGCGTGTGGAGGGAGTGCGGAAATAGTGTGGCACGGAGCACTGAACAGACGGTTGGTGCAAATGTCCCTTTTGTAGCACTGCTGCCCAGTGTTGCCAGATTGGGCGGCTACCCGCCAAAAGGGGCTACTTGGGATGGATGTCTATGGATAAAAACGGGAAAAATCGGCTATTTGGCAGGGTTTTTTTGCAGTTTTGTGCCCATAGAAGTCACTGCAATTTGTTGAAATTAGGCTGAATTTAGTGCATTTTGGCGGTTTTTGAGAACCTTTTGGGCAGGATTTGATCAGACACATCTGGCAACACTACTGCTGCCTCAGGACTGCACAGCTAGCGTGGACAGGCTTTACCGCTTCTGTCGCACTCAATTGCCTCTGTTTGCTCTGCGTGATGCCGACACGAAACAGAACAGAAAAAAAAACGAGGCGAGAGAAAGGGAAGCACATCTATCATCTTGTCCCCTGTATGCACACACTTAAAAAAAAAGACAAGACGACAGCTTTCCGTTCTCTCCTCTCCTCACTTACTTGGCTTTCTCACTTCGCTCACTTCATCATAACCCCCTCCTGCCATCTTCCATTCAAAAATGCCCGTCCATTTGGGGCCCCCCATGACTCTTTTTCTATCAGCGCTTGCAGAGCTTTAAGTGTTTAAAGGAAATAAAGTGATCCAGACCCCGCCAGAAAGTCAGAGAGAGAGAGACAGAGAGAGAGAGAGAGAGAGAGAGAGAGAGAGAGAGAGAGAGAGAAGATAGCTAAGTGCTGAGGGTGCAAACACAGCACTCAATAGCTCTGCCAAATCGAACATGCCGAAAGGGCCAGAAAGGACAGAGTGAGAGAGAGAGAGTGAGAGAGAGAGAGAGAGAGAGAGATACAGAGAGAAAGAGGGAGAGAAATCTGGTTACCTGTCAGCATCGGAAGTGATTTCAGGAAAGCGATGGAGAAACACACTGGCAGTCAGGCCTTGTTGTTTTGTTGAGGTAGTTCATAGATGGTTTAGTGAGACCTGTTTCTGTTGATGCAAGGTACTGCACATTGAGATGAAACCAATAGTGAAATCGTATGACTTTAGACCACTAGCAGAAGTAATACATACAGTAACATGAACTGAGGTGGTCGTTGTACATAGTTTTCTGAAGCACTATTTCCAGGATTTGACCATGATGTGAAGTGAATGAAGAATTTAGATTGTGTGAAATCAGTAGAAATGCTCTAGATCTGTAATCCCCCTCATCTACAGTAGTCTTGAACTTGTGAAAGCTTTTTTTGCAGTTCACCTACTCGTAGAGATGTCATAAAAGGGTCTTTGCTATAGCCCTGTGGTGCGGCTCTCAAATGTGTAGTTGTTAGCCAGTTAGCAACATGGGTAGTTATCCATGGGAAATTGCATGGTGAACAACAAAGTAGCTAACGTAGTAAGCAACTATGACTCCGAGAAATGCACCCTTGGTTGGGTGGTTGGTTTTGACATGCTGTTCTCAAAATTGCGACTTTTGACAAACGGCACTTTGAAAGGTTTTCTTATGGGTTTTCCTTTCGGTCTGTCTTTTTTTTTTTTAAACCAGGACTATTTCCTCTTTACTTTTTTTACGTACATTTTGTCTGTGCTGCTCATGCATATGTTGGACAGCAAAACCATGTCAAAACATATTTGCATTGATCGTAACTAGCTCACCATGTGTAGCCATTGCTGAAGTCTCACATTGAACAGTGTGTGATATACACATGCAGTTTGCAAACACGCACGTATAGACACAAACACACACACCATCTAGTTGATACATGACATTGCAAAGAAACAATACCACTCTCAGTCATATCACAAAGCAGTGATTCCTATTCTATTCTTTCTTTGCAGGAGAAAAAGAACATTAAAAGTAAGCCATGATTAAAACTCGTTCTTGTGTTGATGGAAAGGCAGCATGCTTCCTTAGAATTGTTTTTTTTTACTCTTTTTCGCTCACCCCTTCTCCCTTTCTCCCTCCCTCTCTCTCTGCATCTCTCTCTCTCTCTCTCTCTCTGCATCTCTGCACCACCCCATTCTTTGACGGCCTCTATGTTTTGCTTGTGTCATGCCAACACACCCTCCCTAAAAGACTAGTGGGGGCTGTGAGGAGGTCTGGCTGCTTTTTTTTCTTCTTTTTTTTGTCTACGCTTTTAATTTAGTGATTTTTTTTAATAATGTATTGACTGCATTAACAGTGGCAGAGAGGTCATGGGCATTGCACTTCCACTCCCCCTCCCATTCCCCATTTCCCACCCCCCCCACCGCAACTCCCCTGCTCCTGCCCCTGCCCCTGCCCTGCCTCCCCCCACCCCTTCAGTCCGCCGTTCGCTTCGTTGGTCTTTGTGGAACGCCACCATGCTTCTTTAGAGCCGATTACACAGAGGAGGAGCCCAGGGACTGGCTTTTAGGACGTTTTTTTCCTTCTTTTTCTTTCTGTCTTTCTTTTTTTTCTATCAGGTCTTCTGTTGTGTGTGTCACCCGTAGGTCACGGTCAAAACAATGTGTCAGGAAATTACTGTGACAAGGACACTTAGTGAATTATTAATGTCTTAAGCAAAAAAAGAAAGGGTGAAAAAAATGCCAAACACAGCAGACTCTGGTGGTGATGGAATTTTTGATGGGATTCTGTGTAAGGTACTACGGTGCACAATTTTTTTTTTTTTTTTTTTTTTTGTAATATTTTTAGGGGCTTTTTATGCCTTTATTTTGATTGGACAGTCTGAGATGGTGACAGGAAACAAGTGTGACAGAGACGGGGTGGGATCGGGAAATGACCCCGGCCGGACTCGAACCGGGGTCCCCGTGGGCATGCAAGCCCAAATGTGGGGGGCTTAGCGCGCTGCGCCACAGCGCCCCCCCCCCCCCCCCATATAAGGTGCACAATTTAAAAAGGTGCCAAACTCTTATGGTTTAAAACCAAAGGGACCTGGGAAATACACAGTAGCTTTAAGTGATTTTTCAAACCAATAATAACATCAAATCTGTGTGGATACTTTGTTGATGTCAGCCATAGCCGTTAGCTTTCAAAAGGGATGCCTTTCTTTTTCAGATTACGCTTTGGGATTCATAGTGTGACAGAAATACAAACGCCTAGGACTAATTATGCGCAACAAAAGGAAAATACTTACATCACAGAGCCAACTCCAGGCAGAAACTTTGAACTCCCTTTAACAAATCAAATAATTGTTTATTCCTAGTGGATCTCTACAAAAAAAAAGATATGTTTGAATTTATTGTTAGCTCGATATCATTGAAAATTCTTTGTAGAAGTTCATGCAGAAGCTTTCACAATAATAGCACATGGGATAGGAAGGATAGAAATGTATAGCCAAAACAAAAAACACCCACATACACACATACACACAAGCACACAAACACAAAGACTCACTTGCCCCCCAAGGTTTTTTAGCATGCTATTTCCTCAATGACTTTACATCACTGTTTTTCATTCCAAGTGGTGTTTATTTTTTTCACACATTATGATATCATTTTCTATTATTTACTTTAAAAGTTTGCATTATGTGGTATGGTGTGATGAGCATGAAGACTGTTAATCAGATTGTCTCCTGCAACAAATAGGCTACTATAAAAAAAAATATTACAGACGCCAAGTGTATTATAATATTTGGGTCTAAACTGAGGCAAGAAAGTAGATCAATACCTTGGTAACAAAGCCACTGCATGCAGTTGGAGGAGCACGGTAATGCTCGATTAGATACTGCTTCCCCTTTTTCCTTCTAAGATGAGATGGCGGCCTCATACCAGGTGCATTTCATTAATGTTCTGTAGGAAGCAACGATGCCTCTGTTACCGATATTCTGCCTTCATTCTCATGAAACACATACCACTAGCAGAATAAGATAGCTTATTTCTTTTCTGTTTTGCTCATTTATTTATGGAAAACTTGGCATTTTTATTAATGTATGTTTCTCCCTTTTCTTCTTCTTTTCTTCCCCACTTCCTGTCCTCTTTATCTCTCCTCTCTCTCTCTCTCTCTCTCTCTCTCTCTTTCTCAAACCACAGACTCCCGGCCCTTGCCCGACGTAGCCATGACCGGCAAGTGCACGCGCGAATGTGACGAGTACGGCCACTCGGACGCTTGCTGGATGCCCGTGCGCACCTCCCCCGAGCGCGAGCGGCGGCCCCCCAAGCAGCCGCAGCCCCAGCAGCAGCAGCAGGCACCCGGAGGCCAGCAGCCCCCCAAGCTCTCTACCTTCATGACCTCCAGCGTGGGCGGCGGCGGCGGAGGTGCCACGGGCGAGCCCAACAACCCGTCCCATCCCGACTCTCCCCTGGCGCTGGCGGCGGCGGTGGCTAGCGGCGATCCGTTGACGGCGGCGGCGGCGATGATGTCGACGTCTGGGGGCCATCATCATCCCCACTACGCCACCCTCGGCGACCGTAACCGCAACAACCTGCTGAGCCGCAAGATGTCCACCTCGTCCTCGTCCTACGACACCTTCGCCACCGCCGCCGTCGGCTACGTCCCCTCGCCCGGGCACCACCACGCCGGCACCCCCGCCTCCGACGACCACCCCCACCCACACCCAGGCCGACCCCCCACCGAGGAGATCCCGCTGGCACAGACGGGCGACTACAAGCCCACCACCTGTGGCACCCTGACCCGCCGCGAGGTCTACCTGTGACCTCTGGATGACCTTTAAGGAAGCTTACCCCCCCATCAATCACCCACTTCCCACCACCCAACAAAACACAATACAATTAATCAAGGCTGAGAAGACAAAACTCCTCCCTTAAGAAACACCCAAGTGAAATATCGCTATAGTTTCACCTAGCTGACCTACCGTTGATGCTAAAACGAAGATAACATGCTGTACGTAGTATGAGTGTCTGCAGAAGAAATTCCTGATCTGATGACCTGAGCAACCGCAGAAAAGAGACTCTCATTTTAGAGCCCACAATGGCCTTTCTTGTTTCTTTCTCGAGAGAGAAAAGAAGGAGGAAAACTGGGGTGTGCTCAAGGTAACTGAGAAACAAAAACTGTGGCTATCACAAGCTAGATTGCTATCAGGATAGTTCGCAGAAGAGCCCATATACAAAAAATATATATTTCTTTTCCCTTTTTTATTTCACCACAACCCACTTAACAAAACCGACTAACTCCTACATTTGAACTCAACAAGATGGACAAATGCTGGTTGTTTTGGACTACCAGTACTGTAGGACCTAAAGGATGGGTTCGGCTAAAGGGGATGGAGGTTACGAAGGTGGGAGAGGAGCAAAAGGGGGTTGATGGCCAGCCATTTGTTCGGGTGTTGGCTGCTGGCAAATACAAAAATCGGGCTCCTCATAAAAAACCCATCTTTCCCAAGCTGGCTGACTACGACAAATCGTTGTATAATGTAGACTGTCTCGTTGTTAACGTGCATGCATAATTGAGCCCTTTAGAGACATACAGACTTACTACCGGCATTACAAAAAAAAGAGAGAAGGACTTACTGTACCCGCTTATCTTTCTAGCTCGCTTTGGTTTTTCTTTTTTCTATTACTCTTGATCAAGTGGGTGATAAGATAAAGACTCTTGAACAAGGTACGTCAGACACTGATGGATTGACTTACTGACGTGTGGGTGGCTCTGTGAGAGTACAGGGCCCCCCCACACCATCCCCCTTTATAACTCGGTATGCAAAACATCATCAACAATGGCTCGGACCATTCGCGAGTCAGCATCATCACAGTAGACCAAAAATAGACTAAAATGAGAGTATGGGAAAAAAAGATAGAAAAAAAACAATCCAAATTCACAGAATCCTGAAGGAAACGAAGAAAAATATGTTTATTTTTCTTCTTGTCATAGATGAAGAAAAAAGCGAACTCAGAGACGCTGTTGCAGTACATTTGTTTGGTTTGGTTATTATTTCCCTGTCATGGCAACCAACTTCAAGGACAACTTCTCTGGAAAGATGTTTGTTATTTAGATTTTTTTGTTGTTTTTGCCTATTTTTCCTAATGGAGAGAGACTTTGGTTCACACTACCACACTTGTGGATGCCTGTTGGCTAAGACGATGTTAATCCACAGCATGCGCTGTAAACTGCAAACTCACACACTAACTTGTGTGCTCTCTTTTTCATATGTACCACACATTTGTGTGTGTGTGTGTGTGTGTGTGTGTGTGTGTGTGTGTGTGTGTGTGTGTGTGTGTGTGTGTGTGTGTGTGTGTGTGTGTGTGTGTGTGTGTGTGTGTGTGTGTGTGTGTGTGTGCGTCTGCGTGTGTGTGCGTGTTCATGTGTGTGTGTGTGTATGCTTTACACTCTGTACATATATTTAGTGTACACATAATCTTGGATACATGCTTTAAATTCATCTCCTTCTGTCGATATCTCCAATTTACACACTTTCTCTTTCACTTTCCGTCTCAATCTCTTTCTCTCTCTCATGCTCTCTCCTTCCCCAGTTTCCCTCTCTTTCCTAAAAAAAATCTCTGCAAGGTAGTTGATAAAAACCTACGGGGATCCTATTTAATCAAGACCAGTTGTGTGGTTGCCAGTCTTTTTTGCCTGAACACGGTGAATATGTGTAAATGTGGTTGTGAATTTCACCTTTGGAGAAAAAAAAATAAATTAGAATTGCTTATTCCTTCAAAAATTTCAGTCAACTCAAACATATATTATATATATTTTTCTGGTCTAACATTTTACTGATACCTCCTGCATTGTCTTGTGCAGGAATACACACTGCTGTAGATTCTTGGTATTTGTGGGCTGATCACTCTAACAGACAACAGTGGGAAGGCACACAAAGTTTAAGTAAATCCCTACGCCACAATCCAATGTGCGTGAGCAATAAGAGAAGACATGAAAGAAACGCAAGACATATACATACAGTACACCTCATCTCACATACAGTATGCACACACCCCCAAGAGACCAGATACTCCCACGCACACTTAAGACACACGCCCATGCACATATACACACACCCACCCACACACACACGTACAGTACACACCCCTCCCACAGTCTCTCACACACCTCGGGCAGGTTTTGTACTTATGAAGAAGTGTGTGTGGGCATTTCTGACGGTCGTAGGACGTATCACGTATCACGTCACTCTTTGGAGAGGCGACTCAGTGACTTCTAGTCATACACATTAGTGCATGAGGCTAGGGCCAATCCCCGTAGATGTAACCCATCAGCTATAGCGGGCTCCATAGCTAGAACCAAAGTGCTGAGTGTTAGCCTGCTGTAAGAGATGGGCCAATCCCAGTATCTCTGGACCCAATTTTTTTTTTTAATTAGGAGGAGACATCCACTAACTACATTCATTGGAATAAGTTTTGGTTTGGTTTTTCATTACTCTTTTCCGCACTTGAATTGCATCTCTTTCAAAAATAAAAATTGCAGCGCCTTTTTTCACGGTTGTTCAGGGACTGTGTGTCGAGCTGATTCATGGTGATCTGCTCTAGTCACTGGGGTCTGTAAGTATAGTCAGAAACATACATACAGTACATACCTACATACACAACCATACACACACATACACATGCACACGCTCACACAGGAACATATAAGCACATGCATGCCAATATACAGAACACATGAACATGGACACACAAACTAAGCTCCTATGCCCCCCTCGTGTAATAGTAGGTTATGACAAATAGCAACCTACCAAACTGGTTTAATTACAGAATAAAAGACATTGCAACATTGAGTGAAAGAAAGGAAGTAATGCAACAACAGCCCTTATTTTTTGTTTTGCTTTTGTACTTTAGAAAACGTCTTTTGGTTAATCAGCACTGCTTTTTTGGGCAGTTGGGTCTGTAGTCTGTAAGTACTACTTGTCGTTAAAAAGAAGTGCTCCTATGCTTATAAACTGTATACAAAAATATGTACTTTTTATTGCACGTTTAAAGGGAAACTTACTTCACTTACTGAGAAGGAGAGAAACAAATAATAACGGAAAAGTCCTCAAAAAAACTCATAAAAAGAAAAAAATGTACAAAAATCATACCCTGTGAAGATGGAGACCCATCTTGTTGCTTGCTTTTGTTATACCCAGAGAGATGTTAGCCATGTAGTAGGACTTAGTATCTCAGTTTGAGAAAGCCGAATGATAGACATGGGGTTCATCAACTTTGCTTTCTTGTGTCAAGCTATTTTTTTTAACTATGTTATTATATCCGAACATTTCAATTGTTTTCCAACCCTTAGGTTTTCCACTTCAAATGACTGATTATTTGGTTGTTCTATTTCACTTCATGTCATTTAGTTTTTGTTGATGTTTGTACCATGTGTTTGTTTTCAAAGAGTGCTCACGTTTGACTCGGTCATCAATGTGAAGAAGTGAAACTTGATGAAGTCAAATTGTCAGTTTTCCGTTTGTTTTGATCTTCATTGTTACTGTTGTTATTACACTTATAATAATTATTACTATTCTTTTGTAGACTGTGATGATGATCATGGTGAACTTTGCCTCTTTAGATGTGTTGCCTCCCCCCTTGTTTTCTGTTTATCGCATCACTTTGTATATTTAGAGAAATGAAACCGAAAAAAAAAATCAAAACAAATTTAGAGTGAATGCAAAATATGCAATTGTGCCTTTTTATACCAATGGGTATGATTTATTGTTGGTTCTGAATGGTATGAAATCAGTTATATTGAAATGCTTTTGTAGATGTTCTGGATCGAAAATCTTTCTGGATGATGTGGTTGTGACAGGTTGAAATTTGACACCCTCAATGTTTAGTTGTCTTAACATGGGATTCAATCACAGAAATGTGACCAAAATGTCTGCGCAATCACTGCAAACAACCATGGAGTCCTGGTAAAACTCGGTTGGATCAATTTGGTAGAAGAAGGTACCGCACACTCTTGTCCATCGTGCTGCAATTTATTGACAAACAATAAAAACTTGAGAAAGGCCATACGGGCCGAAACGTTGTTTGTCAATAAATTGCAGCACGATGGACAAGAGTGTGCGGTACCTTCTTCTACCAAATTGATCCTGCACCCGCTACCTGCACCTCGAAACCTCTGGTGTGCGTTGGTTTCCTCCCTCAAAATAAAAACTCGGTTGGCCCACAATAAGAAATAGAGGCCTAACAATCCCATTCAAACCAATTTCAATTGGAATCAGAAATATTGTACGTAGGACAAGGTCATTAAATGGCCATGACTAGCTTTGTGTTGCTACAGTACAACCTTTTGCACACATGGAGGGCCGTAACCAATAAACAGGTCTACATGGGAGGTGGGGGACCCTTAAAGGTACAGTATGTAGGATTATGGCCGGAGCGGGTATTGCAACTATGCTGCTCATTGCAACTGTGCTGCCTATTGCCAAATTTGACCTTTTCATATTTACTGAGTCATTAACTAATATTTACTAGTATGTGAAAGTACAGTACGTTTTTCCCACTAAAAATGACTATTCCTGGAAATTCAAAATGCCAGACATAGAGAAGATCCACCTTTTCATGTATGAAAAGTGTAAATTTCCCAGTCATAACGAATACTTGAAATTTGATGGTGGAAGTAAGTATTTGTCAAAAGGCTAACATTTGTGAAAGAGCAACATGCATTCTCTAAACGAACTACTAAAAAGTATTACATACTGCACCTTTAAATCTGGGGGAATCTGATACCTTGTGAACACCAAGCGGAATGTCTTCGAATGTCCCTGGCTGTCAAGACAGATCCGTTATGTGATTAGCTGAATCAAATATGTCAATGCCGCGTGCAGCGCAAATAAAGTGAATTCATGGCGAAATTTTTTCAACCACCGCAGCTACCTGGGTCACGCAGGTCGTGCTTGGTGTATACAAGGCAAAAAGTTACATACTGCACCTTTAAATCTGGGGGACTCTGATGGCCATCGGTTGGGGACAGGGAGGAGGATGAGGACGGGGATGGAGGGAGTGGGTGGACATATGGTGACCTACTGGAGAGTGGTGCTGACTGGACAGAGAACTTGGGAGGAGAGGTGACTAGTTTATGGACTCTCTCTCTCTCTCTCTCTCTGTTACACACAGGGACGCATCCATTATCTCAAACTCACACACACACACACACACACACACACACACACACACACACACACACACACACACACACACACACACAATTGCATTCAGGCTCTCATTGGCATACAGTGTACAGTGCAGAGAAATATGTCACAGTTCAGTAACATTGCAAAGACTTTGGCCATGTCAGCATTTCAGTGTGTTGGCCCGTGCCCAGCTTCTTGCAGTAGCAAATGATGATAGAGGAACAAGAAAGTAGCCCATTTGGAGAAAGACAGCGGAGAGGAGAACAGGCAGAGACAGAGCAGTAGGGAAAAAGAGAGAGGGAGACCACAAGAGAGAGAGAGAGAGAGAGAGAGAGAGAGAGAGAGAGAGAGATGCATTTTGTCATTTCCACTTAAAATGCCATCATAAAAAATAGACTGCTGGGTCATGGATAGTGATAGGTCAGCTGAGGGGTTTGTGGTTGGTCATCCACCATTCACCACCAGGGGCCTAAATCATGCCTGGCCCTAGTTGTCAACCTCACTTCCCCCTCCTACAGTACGTCCCCGCCATCCTCCATCCCCCTTCCCTCACAGTAAATTTTGCTGTGTTGTTTCAACGCAAAGAGTGTTGACTTTTCACACTCACAGTGTTTGTACAACACAGTCTTACCCCAAGTAGTCAATTTCTGACTACCTTTCACCAGACTGCAATTGACTTGAATTGAATTGAATTCAGAAATTGACTACTTGGGGTGAGACTGTGTAAGTACTGCTATCAAGGTGTTGAGTTAACATTGCAAAATGTACTGCTGCCTCTACCAACAGGTGGCTGTCTACTCCAACACTCCAATACCATGGGCGGTTCTGGATAGGGGCCAGGGTGGGCCAGGGCCCCTGTAGATTTCCTCCTGGCCCCTGTTGTGGCCCCTGTGCTGAACATCCAGTGACTGCTACATGATATACATCTTTGTGTATGATTATATATTCATAACATTTAAAATTCCTCTTTTGCCAATTTAAATGTGTCCCCCTGAAAATCAAATGACCCCACCTCGACCCCTCTTGTAAAACCGCCCCTGTCCAACACCTTCCACCACACATCCAGGACGCTGTCCAGCATTCACACTCATAAACGAGAATTGTCATTGGAAACCCATGAAAGTCCTGTTCTATGGAAAATCAAAGCAAACACAAATATGTGGTAAATAAATAAATTAATAAATCCTTCAAAACACTTGGATGTTGATGTAGAAATCGAGGAGCAGTTTGTCATTGTTTATTATAAGTCACTATGCACGGAACTTAGCTTAACATGGCAAAATGTACTGAACGCAAGTCCACTTCTATTTATGACTATTTTACATAAGTTTATTTGCTTTTTGTACAGGTTCCTGTAAATAAATTGCTTGTCCTTTTTGTCTCTGCAAATTAAAATATAACATGGTAAAAACAACGGTGTCCAATGGTATTTTTTGGTGATGTTGGTTTCATTATTTGTAAACACAGCACATTGCATGTTTGTATATTAGCTAGTTTTCAATAAGCGTTATTTAAACAGTACTGCAATGAAAGTTTTGCATATTCCACAGATATGTATAACCCAGAAAAAGTCTGGCACATCACATCCACGTGACACTCTGGAATAAAAATGACTCGGTGTGTGTGTGTGTGTGTGTGTGTGTGTGTGTGTGTGTGTGTGTGTGTGTGTGTGTGTGTGTGTGTGTGTGTGTGTGTGTGCATGCTGTAATGTGCGGGGCTTACCCAAACACATCTGTGCCTCCTGTTTGCGGCGCCTGTGTAATTTGACTCGTGTGTCAGCGTGATGTATCGCTGCATGACTCAGCAGGTAATTAGCGAGCGCTAAGACTGAGCCTATTCCTCAGGCTGCACTCACACACCAGCCTGGGTGAAAGCCGACTGTTGACTCCGTCAAACAGTTTGGCAAAAGCTAAGAGGAATCCGTCTCCATGGAGGGTGGGAGATGATCTGAACTTACTCTGCTATTCATTGGAGTTACGAATTCAAATTGGGCTTTATTAGCATGACTGTTACGATACAGTGTTGTCAAAGCATACAAATAACAAGCCAAAAGTGTGAATAGTATTACCTTAACCAATCACTCTCAACTGTTGGCTGATTGGCAAAACCGTGAGCGAACCGAGCTAGGAGGGTTGGGCCAGACTAGCCTGGTCCTGACCATCCCATAATACTACCATTTCCATTTCGTATTCATGGTCTGGACTTTGTTTGATCTGACGCGATTGCAGGAAGCAGGAAAGACATTTTCTGAAAAAATCAGGATTTAAGTTATAAGTTGTTGAACAAACATGTCTGACGTCTATCTATGGCGATGTAGGACCGTTTAACAGACATGTCTGACAGAACATCTTACCGTAGGATAAAATTACAATGTAGGACCGCTTGTCAGAACAGCGGCGAAAATCCTACCGGTCAATACACAGACAAATACACAGACATACTGTACACAAACACACACACACATACAGACATAAACATATACACAAACACATACACATACACATTCACGTGCACACACAAACACACACGCACACACACACACAAACACACACACACACACACACACACACACACACACACACACACACACACACACACACACACACAGACACACACACGCACACACGCACACACACACACACACACACTATACCTGTCATTCTAGCCAGAGATCTCTTCATTCTCTCCATGTATCTCTGAGTGCCTCTCCGTACCATCCATATGGATGAAGGAACATTTCCTTCAGCAACCTCTTGCTAAAACTGAACTCCTGGTAATCCCAGACAAGGATTCATGCTGATCTCAAACTCAATATGGGTTCAGCCACTGTTGCACCAAATAAGGCTGCAAGAAACCTAGGTGTCAAGATTGATGACAATCTATCGTTATCTGACGACATTTCAGTTTCCTCAGTTTCCCAGGTTTGCTGCTTCTCACTGTTTGATATACAAAAAAGAGCTGACTGCATCTGACCCAAAATGGCACTCAGCTTCTTGCCTTGACTACTGCAACTCCCTCTTGACTGGTCTTCCCGCGTGTGCAATAAGACCCTTGCCGATGGCCCAGAATGCTTCAGTTTGTATGGTGTTCATCGAACAAAAAAGGGCATGTCATGCTGATTTTTGACAGCCCTAACCCTTGTGTAGAAAGCTACAGCAGCTTTCTGCTTTGGCTTACCTGAAGACTGTGCTAAAGCTATACGTTCCTTCCAGGGTGTTGCGTTCCTTCAGTACCACCTGTTTAGTCTTGCCTTCTATTCACACAAGGGGATCCCAGTCCAAACGGTTTTCTGTCACTGTCCCTTCAATGGTGGAACAAGCTACCAGTTGCTAAAAGCGCAGGCCAGGGCTATCCCTGTCAACCTTCGAGAAGCGTGTAAAGACTCTTCCGAGAGAGCTTCTGCATAACAAAACTAACTCTACTCATCTCTAATCCTGGCCATGTACTTGTACTACACTACGCTCAATAGTAGGGCTGGGTATCGCAGCCATGTTCCTCTATCGATTCGATTTCGATTCTTTGGGCTTTGAATTGATTAATCACCATTTAATTTGATTCAATTCGATTAATTCTGTATCGATTCAATCCGTTCCCTTCTTGGTGTCAGGATTTCCCCCAAAAGATGCTGTTGCCTATTTTTATATAAAAATGTCAAAGGGCTGTGGCTTGACAGTGTTAACAGATTGCTAATTTGTAATAAGTAGGCCTAGGCCTAATTGACTAATACCTACTGGGTATTTTCCATAGACCTAAATTAAACGAAACAAAAAGAAAAAGAACAAAACAATCGATTTTGTGCCCTGTGAATCGATTATGTGAATTCTAAATGATATTGATCGATTATCGATTAAATCAATTATTTTACCCAGCTCTACTCAATAGGCTCTTCACTATTCATATTACTGCTCTGTATCTGTTCTATAGTACTTGCATATACTTGCATTGCTGTACTCGTAATGACTCCACACTTGCTTGAATGTCCTCTTTGTAAATCACTTGTAAGTCTGCTAATTACAATACAATGTCATGTGTATGTCAATGTACGGTAGTGTAATGTATACAGTACACAGTAATACAAATAGGAATGCACATACACATACACAGGATTGGATTGGCTAACTATAAATAAGATGTAAATTAGCCTTGACAAAAACATGTGCAGAGCAGAACACACACACACACACACACACACACACACACACACACACACACACACACACACACACACACACACACACACACACACACAATCCATATTCAAGGAATCAGAAGATCACACATAATTATTTGAGCATATTTCGGGCCATTGGAATAATACATTTTTACAGTAGCCGTCTGTTATTTGGGTTAATGCGAGTCTCGTAGATTCGCGGCGATGAGAGAAATAGGTTAGCAGATGATATTAATATGGTAATGCGTCTCGGCTCATGTTTATTTCCTCTCATTCTCCTTTTCCTCAGCAGTCTTGTGCCATGAAGAGAAACGATAAGACGTGGCAGAGAGGATAGAGAAGGACCTGCAGCTGGAAATGTTAATTTCGCTGTCCGAAAGGAGAGAAGAGAGAAGGGAAATTGAGACAAATTAAACAAAATGCGAGGCATAATTAATGTGTAGGCAATGCATTGAGAATGAAATGTTGCAGACATTTTTCTTTTCTTGTTTTCGTTTTTTTTTTTTTTCAGGGCCCCATGAATTAAACAATGCGTGAATATTTAGAATTGCATGAATTATGCATGAAAATCATCCAGCATTGAATTCAGCATGGCATCAATTCCCAATCACATACACACACCGCTACCACCACCATAACACCCCCCCCCCCCCCCCCAAAAAAGTGTGCGCACACACACACACACACACACACACACACACACACACACACACACACACACACACACACACACACACACACACACACACACACACAATAGCAGAGTGGCATTGTTTGTTTCCCTGTAATCAGCATCACATACTGTACTACAAATAGATGTTGAGAACTGATTACTAGGGGTAGTCAGAGTACAATGCCACGCTCTAGTTTATCGGTTTGCCCAGAGCGATGAAACATTTGTAACTGTGCAATGCGTCATTTAGCCCCTTCATGCACGCCGTACCTCCTGTGGCACGCTGTAATAGACATTGAAAGTTAAATACTATAAGACCACACTACTATGACAGTGCAAGGGGGCCTTTAGTAATGCATTACGACTTGGTCATTGCCTTTCTGGTAACAGCTAATTCATAAAGCTGTGTCTTAAAGGATAGTTTCGGCGTAAAATGAAAGTTTCACCATCGTTTTCCCATGCCCCAAAATGTATCTAATGATGAGCCATTCCGGGAAATGCCGCGCTGTTATGGAGTTAGCTTATTTTAAGCTTTTTGGCGAATAACGCAGCCAATGCATCACGGCGGGGCCAATTTGTAAATATTATTTTCTGATGTTTCCCCGCTATAAACAACCTCAAAAACGCTACACACTTCATCACAAAGGTCTCGTCAATCAAACCGAGGCACAGAGAAGATCATCGGACCACACAGTCTTTCACTGGCCAGTATTTTCAGAGGTGTCTCACCTTTGCAACTCTCTAGTCTGACCCGGATGCAGGCTACTCAATCAGGTGGCTAGGTATGCTAAGCATGGTCCGCGGTTCTTATACTGGCTGCGGCCTTAAAATGAAAAGCTGGAACCCCGACCGTTTTTACCGACTGCCACTGTCTAAACCAGCCATATTACGGGGATGGCTAATAGCATTAGAAGTGGACGAAACCGCCGTGATGCATTGGCTGCGTTATTCGCCAAAAAGCTTAAAATAAGCTAACTCCATAACGGCGCAGCATTTCGCGGAATGGCTCATCATTAGATACATTTTGGGGCATGGGAAACCGATGGTGAAACTTTCATTTTATGCCGGAACTATCCTTTTTAGGGGATAAGATCCATCCATTAGGTAGATCAATTAGACAAAAAATCAACTCATCTTAAGTTAGCTGGGAATTGGACACTAGGCTCAGTCTTTCTTACATCTGTTATCTACAAACTGTTGGGGGTCTTACACACAAGAGCGGTAAAGTGTCACGGAACGGCCGTGTTGTGTTCCGGCGTCGGTGAAAATACATTGAAACCTATCTGTCCTTACACACCAACCGGCGGTAGTCGGGCGTCAGCAAGGGTTGGAAAATATGCATTTGGAAAATAGAACTCGAGCGTATTTTTCACGCCGGCGACCGGCGGTGTCTCATTCAAATGAATCCATTCCGCCTTGGTATGTTTTGGCCCTGCAGATGTATGCAGCCATGACAGAGCCATGCCCCTACCAATAGTTTTGGGCAAGATACTCAGCAGTGACACTAACCCTAACCCTAGATCCCTTAGACAATATTACTCTTTTTAAAGAGGCAATAGGTAGGATGACGTCATTTTGTCGGTGCCCGTGGCATGCCTGTCTCAAAATCTATACCGTAATGAAAAAATGTTTTTCATCCCGGAAGGTCAGCAGTTGACAAATCTGAATACAGTAGGCTATGTAAAGTGATGTTTTCAAATGATAAGTGTTTCCCACAACACTTCCTCGGACTTTGCTGCCAAAAGTTTTGCCCTCCGTTTTGCGCGTCCACGTGTAGTGGATCAGGATAGTGGCGTCTCAATTCACGTTCAGACAGAGGGGTAGGGATACGGCGAAAGGCTTTCCACCCCTCCAAACAGACATATTTCTACACCACACTCCACCATGGAGGGATACGACAGATTTCCTTGAATGCATTGCGAATGCCTTTATTAAAATTGCCGGCAAGCCGCAGCATCCACAACAGCACATAAGTTAAAGTATTTTCGCTGCAATTGCGAAAGTGGTGATAAATATTCCATTGTACTAAGTTTAACATTGTCCTAATGTGTGATGGCCCTTTTCTCAGTGAAACGCACACAATATTAACATCAACCTAATGCATGGAATTACTGACAGCTGTGAGTGTCATTCCGTGATTCTTGAAGGGGTGTCTCAATTTGTAGGGGTTGCGTTTCAAGCCCTACACCTTGCGACTTTGTTTGAAAGCATAAGGGGCAAGAGGAAGGCGTAGGGGAAGGGGTAGAGATTAGTAATGGGATAGGCCCTAAAAAGTAGCAGGATCAGGAATATAGCTTCTTTCTGACCCACCATACTGAACATCACTACTAATCAAGTTACAATTTTAACATATTGTAACTTAACTTACAACTTAGTTACATCAAAACATAATGCATTAGTAATTCATTACTTTTGTAGCTATATTTGTAACAATATGCAACACTATGGGACACGGACACATTATGCCATGGATGGAGGTGGCTCAGATGGTAGAGGAGCCACCGAAAGGATGCTGGTTAAAGCCCCTCTTTGCTTGACTTACCTTTGAGACAGGGACGTAGTAGCAAATTGTGGGCCTTGTGTACAATCGGCTCCAAAGCACTCCCTGGCCATATATCTACATACAGTATATCGGACTGTGCGTGGGCCCCCGGTATACATGGGGCCCTGGTAACTCCGTCACACTTTACCCCCCCTACGACACTTTACCCCCCCCCCCCCCCTACGAGATGTCCGTAAGAGTGCTTGAAAGTGCTTGACAGAAAATCCATTCCCAGTCTATCTGGCATTTTTTTGGGCTTCTATGCCCATGAAAAGACAGAGAGAGAGAGAGAGAGAGAGAGAGGGGAAGGATCAGGAAATGCCCTCAGGGTCCCTTGGTGTAATGGTATGCCACCATAGCCCACAGATCCATCCTGCCCCAACATTTTATTCACAGTAGATTATTTTGGTTACACTTTATTTTAGGGATACATCTATTAGCACTAATACATACAATGTACCTGTATAAGTAACTTGTAAGGCATGTACAAAGCAAAATCAAACATTTGTAAGGCATGTATTCGCAAATGTCTTGTGCATGCACAATAAGGGATTTATTACCAACTTAACCTCAGTAAGGACCTAGTAGGCCTTCGCGTTTGCTTAGTACATGCCTTACAAGTTACTTATGCTGGCATTAACACTGTATGTATTAGTGCTAATAGAGGTATCCCTAAAATAAAGTGTTACCATTATTTTGTATCTGCTTGCATCATTTCAACATGTACATCCTTACACACTGAATGCTAAGTATCCTTGCTAATCCTTATAAACTCTAACTCAGGTGCTTTTCACAAGGGCACCTCAGCCATGGACTGGGGAAGGGAGTGGAAGGGTGGGATTCGAACCTGCAACCCTCTGATCTAAAGCCCTTAACCGTAAGGCCACGGCTGCCTTATAGTGGGTCCAAGTTATTAGGCTACGTAGCCTGTAGCAGTATACGTAAACGTGCACCGTGTAATATTTTTAGTTGTTCATTTCCAGAATTCATGCTTCCCATTCACAAATGTTACCTTTTTAACAGATATTTACCACCACCATCAAATTCTAAGTATTCAATATGACTAGGGAAATTGCCCTTGTCATACATGAAAAGGGGGATCTTCTCCAAGGTCTGCCATTTTGAATTTCCAGAAATAGATTTGTTTAGCTGCAAAACTCACTATACTTTGGTCATACTAGTAAATATTAGTTTATTATTTAGTACATATTCATGCAACGAATTCGTGATAAAAAAAAAATGGCAGTAGACAGCACAGTTTCAATGACCAGCATAGATGGAATACTTACTCTGGCCATAATCTTACACAATGCACCTTTAATAATGTAAGACACTGTGACTGGGACCATGAAATGAATCATGTTTCCATCTCTTCGGAAGTATATGTACAGGTATGTTGCATTGAGTAGAGGTATCCATGTAGACATCTGTGTTTGATCTATGTCTATTCTTGACAATCTCGATCCCAATTGCTGTGTGGTAACATGACATTAAAAGATAGGAGTTCACCATATCATGACCGTAATGAATTCATGATAGGCCTATCCATATTTCATATATAATTCATACATTTTTACTTTAATGATATATGATTTATACAGATAACATACACTGCATTGCATTTGTGATATCTCTGAAGCAGTTTGTACGTATTGGTGCTGTATTAAATAGACGTGAAAGAAAGATGAAGGTCTTCTTGGGCAAAGCCAACATGATCTCCAAAAAGTCTGTGCTCCTGGACACGGATGTTAAGGACACAAAATCTGTGTCCGGGAGCACGGATTTTGCCAAAATTCCGTGCTCCTGGACACGGAATTATTTTCCGTGATGGACCCACAGAAGTGCTCTCTCTATACTCCCATAGCTCTATGTTTCGAACTCCCATAGCTCAGTCTTGTGTTTTCTCAGCATTTCTCTAATTTCAAATATTTTTTCTCCAAAAACATTTCTTACTGACATGTTAGGGTTAGGGATTGTTTTGGTCTGGGTACAGCTATTTTTTTTTTTTTCATTCATTATATGGCGCCGCGTCGTTCGGCTGCCTATCTGGTAACTCCTGCTCCCGTGCAACTCTTTTAACTTATTTTTTATGTAATTTGACCATATTTATTTTGTAATTTTGTTACATTCATGACCGCGTGTATGGAAAGCACTTTTAAGTGCTGTCTACAGCGTCAATACGTGGTGAAGTTTGTTAAATTTCACCGTGGTGTCCAGTCCAATTGATAGCGGTAATGGAATTACTATGGAGACGAAATGCGCATTCCGGAGGGGACTCGTTGGAGCAATACATGGATCCGACAGCACTTTTTTCCCATGTCAGCGGATATTTGCCGGACTTTTGTACATCTTGGTGAACGGCAAGTGCGAAGATGCCGTTTTTGTCACCCTGCGAGCGCAACTCATCCAACCCGGAAGAGCGCTTCCCCCCTCCAGGAGACTGCGGCTGTCTACGGTCGTTACTGTCTGCGTTGCCGTTGATCTACGCCTCCACACAGGATTCCACCTTCTCAGCTATGGACCGGACAATTACCCTACTCTATTTGTTTGTTTGTTTGTTAGTCTTTCTGCACTATGGAGTTAACCAGAACTGTCATTTCACTGCAAGCTAACCCACAAGGTTACGGTTGTATGTGACAAATAAATTACTCTTACTAAATTACTCTTACTCTTATATGAATTTGATAGCCTAGCAACCAACTGGAAAAGGTATTTCTCAAAAATATGTCTTTAATGACAGGTTAAGTTTAGGGAATCTTTTGGTCAGGGTACAACTTAAATAACTATAGCATTATTTTGTTTAGGATTAGCATTTTGTATGTATTTTCTAAAGATAGAGTTAACACAGTGCTTTGGTAATAGCCTTTAGAAAGCACTTCCGTGTGCCCATCACGGAAAACAATTCCGTGTCCAGGAGCACGGAAAACAATTCCGTGTCCAGGAACACGGAATTTTGGCAAAATCCGTGCTCCTGGACACGGATTTCGTGTCCTTAACATCCGTGTCCAGGAGCACAGAATTTTTGGAGATCAGGCTGGCAAAGCAGAGAGAGTGAAAAGACATGGGGAGAAAAGATAGATAAACCAGCCTAAATGTGAGGTTGGATGTATAATTTAGTCTGGCTCCGATGAACGATACAATCGGAAGACTGTTGATGAGCACAACCCGTTGTCTTTCAAACCGTGTCTGTTTCTATAGAACAAAGCTCTGACCAATCAGTGCAACTGGCAATTACTACCATCAGAGCAGAGATACTGTAGACATAAGATAAGTCATTCTTGTTCATTTCTGGTATCCACTTTCTGTCGAGTGAAGGCCCCTTTAGGAGACCTTTGGTTAGGAGACCTTCGGAGTCCTGAGGTTAGGAATAAATTGAGTCCCCTTAGTGCTGTAGATGGTGGTAGCGCACTCTTGGTGCAAACACCTCAAAAATAGAAGAAGGATTGGACAACGCCCCCTTAGGAGACCCAACTTGAGCACACACTTTTGCATTGGGTGGGCGGGTTTCGAAGCCTCTTTATTACTCCACCCTCTTTGATCAAAGAACGTGGATCCATGTTTTATAGCCTGTCGTTGAAACGGCAAAAAAGTCCTTAAAAATTAATGAGCATAGAACATCTTCCTGAACTTGTTTCAACAAAAACCTCGAGTCTAATTCTTCAAAAACTGACTTCAAACGAGAGCTGTTCAATCATTCTTGTTGTTGTGATTTCCCCAGCATCGCAAGCTTCGTCATCACTCCCTCAAAACCACGCCCACTTTGATTCAAAACGCATCTCTGCGTTGTGATTGGTCTACCAGATTCTTGACAAGCCTGGCAGACCACTACAACGACGCGAGGCTAGACGCACTCGCAGCCAAAACATTTTGGCGTCCAGCGGGTGGTGCTGGTTTACTAGGCTAGAGACAAGACACAAAAAGAGCATAGTAAAATAAGAAATAGGTGTAAAAGCATAAAGGATATTGGTAAGATGGAGGGAGGGTAGATGAACTCTAGGGAGTGATTAATGGAGCATAGTAAAATAAGAAATAGGTGTAAAAGCATAAAGGATATTGGTAAGATGGAGGGAGGGTAGATGAACTCTAGGGAGTGATTAATGGAAAGAAACACAGAGAGGAAAGACAATGGGGGAATGAACATTCACACAAAATAAAGCGTTGAGAAACAACAAGCCATTTGCAACAAGCCTTACTCAAACCTTCTCTACCACTCATTTTGCTCACTCATACATATTCCATCACAATATTGGCATGAAAAAAAAAAACGTCAAATGAGTCTAAAAGGCAAAGTAAGTAAGTTAAAGAGTAAATCTCCATATTCTATGGCAGTCGGAGTCCCGATCTCTCATTCTCATTTCCCGTTTTAGTGTCGAAGGCCAAGCCTTGTCAGATGCCGGTTAGCACTTTTGGGAAATTGATTTTCTTTTTGTACATTTAATTTTTTCCCCTCTTCTCCCTCATCATCTTTTTTCCTCTTGATGCAGCAGGTGAGGTGAGCCAAATCAAAAACTTTTATGAGCCGGGCCGGGTCTGGAGCCAAAAGAGATGAGTTGAGGAGCGGGAGCAGATAAACAACTTGATAAGAAAACTCCGGCAATAACTTTGATTTAATTGTGCTCGTATAAATTTTATCACTCGGCAGTCGGATATAAGGCCCCGGAGATGATATCATTATCGATGGCGCTATTGTTTTAAAGTGCGGAGGC
Organism: Engraulis encrasicolus; assembly: GCF_034702125.1. Classification (NCBI taxonomy): domain Eukaryota; kingdom Metazoa; phylum Chordata; class Actinopteri; order Clupeiformes; family Engraulidae; genus Engraulis; species Engraulis encrasicolus. The sequence continues at coordinate 34,955,315 of NC_085877.1, forward strand.
TAGCACACTCATAAAGTCACAGACAGGCGCATGATGGCTGGCAGAAACACATACTACACTTCATATGGTACACTCACACGCACACACACACACACGCGCGCGCACACACACACACACACACACACACACACACACACACACACACACACACACACACACACACACACACACACAGACACACTCTAGGTACACACACACACACACACACACACACATTTTAAATGAACATGTGTGTAACAATGGCTAGTTATGGTGCAGTTTAATTACAGAGATCAATTTATGCTGGTAATATGGATCCTAGGACCCATAATCCCCCCCCCCCACACACACACACATACACACACACACACACACACACACACACACACACACACACACACATACAAACATGTGCAAACACACCCCGCCAGTCCTACATATACCTACACACATGCATGCACAGACACACGCACAGACTCACACACGCATGCCCGCACACACACGCACACATATTCCTGCTAAGTAACCCCGCAGCCGGTGTAGGCTTCATGCTGTCGTCACCCCACCCCAAGTTAATGACCAGAAGCAATAAAGCGTGTGCCCATGTGTCTGTACCATTGACAGTAGATCTCAATGGTCTGTACATATGTCCATCCCATCACAACCCCTTAACCCACTCAGTCTAGATTTACATACCGCTTGACGACCACCACGAGAGACAACATCTGTTCCACATCCCCATACCAACCCACCCTACCCCCCCCATCCCCCTCACCCCTCACTTACTGGAGGAAGACGTCTCCATCCACGTCTTCCTTTTCTCCCAGAGCTCTCTTCCACCCCCACCCCTCCCATCCCCTTCACCCCTCACATGCTGTGCCAGTCTCCATCACCCTCCTCTCCCAGAGCTCCCCTCCACCCTCACCCTCACCCCTCCCATCCCCTTCACCCCTCACTTACTGTCCCCATGTCCCCGTCTCCATTCACGTCTTCCTCCTCTCCCAGAGCTCTCTCCCACCCCCACGTCACCTCACCCATTCCCCTCACCCCTCACTTACTGCCCCTGTCTCTATTCACGTCTTCTTCCTCTCCCAGAGCTCCATTCCACCCTCACCCCACCCATGCCCCTCACTTACTGCCCCTGTCTCTATTCACGTCTTCTTCCTCTCCCAGAGCTCCATTCCACCCCTCCCCTCCCATCACCCTCACCCCTCCCATCCCCTTCACCCCTCACTTACTGTCCCCGTCTCCATTCACGTCTTCCTCCTCTCCCAGAACTGCCTTCCTCCTCCACCCCACCCCTCCCATCCCCTTCACCCCTCACATGCTGTGCCAGTCTCCATCACCCTCCTCTCCCAGAGCTCCCCTCCATCCCCCTTCACCACCCACCCCCCTCACTCCTCACTTACTGTCCCCATCTCCATCCACGTCTCCCTAATCTCCCAGCCTCCCTACCTGACCCTCATCCACCAGCCTCTACCTTCACAAAGTCACAAAGTGATGGTAACACCCCCCCCCACACACACACACTAACACCAACCCACTCACCCACTTCTGCAAGCCTCCAGAAGCCAGACTGTACCTTTTCCACCAACCTCCATGTCGACATCCATACTTACATCCATACGTCATACAGTTACAGTATGCCCCTCCAAGTCAGCCGACAGTCTCATTACATTGTATGTATTGGGTGAGGTGGGGGGGTGTTTCAGATGTTTTTGTCCTGGACCCAGCCAAATATGTCAGCCCCTCCATCATACCCACCTTTCCGACCCTCCTCACTCCTCATGAACTGTACACCGTCTCCATCGCCCTCCTCTCCCAGCCTCCCTGAACCCTTAAGCTACGTTCACCCACGTCGCTGCTAGTTACTAGCTTCTCGGTCGCTCGCCTACTCGCCATTCTCTCATGGAATGTTCACTAAACGTTCCAGCGGCTTTAACTGAAATTGCACAGGCGAGAAGTACCACACTCTGCATTCCAATTGGTTACTTGCTTACTCGCCTCGCTCAAAGCTTAAATATTTTCATATTTTACAGGAAGTGGTAAACCTTCTAATAGATACCCCACACAGGTACAACGCCTACATCGCATCGCTTGTACACTATTCATCTACTCGTCTCGCTGGAACACATAGACATTCTATTGACTTCATTTGCTGAGCAAGTAACTAGCAGTGATGTGTGTGAATGAGGCTTTACAGTGAGGACACATAGACGGCAATTTGGCCAAGCGAAGCAAACTTTGCCATTCATTCCTATGAAGGAGGCGAAGGCAAGCAAACAGGAGTGAAACGAAGCGAAATTATTCAACCGAGTTCAATATCATGCAAATGAGGAGCGAATTTCGCGTGTGGCGGCCAATCAAATCAACAGCATAACTTGTCGCCGCAAGGACCTGATGATGGTTAAGGTGTCAGAATGGAACACTGAATTTCGCCTGCCTCTCTTCGCCTCGCTAGTTTTGCCTGCTATGTGTCCCTACCGTTACTCTACCCCCTCCATCTCATCCACCTCATTCCTTGTCACACAGTGTTGGTCACCAAGTCCGCTGGTGCCGCTTGGTACCGTGTCCGGGAGCATCGCGGGTCCGAGAGGTTCGCGGGCTTCCTTGCACACTAGAGTTTAATCCCGGGACCCGGGATTCCCGGTATATCTGATCAAAACAATTTCCCGTTTCCCGGGAAAGCCATGACGGGAAACCGGGAAAAAAAAAACAAGTGCGTGTCTATTTGTTGTCCTAGCAACAGTAAGCAACAGTGCCATCTAGCAGCGGTAACACTTCAGGCTCACTTAAGCAGCAGCAGTACAGGCCCATTTCAGCAATGTCTGGGTCTGCTGCCAGTTTTGCCTGGAGGCATTTTCTGAAATTGGACAATGACAGTGCGAAATGCACTTTGTGTGAGCGAATTATAAAGTTGTAAGGTCGTCAAATTCCGCCCACTTCACTGATCACTTCACTGAAAACGTGATAAATATCACTTTTTCAAATACTATTTAATTATGCTCTCGTATATTTTTGGATAGCGGCAACTGTGTAGATGAGGCAATGAGCAATCTGATTTCAGGTCACGTCTGTATTTCTGTTACTGTTTATTATTCCTTCATGCTGTTGTGTTGATTTGGTTCACACGTGTAGTCCTGGCTTTACCGATGCAGGAACTGTGATTAGTTTGGTCGTTACAGTGGAAACGGTTGAATACTTTTGGTCCTAACTCCTAAAGTGAAACAGCGGCCAGGGCGAGTTTATACAATGTCAGCCAGAATGTCGTCGTGAAATTAAAGTTCCATCTGCCGTTACGACACCCTTCATTACAATGCTGTTTATGGCCGTTTGACTCGGTTTTAAATGTCATCACCGTTTCAAATATTAAGCATACAAACTCCGTATCATGTCGATATCCATTCCTAACTTAAACAGTGGATACATAATTATAATCACTTATAAGTAGGCGGGCGGAATTAGGCGTCTTGGTGTCACCGTCACCAACAATCCACCCGTCATTGATAAGCGGTGCATGCTGCGCACAGGCTATCATCTTACACTTCATTATTATTGTGTTGGTGGATAGTAGAGCTTAATCTTAATTATTTTCTCCCAATAATGATACAAACAGTAACAACTTGATACAAAATGCCAGTTTGGGAGGAACAGTTGAATTATAGCCTCTACATGACTAGATAAAAAAAACAAAAAACAAAAAAAAAACGGGATTCCCAGGAAATGGGTCGTCCGATCCCGGGATTTGATTCATGCCATTTTCGGGAAAAATATTAAACCCTATTGCACACTTCACAGTCAGCGTCCACGTTCTGTCCAGCAGCAGCCGTTCATTTGCAATGGAGCCCGCTCATTGAACGTGGATGTCTGCGCAGGAAAATAGACTCGAGTTCTATTTTCAAGGAGCATCGCGGACGGGCCGGACATGCGCCGCGCTTACATCGCGCTCCTGTGTGCAGACATGATCTGTTTACATGTATTCTAACCGTTTCGGACTGATACCGGAAGCGTTCAGTGGACGTTAAAAGGACGTCCGCACTTGCGGTGTGATTGCACCATAAGTCCTCACCTCTACCCCCGCCCTTGTCATGCAGTGACAGTAAACCCAACCAGCCCACCCACATTTCCCCCTCATCTGTCTCTCCTCTCACCCAACCTCCTCCTTCTCCACCTCTTCTAATGTCATGCGGACTGTTCCACGGTCACGGTAACTACGCCACATGACGCGACGGGCAGCCGAGGAAGGTGGGCAGATCCAATCGCTCAGCTTTGGAATGACCAATTAATCACTTCCTGTCTACAACAACCAACATTACCGCACGCTGCCACCACTGACAGACACAGGTAGCGTTGCACACATTGACGAACGAAAGCGAAGAGGTGGGTGGATGAGGGTCTGGATAAATGGGGGGGTTGGATGTTATGGATTGGATTGGATGCCATGTTGAGAAGTGTGTGTGTGTGTGTGTGTGTGTGTGTGTGTGTTTGTGTGTGTGTGTGGCAGGGCCTCTGTCTCGCTTTCTGACTTTCTTCTGTATAGCTGTCTGTCTTTTTTCTGTCTCTCTTTCTGTCTTCCTTCTGCCTGCTTTTCTCTCTGCCTGAGTGTCTCTTTATCTGTCTGTCTGCAAATCAACATTTAAAGGCAGGGCTGCTGACAGCTTTGGGCAGGCCCAGGACAAAGTCATTGAGAAGGGCACCTCCTGCCCAATACATACAATGTAATGAGGACCCAATTCTGGGCCCTTTGTCTCCTTGGGCACGGGACAATTGACACCTTTGTTTGCCCCCTCTGTCAGCACCCCAGCCTGTAGGAGAAAGCAGAGGAAACTAGAAATGATGAAATGGAAACAAGAAGGGAAAGAAGGGGGCAAAGTGCTGCTGCACCGAGACCTGAGAGACACAGACACAATGAGGAGGCCTACAGTAGAGTGCAGCAGATCGATTGAGCAAGAACATTTAAAATGATTAATACGGAAGCAGGAAACAAATGTTTTTTTTTTTTTAAGTAACCAAAACCCGTCAGGGAAAGGAAACAGACACACAGCAAGCCTTATCTGCCAGCAGCTGTGTTCTGGCACATGTATCAGTGCTGCTAGCATTAGTAACAATGGAGCTCAAGTCAAGTCAAGTCAAGTCAAGTTTATTGTCAATTTCTTTACATGCACTGGTCATACAAAGAATTTGAAATTGCGTTTCTTGCTCTCCCATGCAGACATAGACTAATCTAGGTAAGGACATAGACAGTATAGACATAGACAGTACTCATACATGGACATAAGACAGTATGGACGTAGACATTGCTCATACAGACATTTAAAGTGCAAGACTGGACAACAGAAGACTTGTAGAGAACATACATTAAGAGGAGGTATTTTGTTGTGCTTTTTCTAAAAGTCCTTTATAGCGTTCTGACATAGTAATAGTAGCATTTGAAGAAAATAAATAATTAAAAAAGGTTTATTAAATACACCAGCAGCAGTATGTGTGTGCGTGTGTGTTTGTATGTGTTTTGTGTGTGTGTGTGTGCTCCTGCAACTAACACCACTTGGCTACAATGCTAACTGTTTTCAGCACCACTTTTATTCTTCTTTTGTCATTGTCTTTCTTTTTTTCCCCTCTTTGTTCTTTTTTTCTCCTCACGACATTTGTGCTTCGCTCTCTCCCTCACTTCTAATGAGCGGTAGAGTAAGAGGGGGAGTGAGAGTGAGTGGCTAGCAGACGGGCGCCACATAAAAAGCCCCCCAAAAACAGAGAGATTAGCGCTCCCCTGTGACACTAGAAGCACTGCAATAGTGCAAGATGTGATCAGAGTCCTAGCAAGAAGATACAAAAAGAAAGAAGAGGGCAAGGAGAAAGTGAAAGTAAGAGTGAGACTGTTTCTCTGTGTGTGAATGTGTGTGTGTGTGTGTGTGTGTGTGTGTGTGTGTGTGTGTGTGTGTGTGTGTGTGCGTGCGCGCGCGCGCGTGCGTTTATGTACCTATATGGGCCCCATAATTATACAAAACTTGACAAAGGGTCCTTTTTGGGGACCAAAATGAGGTCCCCACAAAACTCAGCAGTATTTTCCTTAGTCATTGTGTTGTATTTGGTAAAACTAAAATAACAAAAGCATGTGTGCGCATGTGTGCGTTGATGCGTGTGTATGTAGCAGTTACACCCTATGGTAACTGTGCAGTAGTCTGGAGCCTTGCAAAAAATCTCCAAAAACTTCTCTAATTAAAAAAACAAAAACTTGCCCCAACATGTCATGTTTTTAAAAAGAAACTAAAAATAGCTTTATATTCATCTGCCTTTGATTACGGTTAGTTATCTACACTCTTGCTTTTCATACTTTTTTCTCTCTCGTCTTTCTGTCCTCTCAAGCACATTGAATGGCAGTTTTTAATGATAATCTGCTATAGAAATACTTTTGATATTGCTATTGCTATTTTTCAGGGATAGGATGTGATGGAGTCGATGGAATGTTCTCTTACGTAACCATGTCAAGTGGTTATATTAGCTTGTTTTAGAAGTCCACTGGAGGAGATTTTTTTTTTTACCTTCCATTTGTTTGATTGCTGATTGATTGGCCTTGAACAGGCTCCATCTGAGTGTATGGAGTTAGGTTTACACTGGCTCTCTTCATCTGGTGATCCAATGAAAACGATGTAACATATGAGCGGTATCCCCGGAGTGTATGGCGGTATTCACTCAATAGTGAACCATGTGAAGTTAAACTTGAAGAAGTGGTAAATCATCTAATAGAAGAGCCCTGTGTCGGGTGTCTAAGAGAAGGTTTACCACTTCCTGTAGCTCAACTTAGCCATGGTTTTCACTGAACCATGGCCTTGGAATACCAGCTTGCCCACAGTAGTTCAGGCAAAATGTTGTCAACACTCCAATTGGATTTGATCCTATCAAGAGGAAAAGTTGCAGTATGTATTGTATTGTCTTTTGTCTGTAGATCATGTCTAGTCTGTAAGGTTCTTTGTTAGCAACTTACTGGGATAGAAAAAGTTGATCAGATGTTCAGGACAGGTAGGCAATAATACATGGATCACCTTTTTTTGATTGGTTTGACCAGATCAAGGTCAATTTTTACAAATAGCTTAACATGTTGCTAAGGCATATACTATGTTGTGTCTGACACACTTTGTTGTTGTTGCTTTATAAGACAGGCTGTCATGCGTTTCTCGACAACGTCACTATTATCTAAGTAAGCACCTGTCTTAATTGCTGAGTATTTTCCTATTGTCAACACACAAGTTGCTAACTGGTTAGCAAAAATGTTGTTGATAAATATACCCCCTTGGTCTTGTCTGTAGTTGTCAACAATTTCTCATACTTTGCTGATACCTGTCCACATGGTTTACGTTCCCCTGTGCATAAAATAATAATTGCACAATGATTTATGGCATTAAAAATGAAGTGTGACTTTCTTTATCCAGGAGAGGATGCCACCTGGATTGATGGGAGCGTTCATAAACCTCCTAATGAACAATTAGGTTTTATCGGCCATGAAAACTAGCATGCTAGTGGATACAGGGCCATGCACATTATTTTATTGTGACAATTTGACCACTTTCATCAAAGCGCGGATGATAGACCTTCTCCTGCCATTGTACCGGAAGGCCTTTGATCAGGATTTAAACTTTCATGAATAGTACTTCATAATTCTACCCTCCCCCCCAAAAAAAAGACAGTAAAAAATGTGAAATATTACGCCAAATAACATGGTGAAGCGCTGACCTCGGATTTTGAAGTATTGCCAATCATAATTTGTTGAATGGTGGCCTTGTTCAACATGACAGTCTTAATATTATACTGAAATATTTAATGCCTCTTTGATTAATTCAGCCCAAGGGTTTGACGGTACATCAAGTCGTGCAATTCCAAATCTCTCATTAGTGGGCGAATGTGGAGGCTGGATATGTGCAGATTTCCAAAGATTTTCCATTTTTTGTTACATCTTTCATGTTTACCGTGTTGGATGAGACATTATTGAACATGGTATTAACATATGGCACATATAGCACATGTATGAAACGTTTATCACTTTGGATAGAAACACCATCCAAATGTAATATAATGTAATGAAATAAAGGGGCAAATTTCTGTGCACTGAAATGCGCTTAGTACTAGTAGTAGCACTACTTCTACCACAACAACTACTACTGAAAATAATAGTAATAGTAATAATAATAATAATAATGACATTATTATTAGTAGTAATATTACTATTCTCAGAAGTTTTACTATTTAGAATGGTTGTGGTAGTGTCGTGTTCTTCTTGTCATCAAAACTTGGCCAAATGATCATTCCATACAAGTCTGTCCTTGCAGTGGCTTGTACACAGTATATCACAACAATTTTCCAAATTCTACAAATGTCCAATTCAAAAAACAGTTTCCATACATAACAGATCCCCCTCACCCCCTCACCCCCACCCCCCACCCCTTTACCCTCCTTTCCTCTTCAACGCCACACGTTTTAATGACACACATTAGCACCTAATATGAAAGGATATGTAGATTATTTTTCATTTTCAGACAGATAAGTCGTGGGTGTCCTGGCGCTGATGAGCCGATGGCCACTCCCTGATACTTTTAGCCCTTTACTGGAGCTAATGGACCATGTGGCCTAATTTCACCTCATTGATGCCATGGGCTCTTCAGATCCTCTTTGCCCTTCTCTTCTCTCTTCACTCGCTTGTCTACAAGGATATTGCCCATTTTCTTTTTTCGTTTGTTTTTTTTTTGTCTATTTTTGCGAATTGAGTCTATGTAAATATGCAATGTGCTATACAAATTAAATTTGCTTTGATTTTATGTGATTTTTGTAACCTGTATGTACAGTATTACACACTACTGTATCATGAATCTTGTGCATTGCAACACACTGTATGCTTAGGCCTATATGATGCATATCTAACTCAAATACTGTACAGGCTGTTTTCTGAAAGTGCACTTGTTACATTTAAGAAGAACCTTAATATGAAGGGAAATGAATGTCCTTTTTAAAAGAATCGGCTTAGAAATCAAATCACTTATGAATTGTTTTCCATATTGTTTTATTATATTGTTTCACCAATCCCACTATTCTAACTGCTCAATTGTATGTTATTTTACTTTTATTTGTTTTATATGTTTATTTTACTAATTTATAGAGCGTATGTATCATGTATCATGTACAATGTAACATGCTCTATTAGGCTACATGTGTGATACATGGGGCAGGCATGGCTCAGTGGTTAGAGCGCTGGCTTTTAGGTCCGAGGGTTGCAGGTTCAAATCCCAGCCTTCCCAGCATCTTCATCCATGGCTGAAATGCCCTTGAGCAAGGCACCTAACCCCACTTTGCACCAGGGGCTGTAACCAATACTCTGAATCAGGGATGGGCAACTGGAGGCCCGGGGGCCACATGCGGCCCGGCTCCTCACTCAGTGTGGCCCTTTGATGAAACATAATTAAAGAAGTAAATAAAAAATTACCAGATTTTTCAAAACACTACTGAATTAATCTGTTGTAATTATACTGTTGGCAGATAGAAAACACTCCCATTCCTTCCATATCAAACCAAAATATTGGCAGTCAGTGAGCAACCAACTGCATCTAGAGCTATTGTATGGGAGTTGCAGCGCGGTCCCTGGTCATGTGGCCCTCCGATGGTGGCGATGAAAAAATGTGGCCCTCCATATCATGAAAGTTGCCCATCCCTGCTCTGAACCTAAGTGTAAGTCGATTTGGATACAAGCGTCAGCTAAGTATAATGCAATGCAATATATGCCTAACTTGTACATAATGTTACCATACATGTGGCCACATACTGTACTTTCCTGAAATTAACTTCATATGAAAGGGCCATGTTCTTATGATGGAGCATTCCAGAACTCACATGTGATAATTGTAAATCATATTCTATGTTTATGTTTCACTCAACACCATATTATATGGTTCATGCCGTATTAGTGTATTCTGTTTTGCTTTTTTTTCCAATACCCTTTCTCTCTCTCCATTGCATGCCATTGGGCAGGGCTCGGGGTACTGTATGATGGGGTGGGTTTACAAATAAGATGTCTGGTGGTCACTATCCGCTACGCTACGCTAACCCTGATGAGAGGGGATATAATAGGTTTCCACTGACGCTCGCTTGGCTCAAGACACTTGCCCCACGGATTACCCCAATTAGCATAGCATGTGTGCAAGAGAGAGAGAGAGAGACAGACAGACAGACAGACAGACAGACAGATAGACAGAAAGAAAGAAAGACAGGAAGAAAGAAAGGCGGAAAGAAAGAAAGAAAGAAAGAAAGAAAGAAAGAAAGAAAGAAAGAAAGAAAGAAAGAAAGAAAGAGAGCTGAGGAAGTCACAAAGGTGGAGCTGACAGACTGAAAGACCAAGTGGTCTAACAGGAAGACGGAGAGGTGATATACTGCATACCATATGGAGAGGGAGAGAGAGAGAGAGATGCGAGGCAGGGAGGAAGACAAGGCTCATTAGCGGCCAAGTGAGTGAGTGTCCGTCCATTAGGGCCTGAGCGAGCACCATAATCGGGTTTGGCTCCGTCACACTCCTAATCAGATCGCTGGCAGATTAAGTCGCTAATGCTAACGCTAACGCTAACTCTGCTTTTATTCCATCCATCCCAACCACCCTTCGCCACCCACCCAACCTGTGTGTGTGTTTGTGTGTGTGTGTGTCTGTGTGTCTGTGTGTGTCTGTGTCTGTGTGTCTGTGTCTGTGTGTGTGTCTGTCTCTGTGTGTCTGTGTGTGTGTGTGTGTGTGTGTGTGTGTGTGTGTGTGTGTGTGTGTGTGTGTGTGTGTGTGTGTCTGTGTGTCTGTGTGTGTCTGTGTGTGTCTGTGTGTGTCTGTGTGTGTGTGTGTGTGTGTGTGTGTGTGTGTAAGGTCCAATAAAGATTCCCATCCCAACCACCCCTTCCCCACCCCACCCTACGCTACAACACACAACAACACACGCTGCAGCACCTGTGGTTAAGGCTGACTATGTGCTGACTATAGTATGTGTGTTTCCGTGTGTGTGTGTGTGTGTGTGTGTGTGTGTGTGTGTGTGTGTGTGTGTGTGTGTGTGTGTGCAGGGCAGCTGAGAGTTTGGGCTGGGCCCAGGACAAAGTCCTCTGAAAGGGTCCCCTACCCAATACATTCAGTGTAATGACGACCCGATTATGGGCCCCACATCTCCTTGGGCCCGGGACAACTGACCCTTTTGTCCCCCCTTGTCGACTTCCCTGTGTGTGTGTGGTGTGTGTGTGTGCGTGTGTGCTTGTTTGCGTGCGTGTGTGTGTGCCAATAAGGATTCCCATCCATCCAGCCCTCCCCACCTCACCCCAACCAACACTGCACACCACAGCACCTGTGGTTTGATCTACCCGTGTGTGTGTGTGTGTGTGTGTGTGTGTGTGTGTGTGTGTGTGTGTGTGTGTGTGTGTGTGTGTGTGTGTGGTGTGTGTGTGTGTGTGTGTGTGTGTGTGTGTGTTTTGTGTGTGTGTGTGTGTGTGTGTGTGTGTGTGTGTGTGTGTGTGTGTGTGTGTGTTTTGTGTGTGTGTGTGTGTGTGTGTGTGTGTGTGTGTGTGTGTGTGTGTGTGTGTGTGTGTGTGTGTGTGTGTGTGTGTGTGTGTGTGTGTGTGTGTGTGTGTGTGGATGGAGTGTAAGTGCTCCTGACAGTGTGTCAATACACACACTGGCCCATGTGCAGTAGTCAGCAGAAGTAAAGACTTTGCCACTCAGTGAGTGCCGGAGCCCAGTGCAGTACATCTTTAAAAGTACACGTATGTGCATTTAGATATCAAACTGCTCTCACCAACCAGTCAGTCGATAATCGTTTAATCAGCTTATCAATCTCATAATTAAGTAAACAAAACAAGTAATTTAGTAGGTGAGTAAAGAATGACTAGTACATTTTATCTAGATTGAATGGCTCAATGTCATTAGTATCGTCAAGTGGTAGAATTGTAAGTGTTGTAGCGCTGGTAGCATTGGCCATGTAAATAGTTTGTCTTCCAAGCAATAGGGGAAACCCCCTTTTGCAGGTGGAACATACAAATCGTAATGTATCAGATAATGTGGATTTCTGGTGATTTTTTTTAGAGCTACCATAGGCAAATCTACAAACACTTATACATGTATACGTACATAATTTGCATTTAAAGCAGGAAACTTATGCTCTCCCTCAACCAACTTCCAAGCCATTGCATCCATTTTCTGTCTTCATTTTGTTGCTAATCGATATGTTAAATGTAATTCATTGTTTTGCTAAAGTTGTGCTCTCCAGTTTCTCAAAGGTGATGTTGCTAGGCAGTTAGCAAGTTATTCACTCCTGGCAGTCCCCGTTCTCTCCTCTCCCTTTCTCCTCTCTCCACTCTCTCCTCCCCCCTCTCTCCTATCTCCTCTCTTCTCTCTCCTCTCTCCTCCCCCCTCTCTCCTCTCTCCCTCTCTCCTCTCTCCTCTCCGTTCTCTCCCCTCTCCTCTCTCCTCTCTGTTCTCTCCCCTTTCCTCTCTTCTCTCTCCTCTCCGTTCTCTCATCTCCCCTCTCTCCTCTCTCCTTTTCCCCCTCTCCTCTCCCCCGTCTCCTCTCTCCTCTCTCTCCTCTCCCCTCTCTCCACTCTCTCCTCTCCCCTCTCCTCTCTCCTCTCTCCTCCCCCTTTCTCCTCTCTCCACTCTCTCCTCTCCCCTCTCTCCTGACTTCTCTCTCCTCTCTCCTCTCCCCTCTCTCCTCTCTCATCCCCCTCTTTCCTCTTTCCACTCTCTCCTCTCCCCTCTCTCCTCACTTCTCTCTCATTTCTCCTCTCTCTCATCTCCCCTCTCCTTTCTCCTTTCTCCTCCCTCATCTCTCATCTCCCCTCTCCCTTTCTCCTCTCTCCTCTCTTCTCTCTCCTCTCTCCTCTCCCCTCTCTCATCTCTCCTCTCTCCTCTCCGTTCTCTCCCCTCTCCTCTCTTCTCTCTCCTCTCCATTCTCTCATCTCCCCTCTCTCCTCTCTCCTTTTTCCCCTCTCCTCTCTTCTCTCTCCTCTCCCTTCTCTCGTCTCTCCCTTCTCCTCTCTTCTCTCTCCTCTCCCCTTTCTCCTCTCTCCCCTCTCATCTCCTCTCCCCTCTCATCTCCTCTCCCCTCTCTCCTTTCCTCTCCTCTCTCATCCCCTTTACTCTCTCCTATCTCCCCTCTCTTCTCCCTCCTTTCTTCTTTCTACCCTGTCCTCTCCCCTCTCCTCTCTCCTCTCCCCTCTCCTCTCTCCTTTCTCATCTCTCCTTTCTCCCCTCTCCTCTCCTCTCTCCTCTCCTCTCTCCCCTCTCCTCTCTCCTTTCTCCTCTCTCCTCCCTCCTCTCTCCCATCTCTCTTCTCCCCTCTCTCCTCTATCCTTTATCCCCTGTCCTCTCCCCTCTCTCCTCTCCCCTCTCCCCTCTCCTCCCTCCTCTCTCCTTTCTCCCCTCTCCTCTCTCCCCTCTCCTCTCTCCTCTCTCCTTTCTCCTCTCTCCTCTCCCCCGTCTCATCTCCCCTGTCTCCTCTCTCCTCTCTTCTCCTCTCCTCTCCTCTCTCCTTTCTCTAAGCCCACAGGGGGATCAAGTGAGATTGGGTCACATTATGCTGCCGTCGAGGTCTGAAAAATGATTTGAATGCCGCCGACTACATAAGTGATACACACACAGCTTGACCTTGCGGCTGACTTGACTTGAAATACTGGAGCAAATGTGTGTGCACATTTAATATTTTCTTCTTAGCACTTGCTTCTCTCTTTTTTATGGCATGCCACATTTTATTTATTTATTTATTTATTATTTTATTATTTCTTCTTGCCTTCTTGCCTTTATTTATTCATTTTTTTCCTTTCCTTCTTTTCCTGACTTCTCCCACTAGACTGTCAGGTTTGTATTCAGTTCCTGTTTGTGAATATTTCTCTCACTTGCTTTTGGAATATTTGCTGTTTTTGTTGCATGCACACATACTCCTTCCATTTTATTGTTCAGCCGTATTTCTTCTTTATTCATCACCCACATGTTTACTGTATTATTGAGCTGGAAGACACAAGAAACCAACCACACATTCTGCTGTAATACCTACAGTAAAGGATATATTGCTGTATTTATACATATACTGTAGCTGTGTATTGAAAGAGCACATACAGGGCCGGTTCTCGTGAATTTTGTGCCCTAGGCGAGAACCCTCTTTTTGTTGCACATTTAAAAATCTGTTAACA
>NC_085877.1:34971977-34981977 GCF_034702125.1 Engraulis encrasicolus
CGCTGAGCTTCGCTAGTCATCAGCTTAGTGCGGCGGCCGCACAGAATGCACTCCATTTTTAATGAGCACAGTTCCCGCTCGCTGGGCTCGACATATTGTGAAACACGTTTTATTTTAATGTTTGCATGCGAGTCTGGGGATGTGTGTGTGTGTGTGTGTGTGTGTGTGTGTGTGTGTGTGTGTGTGTGTGTGTGTGTGTGTGTGTGTGTGTGTGTGTGTGTGTGTGTTTGTGTGTGTGTGTGTGTGTATGTGCGTGTGTGTGTGCGTGTGTGTGTGTGTGTGTGCGTGTGTGTGCGTGTGTGTGTGTGTGTATGTGTTTAGTGTGTTGTGGTGTGGAGATGGGGGAAAGGGGGTGTTGGTGTGTTCAGTCTGTATGTGAAGCATGAAATATGAATTGGCTTCTTGGCGTTCTTTGTGGCCCTTGCAGTCTCTCTCTCTCTCTCTCTCTCTCTCTCTCTCTCTCTCTCTCTCTCTCTCTCTCTCTCTCCCTCTTTATTTCTCCCTCGTCTCCCTAAGGTTCCCCCTGTCTCTCTCTCTCTCTCTCTCTCTCTCTCTCTCTCTCTCTCTCTCTCTCTCTCTCTCTCTCTCTCTCTCTCTCTCTCTCTCTCTCTCTCTCTCTGACGGAGTGGATGCTGGGAGTGAGTGGGCGGAGCGCTGTGAGTGAGCGTGTGACTGTGTGCGGTCGCTGCACCGCGTCCTTGCTTTTCTCTTATACTTCTTACTTTACACATACATATACTTTTGTTGTTCGGTTTTCCTTAGTTATTTTACTGGTACTTCTTGTAGTGTGTCTGTTGTTTATTTAGTTTTGCGCTCTCCCTGGGCGTCTGCTCCTTAGTCGGGGGCATGGCTGCCTCAGGTAGAGGGAAGTTTGATTTTCTTACGCGGCGACATGGAATTAAGATAGAATCCCCCGCCAGTGTAGAAGTGTGTAGTTTAGCCGTTGGTGAAATGGTTGGGCATGAGAAAGTTTTGTCTGCGTCTCGTATGAATAAGGCAATTGTCTTGTTCTTGGAGACTGTCGAGTTGGCAACCGTGATGGTTGAGAATGGTGTAATGATTGATGACGTGTTTACTCCAGTGCTTCCCTTGTCTACCCCTTCTAAGAAAGTAATTCTTTCCAATGTTCCGCCTTTCATTAATGATGATATTTTGGCGCAGTCATTGACTCGTTATGGTAAACTTGTTTCCCCGATCAGAAAAATCGCTATTGCCAGTAAAAACCCCTTGCTGAAACATGTAGTGTCCTTTAGGCGTTACGTGCATATGATCCTTAACGACACGGACTCTGAGGTGGATCTGACTCTGAATGTAAAAATTGAAGGTTTCAGCTACGCTATTTATGCCACTAGTCGTATGATGAAATGCTTTGGTTGTGGGCTACCTGGCCACTTGCTGCGAGATTGCCCTGAAAAACGCAATAGCTCGGCAAGTGGTGACGATGCGCAAGCAGGAAATGTCGGGGAACCCCCCGCGACTGATAAAGAAAACGCAACGACTGAACAAGACGATACTGATGTTCAGCCACCTGAACAAGCCCCTGTAAATAGGCCTACTGAAACACCCGACACTAACTCAGCTGATCAGGGTGCGTCTTCAGACCCTGTGAAGGAAAATGTTGAACCTGAAAATGATATGTCGATGGACAGTGACGCTTCTCAGTCTAGCGTTGCGTCTGTTGTTCATCAGGGTGCCTCTGCCCTTAGTGATCTGACTGATGACAGTAGTCAAAACATGGATACTGACGAAGCTTCTTTTAAAGTCCCTCGTGGTAAGAAGAGAACAATTGGGCCTTCTAGTTCTGCAGCGCAGAGTAAAAAGAAGGACTTACTAGTTGAGCTTGAGGGTACCGACACGGAGAGTGAAAGTGATTCTGAGTTTAACGTTACTTGTAGTCTTCGTCAAAGTGGCTTCCCTAGTCGCCAATACAGTGTAGAAGACATCAAAAGTTTTTTGAAAAAGACCAAAGGTGCAAGAAATGTTAAACTTGACGAGCATTTTCCCGACATTGAGCAATTTATTGCAAAAACCAAATTATACATGGCTGAAAGTAAATTCACCAGGAGGGAGGGGTTTCGTTTGGTTAAGATTCTTGGAAAGCTTCGTACACTGTTAAAAGAGCATGTTGGAAAGTGAACATCCACCCCTGATTTATTTATTTTTTTCTAAAATGATGATGTCTTTAAGGTTATTTTTTCTTTTTCTCCTCCTACTTATGGGTGAATTTAAAATTGCTTCATTAAATTTAAATGGAGCTAGAGATGGAATGAAAAGGGCGTTGCTCTTTGAAACAATTAAAGAAAAATCCATTGATGTTTTATTTGCACAAGAAACACACTCTGACGTTAACAATGCTGCAGACTGGGCGAAGGAATTTGGAGGGTTATCTATTCTAAGCCATAAGACTAATACTAGTGGTGGGGTTGCCATTATTTTTTCGCAAAACTGTATTCCTTCCTCATATGAAGTGGATGAATGTGTCAAAGGTAGACTTCTAAGAGTCAGAGCTCAATTTGAGAATAGTTTTTTTGTTTTCATTTGTGTATATGCGCCGACTGAAGGCCGTGAGAGAATGCTGTTTCTAAGCACCTTAGATGATGTTTTAAAGGATTGTGACCCTGGGGATTTCTTAATTCTTGGAGGGGACTACAACTGCACTGAACTCTGCATAGACCGGAATCACAGAGAGCCTCATATGCCATCTCGTAAGAGGCTTATTGAGTTCATTAATTCACATGATTTGGCTGATGTCTGGAGATGTCTTCATAATAATCATAGACAATACACATGGGCACACGCTTTTGACAACACTTTTTCCCTGGCGAGATTAGACCGGTTCTATAGTTTTAAGCATCAGCTTAGCTTCTTTAAATCATGTCTTATACTGCCAGTGGGCTTTTCAGACCATAGTATGGTACTTTGCACGTGTTATGTCAGTGCTACCCGGCACAAAAGTGCTTATTGGCATTTTAACACAAGTTTATTAAGCGATAATCATTTCAGAGATGTGTTCAAATTTTTTTGGAGGGATTATAAGATGAAAAAGTCTTCTTTTCAGTCGCTGCAACAATGGTGGGATTTTGGAAAGGCCCAGATAAAGCAATTATGTCAACAATATACTTCACATGTCACAGGCGACATAGCTCGGCGAATGAAATTATTAGAAGGTGAAATAATGGAACTCCAAAAAATAGCTGAAACGAATGGCCATCATTCACATTTGGAAAGTTTGAAAACAAAAAAGACTCTTTTAAATGACCTGCTGGGCGTCAAGGCGCAAGGAGCTCTGGTCCGGTCTCGATTTCAGAGTGCAGAGTTAATGGATGCACCATCTAAATTTTTTTTCAATCTGGAAAAGAAAAATGGTCAGAGAAGGCTTATACATGGTCTTCTGTCTAAAAATGGAAATCTCCTAACCAGTCATGGTGATGTTCGAAAGAGAGCGGTCGAGTTTTATGAGGAACTTTATAGGAGTGAAATATCCTATGGTGAGGCTCCGGACAGTCCTTTTTTCACAAGTCTACCCAAAGTCTCTAGGCAGGCAAATCAGGACCTTGGTAGGGTGATAACCCTGGATGAATTGGACAAAGCCCTCCAGAGCATGGAATGTGGCAAAGCACCGGGTATCGATGGTTTGCCGGTTGCTTTTTATAAGTCCTTTTGGCCAGAGATGGGCGCAGACCTACTGGCTGTGTTGCGGGACAGCTTGGCTGAAGGCCGGCTGCCGCTCACTTGTCGTCGAGCAGTCCTGACTTTGCTGCCTAAGAAGGGGGATTTGAAGGACATGGCATCCTGGAGGCCTGTATCCATCCTCTGTGTGGATTACCGGCTGCTCTCAAAAGTTCTTGCAAACAGGCTTTGTGAAGTGTTGGGAGATATAATCGAACCGGACCAGACCTATTGTGTACCAGGCAGGCTTATCTACGATAATATTAGTTTTATCAGAGATATTTTAGAAATTGGAAAACTTCTCAATTTGAATTTTGGCCTAGTGTCAGTGGATCAAACTAAAGCCTTTGATAGGATTGAATTTAACTATTTATGGGGTGTATTGAAAGCTTTTGGTTTTAATGATGATTTCATTAACTACATTAGAGCTTTGTACAGTGACTGTGAAAGTATATTGAAAATAAATGGTGACTTGTGTGCTCCTTTTAAGGTGTTAAGGGGAATTAGGCAAGGGTGCCCCCTATCTGGCATGTTGTACACTTTGGCCATTGAGCCTCTGTTAATTCAGTTAAGAGCCAAAATGCAGGGGGTGTCTCTCCCTGATAGCGCTTTCTCTTTCAAACTTTCTGCCTATGCCGACGATGTAGCCATTCTGGTTAGTAGCCAAAGGGATGTTGACATCATGGTTAATGTATTCAATGATTTCAACAGATTATCTTCTTCCAAAGTTAACTGGGGGAAAAGTGTAGCTTTTTTAGTGGGCAAATGGCCCTCTGGTACGCCGTGCCTCCCAGGGGGTCTAGTGTGGTCCAGGGGTGGTTTCAAATACTTGGGGGTCTTCCTTGGGGATGAAAGTTTTATACAGAAAAACTTTGAGGGGACTATTGACAAGATTAAGGGCCGGCTAAATCGTTGGAATTATCTGGTGAAGAAATTGTCCTATAGGGGGCGTGTTCTAATAATAAATAATCTGGTGGCCTCATCCCTTTGGCATAGACTGGCATGTATAGACCCCCCTGCCCTTTTTTTGTCCAAAGTACAATCCATTTTGGTTGATTTTTTTTGGGATGGGCTACATTGGGTTAAGCAAGGTGTCCTTTTTTTGCCCAAGGATGAAGGTGGACAGGGGTTGATCCATCTACAAAGTAGGACTGCAGCTTTCCGGCTTCAGTTCATACAGAGACTTTTGGATGGCGCTGTAGACTCCTGCTGGAAAGAGGTGGCCTGTGCCATCCTGAGGACTTTTGGGGGCCTGGGTTTGGACAAGACCCTTTTTTGGATGAACTCTACTCTGATGGATTTAAGAAAGCTCCCTGTTTTTTACCGGAACTCTTTCAAGGTGTGGAACATTATGAGAGTCAACAGATCTGTGAATGAAAAATCTCTCTTCTGGCTATTGCAAGAGCCATTGGTTTATGGTTCACTCCTGGACCTCACACAAGAGAGGCTTATTCCTTCTGAAGTCTTGCTTAAAGCTGGGCTTATTACTTTGGGGGATCTTCTGAAGTTGACAGGGCCACTGTTTGGGAATGCTGAAGTAGTGGCTCAGCACCTAGGTCTGAGATCCATTCGCATAGTTACAAGTTTCCTTCTAAAGTTACGTTCTTTTTTTTCTGAAGGTAGTTTTTTGTTGCTGGATCAATACAAAAAAGATATTCTTTTCCCTAATGAATGTGATCTAATGCCATGTTTCCATGTCTCCTCAGGAGGATCAAATGTTTTCCCTGATGCTGGGGG
Organism: Engraulis encrasicolus; assembly: GCF_034702125.1. Lineage (NCBI taxonomy): Eukaryota > Metazoa > Chordata > Actinopteri > Clupeiformes > Engraulidae > Engraulis > Engraulis encrasicolus. The sequence continues at coordinate 34,977,384 of NC_085877.1, forward strand.
TGGGAGTGATGAGGATGATGATGATGATGATGACGATGATGTCATGTTTCTGGGGTCTAATCTAGCCTCCGGAAAAATGCTTTATCGCTTATGTGTGAAAGGTTTGAATAAAAAGTGTCTAGAAGCCAGAGTGGACACACCTTGGCGTGCTGTTCTACAAGTAGAACAGCAAGTCAAACCACACTGGAGAGCACTGTACAAGTCACCATTAACCAAAAGGGCTGGGGATTTACAATGGAGAATACTACATGGTGCCATTGCTGTCAATTCTTTTATCTCTGTCATAAATTCTGATGTTGGCCATGATTGCCCTTTTTGTTCACAAAGAGAGACTGTTTTTCACGCATTTATGCACTGCCAACGTCTGGAGTCTTTGTTTTTGTGCTTGAGAAGATTGTTTGGCTCTTTTAATGAGCCTTTTTCAATGGAAGTTTTTATTTTTGGGTTCAAATACACAAGGAAACAGAAATACAAGTGTCAACTGCTGAATTTCCTTATTGGACAAGCAAAAATGGCAGTTTATGTAAGCAGGAGGAATAGGATAGAACATGACTCTGGTTTTGACCTCGATCTGGTTTTTTCAACTTTGGTGAGATCTAGGATACTGATTGATTTTCGTTTTTACAAGGAAATGTCAGATCTTGACACCTTCAAGGACATATGGTGTCAAAATAATGCTTTGTGCATCATTGTGGATGATGTGGTGCAATTCACCCTGTAGTTTTTGTTGTTTTTGTTTTGTGTGGTTTTGTACTATTTATTTATTTATTTTTATTTTTTTTCATGAAATACTTGACCCACATTTAATCTAATGTCAGAATGACATTTCTGTATGTCTTTTAAATATTTTCTGTAAATAAATGCGATTTCGAAAAGTCAAAAAAAAGTCTCTCTCTCTCTCTCTCTCTCTCTCTCCCTATTTTGCCTTCGTCTCCCTAAGGTCCCCCTCTCTGCGCTGCTTGTTTACTGCTTCATCCTCCATCAGGGTGCAGGGTCTGATCGCCCCCCCCCCCCACCACCACCACCACCACGCAACAACAAACCCCCCCCCCCCCACCACCCGAACCCCACACCTTCTCAGGGGACACACAGCGTGGGAACACGGGGGATGTGTGGTGCACTCAGGGAAGTTGACGAGGGAGTGGACAAATTGGTCACTTGTCCCAGGCCCATGGTCACATGGTGAGAGGGGGCCCACAATCGGAGTCTTATTACACTGCAGTGGTGTCGTCTACTTTTTCATGGTGGGTTTACTGTATATTTGAGCATTTTTTGAAGTGGGTATACTGGTATACTGTATATATTTGTGCTATTCAAAAGGATGGATCAATCCACTTTAAGTTAGTATACTGAAATCCCTGAAATTTAGAAGAAGGTATACTCCGTATAACCGCGTTCTACATCGGCTACACCACTGTTACACTGTATGAATTAGTTTTGGGGCCCTTTACAGATGACTGGCCCCGGCCCTGGCTCGGTCACAGATGTCAGCGGCGGCCCTGTGTGTGCTGTACTGTTTCCTTATCTAACTAGTACACATTTATAAACAAGAGCACACAGAAGCATAGACACATAGCATAGGCACAAAGTGACATGCGCACACGCACACACTCATGCACGCACGCATGCAAACACACACACACACGCAGACACACACGCACACACACACACACACACACACACAGTGGCGGCAGAACAAGTGACATGCTCACAGCTGTCATGGATAATCACCCCGAGCCTACACACAGTCCCACAACCCCTATGCACACACCTACACACACACACACACACACACACACACACACACACACACGCACACACGCACACGCACACACACACACACCACACACACACACACACACACACACACACACACACACACACACACACACACACACACACACACATGCAAACACATACAAACATCTGGACATCAGCACACATAAATATGCTGTATGGCTTCCCATTGAAGTCACACAGTCCCACAACCCCAGCAAACACATACATACATTAACAAAAATACACATCTGGACAGTAGCACTAAATATGCCGTATGGCTTCCTATTGCAGTCAGCAGTGAAATACAGTAGAGCATAACCACACAGAGTACACATAGAGTACAGTGTGAGAACAGAGAACACATAGAGTACATTATGCCCATGCAGATATATTGAAATATATCTTTTCTGAAATTGTTTTCTGAAAGAGAGCTTATTAGTCAATATGTATTTATTTATTTATTCTTTTATGTATACATTTATATTGTTTTATTTATTTATTTACTCATATTTATTTAGTCTTGGGGATTGCCTCTTGAGATGTGGCATCTCGTTTTCAACATGGTCCAACTACTGTAAACACATATCCAGAAAGGGTTGCAGTGCATTCTTACAGTCTTAAAAACCAACAACCAAATAAATACATAGATCTGGTGTTAAAGTACTATCTGATAAGCCTTAAAAAAGGAATCATTTTTTTCTGGTGCAAATGTTGTTGTTGGTAATGGCATGTATGTATTTTTGTCTTCTTTAATGTAAGTTCAATGACGTATTGATGATGTTGATATTCTTTTTTTTGCTTCATGTGTCTAATTGTCTGAAGGTGACACATGGAGAAACATCGGCATGGAAAGTACACAAAACATCTGGCAAATTTACAGTCTGCTTTAAAATACGTACTTTATTACATAAAGTCATTATCACACATAATCATGCAATTATCAGACAATTTACACTTACACTATGGTAGGCCTATTTTGAGTTATAATCAACATAGCATAACATTAAGATTCTTTATGCATACAGTTATTAGTATGCAGAATTATTAGTGCTTCTACTTACAGTAGGCCAATTAGTATCACCATTTTTTACATACATTCCAGCCATTTGTGAAAATGTTGATAACTTCTAAGGTCAAAGTAACGTCTTAATATTTGAGGGAATTATGCAGCTTTTCAAATTGAATGCAACACACTATAAATGTATCTCAACAGAATGTGTTTCTATATTAAGGGTTCATTTTACACATACAGAAAAAAACATGGAGTCACATAAACTAAAACATTTGAAACGCCAACTCCCATTTGCCATTGTGACACGGCACTCCACAGCACACAAGTGTTCACTGCACACTGCACACAACGAAATTGCATTTAAACCTCACCCCTCAGCCTCAGTCGGGCCACTTTGCAGGGCCACTGATGACTTTTGTCAAGCCCAGGGGAAAGTCATTTCAAAGTAACAAATCATACGTAAAATTATAAGGACCCAGTTCTGAGCCTCCTCTCTCCATGGGCCCGGGTCAACTCACCCCATTGTCCCCCACCCCCATCTCCAATTGACTTCCTTCAAGCAAATGAGGACCCAAAGCAGACTGATGTCTCTGGAATCTGTCTCCATGGTGTGCCTGTGACGATGCGACTTGTTGCGCATCCTCACGGCGTCTGCTGTGGCAGCCGCCATCAAACGCATGTACTGTCATTTCTCCCCATTCATTCTGTGTTCACTGTTTTATGATCGGTCACGGACTTTGCAAACTATTGTACCAGAATTCCAACCGTTAATCTTTGTGTAGTGGTCTTGTTCAGTGCATGGGTCGACACATGTAGCTTGACAATTCATTTACACTTACGTTAACACGCATAGTAATTTACACGCATACATAGCCAAACACAAACGACACAAACACAACATTTCATCCGGATGTTTTGTCTGTTTATTTATGTTGCCTAGATTTAACATTGATCATCACTGAGTGCAACCGTGTGGTTTTTAAGTGTTTAGAAACACCGGACAATGTTTACTTAACAGTTTAAAGTTCCATGTCTTACCGGCACAGCTCACTTCCTTGATCTGGCAAAGGGGTGTGTCGCGGTTCTGAGGACGTTTTATCTTTGGGCACGTTCTCGTGCGTGCGTCCTCTCGCCCTCACGACAACAGTTAAATGTTAAAAACTATGTAATCATAGATGTTTGAGTACATATGAGTTTATGTACATGTGTGTTATTATTTTCTGGAATTCCTGTTATCATTTGTTTTGTAATAGCGCTATTTTAAAATGTGTATTTTGATTATTAGTGAGTGCCTAAGTGAAAATCCCTGTTTTCTGTTCAGGCAAGTGTATTGGCCACCTTTAGGGAGGAGACAGGTACCATTCATAATGATGCTGTAGTCAGTTGTTAGGGAAGCTTGGTAGGGGCAAGACATGCGTCTGTATGCTCCCAGGTAAACCCTCAGCTGAGTGAGGTTTGAACTATTGTTTGGTTCTTGACCATTTGTGAGCCTTAGGCTAGTTTATATTTTTTAGTTTTCTTTGGCTCCACGTAGCCTGTTTATTTTCTGTATATTTTGTACATAGTGTCCAGTTATATTTTCTTTATATTTTGTTTTGGTTATTTTTGGTTTATTTTGATCTCGTGGCTCACTTTCACCGGTGGTGTGCAAAAATAAATGGCAAAACCACATTTTCTGCCTCGTGCCTCATCTGTGTGCCTGACTCGTAAGACCCTCGACACTCTACCTTGTAACAGTGCCATTTAAATTCATTGGAGTTCCGAATTCAAACTGAAACCCACATTGTTCTTTATTAGCATGAC
>NC_085877.1:34989477-35001977 GCF_034702125.1 Engraulis encrasicolus
ACACACACACACACACACACGTACGCACGCACGCACACACACACACACACACACACAAACACACCAGTGCTTGACACTAACTTTTTCGCTTACCAGCCATTTTGGCTAGTGGTTTTCCTGACTCACTAGCCATTGGGCCTTTTCACTAGCCATAATTTTCTTAACCATCATAGCAGCTTTAATGAATTATATAATAGGCTGTAGGCCCTAATAATGTAATGTAGGCTGATATAATATAATAGGCATATAATATAATATAATATAATATAATATAATATAATATAATATAATATAATATAATATAATATAATATAATATAATATAATATAATATAATATAGGGCCTAATAATTAGAATTGTTAGGCCTATTAACTGGTCCATGCATGCATGCTATGCAAAGAACAGATTTACTGATCCGAGGAATGGCATAGCCTATAGTATAGGCCTATTTACCATGCAGAAACACCAAGCACAGTGTTGTGGAAGGGCACAAATGTAAGCTACACGACAGCAAAATATTTTCGTCTTCAATCTGGAGGGACGTCTTCATATCATATAGGCCTAGGCCTATCTGTGGAGGTCGCCGTCCAAATTGATGCGCAAAGTAGATACCGTAAAGTCATTGCCAAGTTCGCCTGTCCTCGGTCATGGATGTTCAATAACACCGCTTCAGGAATATTTGCTTATAAAAGTATCCACTAGAAAGCACAAACAGATGCGGTAGCTACAGAAGGGGCTACGACTTCCTTTCCTTCCGTTTAATAGTGAGTTGTTTAAAATACAAACGGGCGAGACGGGCATCTGCGAAGGGACATGCAATGGGATGCTTTTGTGCAGTCTGGAAGGCTAGCCTGCTACTGCGCGTTTTTTAAGAACGGTTTGACAGTCGGGAACAACAGCACAAGAAACATGGAGGAATATTAAGGTATGAAGACATAGGCCTACAGGCAAATCAGAAAATAATTTAAACCAAACAGTATTAATGCCGCACGTGTCCTTGTCTTATCACTGCGCAGTCTTGAGACTTTCACAAGAGTAAGACAGACTGATGTGTTTTCCTCTCGCTTTGGTCATTTTAATGTCCACTACTACAAACCCCAACTCCGATGAAGTTGGGACGTTTGGTAAACAGTGAATAAAATCAAAATGCTATCATTTTCAAAACATTCAATCTATTCATTAGATGGAGAATAGTGAAAAGACAACATATTAAGTGTTAAAACCGAGAAAAAATATTGTTTTGGGGGACATATGTACTCATTTCTAATTTGATAAATCCAACACGTCTCAAAAGAGTTGGGACGGGGATGAGTGAAATTTAGTAAACATCCAAATAAGATAAAACAACAAAGAAGAACATTTCAAAATGAATTGTACTGACGGACAATATAGGTGTTCAGTTATAAGATCACCACAGGGAGGCTGAGTCACTCAGAATTAAATATGCAAAGGGAATAATTACCATAGTTATTACATACATTTTTTAATTCCCTTTGATTTACCACGATTGAGTGTATATAAGACATCTTTTTGTTAATAAAATCATTGTATAGGTTCATGACATCATGAAATATATATTGGCTGTAGTCTCACTCTAATTCCTGGAGTGCTAGAGCTATTGAAAATTGACCATATTAAGAATGCTTAATGCATGAAAATGATACAGGGGTTTAACATTCTCCTAAGCACCTGAGCTCACTTGAAATAGACCCAGAAGACATGGGAAACTGTTCTTTGCTTACAGAAGTCAGCAGAAGTTGTAGAAGTCCATTCTTTTTGACAATAATAGAGCATTGCACATCCTGTGCTACAGTGAAAATGGACCATCCAACTTGTGTTAGTGCTAGCTTCAAAAGTCAGCCTCCATGATGGCATGCGGATGCAGTAGTGCATTGGTTAAGATGTTCTCACTCATCTGTAGAGTTAAATACAGTGCTGAATGGTATAAAAGGGTTTTAAACAGCATGAAAAGCCACTCATGCATTATATTTTGAAGGGAGATCTTCGATTACTGCCACATAGTAAGGTCAAATTGCATTCTCTACTATGTTTTAACAGTTTGTCTCCATCATAAGGACCAGCAGGTGATAAAATGGTGGGTTTTTGGTCAAGACCTGTCACCAGGGCTCTAAATTAACTTTTTCCACCACCAGCCAATTTGGCTAGTGGACATTTTTTCTTACCAGCCAAACAGAAGTTCAACCAGCCATTTTTTTTATCTCGCCAAAATAAACTATACATTAGGCTAGTTTTTTTTCTAATTAAATGGTCATTTTGTCCAACTGTTTCTACAACACAGATACACTATAGGCCTGCATAGGCTACTATATGCCTACATAATAAGCATATTATAGGGTACATATTTTTTCATTATTTTTTAACTTCTGCTTTATTTTTTATTTTCGTTACTTAGGCCTAATTAATTTGATTAGTTTTTGTTCAATTCCTCTGAAAGCAGCTGAATCACATCACACAAGCCACTCACATAACAGACCTTTAACATAGGCCTACAGTAACCAAGCACACATCCAAACACTACAAAACCTCACATACGCACACCCCAAGGAAGGAGAAGAGATTAGAGGAAAAGGAGAGGAGAGAGGAGGAGCTCTTCTCTACCATGCGCAACCAAATGACAAGAAGCCTAGTTTAATTAAAAGTAAATAATATCTCGGGAATCTTCGCTTCCTTTGTTACTTCCACAGCTTCGTCGTTGGTTGCGCCAGGACTCTGAACATTTCAGAAGACAACTGAACTGACAGCTACGGTCACACTACTCTGACAGTCGGCTCTCCTCCTCTGCCCTGGTCGCTATTTTGTTCCACAACCACTCATTTTTAACGTCACTATTTACAATTAGGCTACTACTAGCATTCACCAACACACATAACCTTGCTCTAACCCCCGCCACATTCTCATCACTCGCACAAAACGTCTACACAACAGAAGTAGCGCTATGCATAATCTGCGTAAGTCCTGTTATTGAAACGGTCAGGGTCTCGCTGCTTAAAAAATGCAGCCTGTTACAGCAAGGTTCATATAGTAATAATAGCAGTAGTGACGTTAAAAAGGTTGTAGCGAAAGCGACGAGAGCATAGGAGGAGAGCTGCCTGTCAGAATAGTGTGAGCGCAGCTTAGCTGACAGAAGGCTGGTCGTCTGAAATGTTTTCAATCCTGGCGCGCGCAACAGCATGGAGTTGACGCTCGATGCACTGGAAAGCCCACGGTGGGAGGCTACCTCGTGACGCTAGTGTCCATGGGTAATGTAGGAAATCTCGCCGTATAACGTTCATCAGAGCAGCGGTTTACCGTTCATAAGTTACTGTACTCGGGCGCTACTAGCCAAATTGGCGGGTAGGTATTTTTTTCTACTAGCCAAAATGAATTTTCACCCGTGTTTGGCGGGTTGGCGTGTGTTAATTTAGAGCCCTGCCTGTCACACTGTAAGCACTACAGAAAGGAAAACATTGCAAAACATGACAAGGAATACACCCACCATTTAAGATGGTGAAATCATGTCCAAGATAGGAATTAACAGTTTTTTGTATAAAATCATCTCATCGGTTAATGTATTTAACTGTTAAGTGTTGTCTTTTGTTTTGTTTTTAGTCTTCCTCGACATTTGCTGCCATTTATTGTCCCCGTCCCAACTCTTTTGAGACGTGTTGGATTTATCAAATTAGAAATGAGTACATATGTCCCCCAAAACAATATTTTTTATCGGTTTTAACACTTAATATGTTGTCTTTTCACTATTCTCCATCTAATGAATAGATTGAATGTTTTGAAAATGATAGCATTTTGATTTTATTCACTGTTTACCAAACGTCCCAACTTCATCGGAGTTGGGGTTTGTACTAAGTATTGTACTAATGACAGATCGCAAAACAGGTCAGTTGAGATGAACTTCGCTACTTTATTAAAGGTTTCCAGTGCAAACGCACGCTGTCGCTGATGTCCCGGTAGCTCGCTGTCACTCCTCTTCGCAAGACTAACTCTATCAGATTCCTGGTTTGCGTGAGACACGTGACACAGGTGCTTCATGGGTATTGTAGGCTCGCGAAATCGCATTGCATTGCTTTTGTAGCAAAGACGGTCCAAAGAAAAAAACTACAAAATGCGGTGCCTCATCATTCAGAATAGTAACGGACCCGCCAGAATGGCTAGTGAACCTTCGGTATCTACTAGCCAACGCCGACTTTCACCCGCATTTGGCTACCTGGCGTGTGTTAGTGTTAAGCCCTGACACACACACACACACACATACACACACACACACACACACACACACACACACACACACACACACACACACACACACACACACACACACACACACACACACACACACACACACACACACACACACACACAATTTTCTTACCAGCTTTAATTGCCCCGTGTGCCTCTGTGAGTTAAATGTCCTGATGATAATTAGCACTTTTGGTATTCATGGAACTCATCCTCTCTCCCTCTCTTTCTTTCTCTCTCTATCTCTCTCTCTCTCTCTCTCTCTCTCTCTCTCTCAAGCTTTTTATTTATGCCTGTTGCTATGTCTCTATGCCTCTCTGCCTGCTACTATACATCTCTCTCTCTCTCTCTCTCTCTCTCTCTCTCTCTCTCTCTCGCTCCAGCACACTCTACCACTCTCTCATTTCATCCCTCCCTCTCTGTCTCCCTTCTCTTCTGACATTTATGTTTTCTATTAGCGTCTTGTTCCCCTCATCTCCTCTCCTCTTGTGCAGTCTCATCTACAACGCTCTCCTCAAACTTTTAAATGTCTTATATATATATATACATATATATATATATATATATATGGTAACACTTTATTTTAGGGATACATCTATTAGCACTAATACATACAATATTAATGCCTGTGTAAGTAACTTGTAAGACATGTACTAAGCAAAATAAGACAGTTGTTAAGCATGTATTCACAAATGTCTTGTTCACGCCCAATTAGGGATTTATTACTAATATAACCTTAGTACGGACCTGTAAGCTTATATTTATTAGTCGACCTAAGTAGTAAGTGCCAGAATGCAATGTGTATAAGCTCCCGACACACTGTGTGAACAAACCCTGAACAGGGTGAAAACAGATGCGGAATAAGGGTCCCTATTCTAAAGTGATGCATTGGTCAGCCCAGATGGCTCAGGGCCTCCGCACTATCAAAGTCCCCCTCGTCACCTAGGGCCCCCACACCATCCAGGCCCTCACTACCTGGCCCCCTGATCTACGAAGTGTAAGGGTAAATTAAATGATTAACTTTCACACAGGTAAGTTATCTAGTTTTGTCTCTTACATATCAATGTAGGGGAGGTAACAGGAGCCTTTATATAGCAAGGATTGAACGTACACTTGTCAATGGCGGTGGGTTGGTGAGATGTAATTTTTTTTTAAGTACCACTGAGTTTTAATTGTAAAAACCCCCAAAATAAATGCAGAACATTAGAATAATAGTTTTGAAGCAAAACTAATCTATTATTTTGTGATAATTAAGTTAATGTTTGAGAACATTAGCTTCAAGAAGTGCAGTGCATGATGGGTACGCAATCTAGGCCAACAGACAACCTAGCCAGCTCTGAGCCTACGTTCTTAGCTCCTCCCCTCACTCGTGAAATGTAGATGCTATCCAAACAATTTGCCATGTACGTAACAACAGAAATATTATCATTGCTGCATTGGCCATGCATTGCATTTCTGACTAAGGCCGTACCCATCATGCACTGCACTTCTTGGAGCTAAGTTTCTCAAACATTAACTTATTTATCACAAAGGAATAGCTTAGTTTCGCTTCCAAACTATTACTCATCGTTATATTCTGCATTTATTGTAGGGTTTTTACAATTAAAACTAATTGGTGTATGAAAAAATGACATCTCACCACCCACCGTCACTGAGAAGTTTACGTCCAATCCTTGCTATATAATGCTTCCAATTACTCTCTAATATATTGAGTTGAATAAGGGAGATCTACATGTCTCTTGAGACTGCTGCTAATCCAGAAATGTTCTTACACTTGGGGAGTGGGGGCCCTAGGTAGTGTGGGGGCCCTAAGCCATCTGGGCTGAGCAATGCCTCACTTTAGAATAGGGACCCTTATTCCACATCTGTTTTCACACTGTTCAAGGTTTGTTCACACAGTGTACCAGGGGCTTATACACATTGTATTCTGGCCCTTACTGCTTACTCATAAGTAGAAATCTATGTCTACTAGGTACTTACTAAGGTTATATTGGTAATAAATGCCTTATTGTGCATGAACAAGACATTTGCGAATAAATGTCTAACAACTGTCTGATTTTGTTTAGTACATGCCTTACAAGTTACTTACTAAGGCATTAATATTGTATGTATTAGTGGTAATAGATGTATCCCTAAAATAAAGTGTTACCTTATATGTATATTTATATTTATATTTATATATATATAGGCTATTGCTTCATTATTTCATTGTCTTTTCCAAATCCCCTGTTCTTTAAAACAAAAGGAGCTTGTGTCATTATTTCCAATTTAGCTTCATCTCTCTCTCTCTCTCTCTCCCCATCTCTCTCTCTCTCTCTCTCTCTCTCTCTCTCTCTGTTCTTAACAAGCTATGGAAGGTAGATGCAGGCGGCATTTTGAACTGTTTAGTGCCACTGAAACTCTTGTCCCTACAGAAAGTAACCACAAAAAAAAACTAAAATTGTCTGGGAAGATTCGCCGGAAAAAAAGAATTACTGAGAGATACTCACTGTGATTGTGTGTGTTTGAGAGAATGTGTTGGTGGCTGCTGAGTAGTTTGTGTGTGTGTGTGTGTGTGTGTGTGTGTGTGTGTGTGTGTGTGTGTGTGTGTGTGTGTGTGTGTGTGTGTGTGTGTGTGTGTGTGTGTGTGTGTGTGTGTGTGTGTGTGTGTGTGTGTGCGTGCGTGTGTGTGTGTGTGTGTGTGTGCATGCTTGCGTTCATGTTTGCTGTTGTGAATGTGAGTGAAAGGACGTCTGTTCTTGTATCCTTATATGGCTCTTGCATACTTACTCTAAGCGCCTGTACTCAAACATGAGTGTTCAGGCCTAAATTGGACATCCAAACACATTTTGTTTGCGTACTTTCAAAGAATACAGTAGAATATTTTTTTCTCTCTCGCATCTTTAAATCATCAGCTGCAGGAGGACGTCAGAATGTTATAACATTCCAAATTCCATTTTCAGCATTCCACATCAATGCAATCACCTCTTACCATACAAGCACTACAGCACAGTCAGGCAGAAAACAGTAAGGAATGTTAAAGTCAAAGTCAAAGTTCTTTATTAACCATTTGTGCAAGGACTTGTAGCCCAGGCACATAGGAACTCTTGTGCAGGCCCTCTGAGTCATTAAATAGTGTTAAATAGAAAAAGGAAAAAGACAGGAAGATATTTTTTAAAAAGTGATTAAACAAATCAAGGAATCAAAAGAATCAAGGAATCAAACGAATCAAGAATCAAAGAATCAAAAGAATCGAGAATAAATGTCAAGGGCAAGAAGTGAATTTGATGGTGGCATTCAGAATCACTTTGCCCAAAATGTTTTCGGTGTATTTGAATAATCTTTATCTGAATAAAAAGCATGTAAAGCAAATAATGAGGAGCTAGATCAGGAAATGTCAGGTGAGGATATGGCATTGCCCACAGTTCATCCGAGTCTAAATCTAAATTAGGGCTTTTCAAAGGGGACTGCAGAGCTAGAGACCTTTGGCGAAACAGAGAGACCTTGGGGAAGGGAGGGGAGGAGGAGGGTGGTTATGCAATTGCAATGTCATGCACTTTTTTAAGTTTTGCAAATAGAGAAACGTAGTCGTGGGGTGCATTTCTCAAAAGAGAAGTTGTTAGCCTGCTAGCAACTCCGGTAGTTGCCAATGGGAAAATGCATTGAAAACAACAAAGTAGCTAATGTAGTAAGCAACTTTGGTTTCGAGAAACGTAGTCGTGGAATGCACTGCCAGCTCATATCAGACTGTGTGACAACACCAACACCTTCAAAATGACCCTTTAACAGTGGCTGAAAACAAGCCAGACCAGCTCCGATTAATTATCCTGATCTCAATTGTAGAGTGTGAATGTTGTTTTTCTTTCTGTAGTTTTATAGGCCTATGTTTGTCATGGATGGGTTAGGGTAGCATGATATGATACATGTTCTGTCATGTTGTGTTGTTTGTTTTATGGTGTTTTGCTTCATAGGACAGCAGATGAAATTTTGCAACTATGCTAATTTGGGTATATTTATATTGATGTTATTATTTTATTTTTTTACTGATGTAGGCCCATTTATGAATGTGTATTGAATAAAATTAATGAAATGAAATCTCGAATGACAATATTGAACATGTAAAAGTCATATTATTTATATGAAGTTTATTTGTGTATATCAGTCAGCTTCAATTGGTTACCAGAGATTTCTGACATTAAATGAGCAAAAATTATCCCTGTAAGACACGACCCCTGTTAAGATGTTAACAGAATGGCAATGACCAAATTGTAATGTAGCACTAAAGGCCCTGTGTATTGTCATAGTGGTGTAGTTCTATGGTAGTAAACGTTTTTCAGTAATTCTTACAGCGGTTCATTAATGGGCTACGGTCAGGTCATTGAAGTCAATACCTTTAAAATATCTAATCTAAACATTTGGATGCCAGGGCCAACGCCTATATGCTATATCCCTTCCCCGCTACAGTGTGATGCCAAAGATGTCAAACCTGTCACTTTCACTTTGTAATCTCGGTGATGCAACGCCTTAAGGTTGCATCTAGAGCTGCCGGAAAGCCTCTCTTGAGACCGTTTCCCCCGTCAGGACGAGTGTCAGTCGCTGTGACAGCTCTGTAAAGTGTTTTCGTTACAGTTATCTGAGTGCTACGCTATACTGTGCCTTTGGAGCGCTGAAAGGATGTCAATAAGTCTGGGGTTTCGCGGGTCAGCGCAAGTCTTAACTCTTGTCAAGAGTAAATAAGACCTCTTCCTCTCCTCTCTTCCCCTCTCCCTTACGCTCCTCTTCTCATCTCCTCTCCTTGCCTCTCCTCTCATCCCTTCTTCTCTCCTCTCCTCTCCTCTCCTCTCATCCCTTCTTCTCTCCTCTCCTCTCCTCCCCTCTCCTCGCCTCTCCTCTCCTCCATTCTCCTCTCTTCTCTCTCCTCTCCTGTCCTCCATTCTCATCTCCTCTCTCTCCTCTCCTCTCCTCTCCTCCCCCCTATTCTCCTCTTCTCTCCCCTCTTCTCCTCTCCACTAATCTCCTCTCCCCTCTCCACTAACCTCCTCTCCTCTCCTCTCCTCCTTCCTAATACTAGAACTCTGTGGGCATGACTCTAAGCCCAGGGACGGCATCTGTCCATCACTTTGTATCTGTGCATGTGTTTGTGTTGGTGTGATCGGGGTGTGCATCACCTCATACATAAATCATTACAGGCGTTAGACGATACGAGAGGGTTGTTGTGGGTACAAAGTAAAAGCTGGGACAAGGTTCTAGCCTGACTTTTATGATGTCTGCTTCAACTCTCTATCTCTCTCTCTCTCTCTCTCTCTCTCTCTCTCTCTCTCTCTCTCTCTCTCGTTCTTTCTCTCTCTCTGTCTCCTTTCTCCTTCCCTTTCTATGTCTCTATCCATCTCTCTCTGTCTCTCTCTCTCTCTCTCTCTCTCAATTCAATTCAATTCAAAGAAGCTTTATTAGCATGACAAAAAATATTTTGTATTGCCAAAGCATTGGTTCAAGATACATTGGTAATGATATAATGAAATAAGTGTTAAAACAAACACACAAATGGATGCTTGCAATTGCATTGATATCAGCAAGAAAAGAAAGCAAACAGATATGTGTGGGTGTGGATGTGGGTGTCGGTGTGCATAGTGTGTGTGTGTGTGTGTGTGGGGGGGGGGGGTAGTGGCTTTTGTGGTGTCTATGCAATGTCCCTCTGTCTATGGCATGCACTGACATATTTGGCAGCAAGCGTTGCTGTCTGCCCTTGTTGTCCCAGTAGGATAGATAATGATTTGTCTGTATTCAGATCCGGGAAACCCGGGATTACTTGGTTAAATTTATTAAAGTGCGCTTCTCTAATTTTTGAGTATTTGTCGCATTGGAGAAGGAAGTGCGCCTCTGTCTCGACCTCACCTGTCGTGCAGTGAGCACATATCCTTTGCTCTCTTGGCAGCCATGATTGTCGTCGTCTGCCTTTTTCGAGAGCAAGGCTGTGGTCACTGAGTCTGTATTTGGTCAGGATCTGCCGCTGCTTTATATCTCTGACAGTAAAGAGATATTCTTCCAGTTCATAATTTGTTTTGATAGTCCTATAACATTCTAATTTGCTTTGGGTTTTGGTTTCATTTTGCCAATGGTCCAGATATTTATCTTTGGAGTTTTGTATAATTTTGTTTACATTTAGTTTGGAAGCAGTGCTTGTCTGAGAGATGTCAGTATGTGTTAGATGGGGGTCGGTTAGTCTCAGTACAAGCTGACATAGGTGACTCTTTTCGGGGTTCAGAACTTGGGATTTTGCTGCCTAAGAATGCAGCGTGTCTGTGGGACTTGTTTGGAGGTGCATCCAGAATTTTAGAGCTCTCTTTTGTATGTTGATTGCCAATGGATATCTTCCCAATTCTGCCCTACATGCATTTGTTGGTGTCTTCTTTTGAATTTTTAGGATCAGTCTACAGAATTCTGCATGGAGGGTTTCTATAGGATGCTTGTCCCATCTAGTGTAGCTGTGTTCACTGAGTGGACCCCATATCTCACTTCCGTACAGCGCAATAGGCTGAATTACACAGTCAAATATTTTGCACCATATCCTGATTGGTATGTCTATGTTCCAAAATGTTCTTCTAATTGCATATAGAGCTCTGCGAGCTTCGTCTTTTAGGGCATTCACTGCCAGACAGAAACTGCCTGATGGAGTAATGGGTAGGCCAAGGTAGGTGTACTTCATTGTGTGATCTAGGCTGGTGCTACCTAGATTGAAGTGATATCTGGCTTCCTGACATCTGGGCTTCTTTTGGAATACCATAATATTGGTCTTTTTTAGGTTTACTGTCAGGGCCCAGTTCTGACAGTAACTTTCTAGTAGGTTTAGTTGTTGTTGTAGTCCCTCTGGTGTAGGAGACAACAGCACCAAGTCGTCTGCATAGAGAAGACATTTGACTTCTTTGTCCAGTAGGGTGAGGCCAGGGGCTGTACACTGTTCCAGCTGCATTGCCAGTTCATTAATATATAAGTTAAACAGCGTTGGACTGAGGTTGCAGCCCTGTCTCACTCCTCTATGTTGCTATTATTGCTATTATTGCCAATTTTCACTGAATTTTTGTTTTTGGAATACATTTCCTTTATTAATTGATATACTTTACCCCCTACACCACTTTGTAAAAGTTTATAATATAATCCTTCGTGCCAAATTGAGTCAAAAGCTTTTTGACAGTCTACAAAACAAGCAAATATTTTCCCTCTTTTTGTTTGGTGTACATGTTTAGTGATTAGGGTGTGTAGGGTGTAAATGTGGTCCGTAGTCCGGAAGTTTGGGAGGAAGCCAATTTGGCTTTTGCTGAGGACATTGTGCTCTTTAAGGAAGGCTGCAATCCGGTCATTAAGGATGTTGCTAAACACCTTCCCTAGACTACTGTTAACGCAAATGCCTCTGAAATTATTGGGGTCCAATTTATCTCCGTTTTTATGTATGGGTGTAATATACCCTTTGCTCCAGATATCAGGATAGCAGCCAGAGGTTAGGATGGTGTTGAATAGTTTGAGTATGGCCCTTTGCAGCTCAGGGGTGCTGTTTTTAATCATTTCTCCTCTAATGTTATCGGGGCCACAAGATTTATTCGCTTTTAGATGTTTAATTTTGCGTTCAAGTTCAAATTCAGTTATTGGGAAGTCTAGAGGATTTTGGCTATCTTTAATTGTGTTTTCAAAGGATAGTAACTTTTCTCTGATTGTTTTGTAATTTGAATGTAGTTCATGGGGAGGGATCTCTTTGAACAGATTTTCAAAATGTGCTCTCCAGATTTCACCATCTTGTATTGGTAAGTCTGGGGACTTTGTTTTACTCAAACCATTCCACACCTCCCAGAATTGATTAGTATTTAAAGATTCTTCAATTTTGTCAAGGGTTGTGTTGGTGTAGTTTTGTTTTTTCTTTCTCAGCAGCCATTTGTAATGTTTAAGTGTGCCGTGATATCCTTTCTAAAATTTCCGTCATCAGGGTGGTGATGTTTCAGATTTGACAGTAGTCTCAATTTTTTCCTAATTTGTTTGCATTCATTGTCAAACCATACTTCTTCAATTGTATTTTTCACTCGCTTTTTGATGCTCTTTTTCATGCCTGCTGTATGTGCTGCTTTGAGGAATATCCTGTTCAGCTCCTCGGTGGCATTGTTGACACCTTCTTCACTGATTTCGAAAACTTTTGAGTTATAGAACTCAATAGTGCTTTTTAATTTGGCAGAATTTAGAGCATTCAGAAAATTTTCAGGACTGTCTTGGGTCCATTTGTATGGCTT
>NC_085877.1:35019477-35035420 GCF_034702125.1 Engraulis encrasicolus
ATCGAAGCAACATTCTACATCTATTCTTATGTAGCTATACCACAAGTTATTATCTGTGGTCCGTGTTGCAGTATGGCCATGTTCAGACATACCTTCCCATTTGTTCCATTTAACATTGCACTTCTACAATTTTGCTAATGATGCTGCTGAGGGTGTATTATTTGTTTCACTAACGAAGCTACATTCTACATCCCATTCTTATGTTTCGGGTGCATTTATTATTAGCCTACTTTTACTATCACACTACCCAAATCCTCAGACACGGCAATCTTCACAAACTGCATACATATACTAGGCCTATGCAGTCGCCTCTGACTGCCAAAGGTATATCCCTGAAACATGATGCTTCCAGTCTCACATCATCCCTAACACTCCCGTCCATCGATTTATAAACGTATATATTAAATACAAAATATTAAAGAACAAATGAAGAGTTCAGATGCAAAACCCCCTAAGTGCCTTTTCAGAAAAAAATATTTAATACAAAGCTATCAAAATTGCATATTTTCTCATTTTATTTATGTAATGGTCCGTGTAATGCTTTGCGGTCCGTGTATATTTTCGTTCATTCATTATTCTATTTCGGATATCACACGAGAAAGGAATAAGGACTTGTTTATGATGATTTACGCTTGAATATCACTTGTGAAATGGAACCAAGCGCCATATTTTGATATTTTCCAGGTACTGAAAATGAAACGTTGAATCTTAGAAAAGAGAGAAAATCAATAAAGAAAAACGTCCTTCTGAATTGCGTCTTTTGTTTATTCAGAATTCGGGTGACCTGAGAGTAAATCCTGGAAGGCTGGTTGAGCCTTCATTACATGGTTTCTTTGGAGGCAAACGGACTTTGCAGGCATTGTTGATGCAATATTCAGAACGTTGCTACACTTCAAAGATGTGGTCGATCTGTGATGACTGTGCGAGGAATTTGTGTCATGAAATGGTTGCGTAGGCTATCCATATCAAGCAAGCGCCACAAGCATGTGCATACGCCCCACCGCCATTGAGTAGGGCGTCCCAGAGGGGGAAGAATGATTTACTGTCTATATTTTGACTTAAACTTATCAACCAATTTAACCTTGACAACGACATTTCATGTGCTTAGGCCTTAAGACTTGATTGTATTTGGCCATATAGCCTATTATAGCGTTCTAATCCAACAGAAGTGCAGCTGTGCGACCAGGAGAGATATCTTCGATGGGAAGGGGTAGACCAACTGTCATTGAGAACATTGACAGTTCTTACGATCAGCATCAGTTTCCCAGTTCATCTCCAGCCTTTAGGTGTATACCCGGACATATTGCTTTCCAACAATATCACTAATGTTCCAAATACACCAAAGTGAAATGTGTATTCAACATGCGTAAAACTTGGTATGGAGAGCGCGCGCTTCAGCTCATTACACTTGCCAGAATACGCAACAGTTTGCGTGAGAACACTGCTTTGGACCGTTTGCTCCCTAATGCATATTACTACATGTGAAAGGGTATAATAGGTTATTGATTCCAGAGACTTTAGCCTTTATTTAGGCTATAAAGTTGAGTCCATAACATAAAGGGAACTTCATATCTATTTTATAAGGCGGACGCACGCTCCAATACAGGCCTAACCATCACGCGTGCTGTGCATAGGCCTACTAGCCTGTACATCGCAAAAATGTTCTTCATCATTCTATTATTTTTCTGTTTTCCAGCTACTGTTCTGTGTGTCGTTTGGTAGTAAGACCTTTTCTGATGCGTTTCAGACGGCAAACTTTCCTTCCGGGTAAACAGAGGGGGAGGGGTCAGTCAAATGAAATTCAATAAACGAATAGCCAAATATCACAACTTGAAAAACGATCAAAACTTTTGTCATTTTTTATAATGCTATTATGGTATGAAGTAACACATGCAGAAAACAAAATACAGCCATTTCTGCTTGTATTGCTTTAATCAAAACAAGAAGTTGCACCCTTTTTTGAATTTCATATTTCATTCCAAAATAGAATAATGAATGAACGAAAAAGTACACGGACCCTTTGCAGTGCTTTGATCCATTTTCGGGATTCACATGAAAAAGATGAAAATTGGGTTCAAAACTTCAATTTTCAATTTTCCAGACAACTCAGAAAACAAAAAATTGACGTTGTTTGTTCATTTCATTGTAATTTGTCGGTGGCCTTCGAAAGAGAAAATATGTGAATTTGAAACCAAAGTAAAATGAGTCAATATTTCAATTTTCAATTTCTGCGTGGTGGTTGGACTGAACCATTCGCGCGGGGACCGGGGGATGTATTGGCTCAAGTAGCGGCAGATGTTTTGCGTAATGCCTACAAATGAATGGATTGCAAGTCAGCTTGAGACGTAGGCCTACAGATCTGACAGATAACTGACTCAGCTGTAGGCCAACCTGCACCCCCCCCCCCCCCCCCCCCCCCCCCCGACAATTGCTGTGACGAAAGTGATTTCATGGACAGGGGGAGAAAATTATCCGCATAGTTTGCACACCATACCTGCTCTGATTAATGCGCACCACATACCCATTGACTCCACGCTGACTAGACTACTCCAGTGGTGTAGTCTACGTATACCCACCTCTAAATTTCAGGGATTTCAGTATACCCACTTAAAATTGATTGATGCATTGTTTTGAATAGCACAAATATATACAGTATACCCACTTCAAAAAATGCTCAAATATACAGTATACCCACCATAAAAAAGTAGACTACACCACTGGACTACTCTTAATATGATCCTGTCTACATTTGCATTGGCTATTAATGCATAAACATTGCACATTGTTTATTTTACGCGTGGATATTTCCCAGCCAATGTGATCTCATTTCTCAGTTGGAAAATGCAAAATGGTCCGTGAGTGGAGTAGGCCTATTAAACGGCATCTGCATCTGCATCTGTAAGACTTATATTAGCCTATTTGTAATATTATCTTGACATTTCACAAAAATAAGACAGGCTTGAAATGTATACTGGTGTAGCCTAAAGGGTGATTAAAACAAAGCAAGCGACATTAATTCGCAGTGCTTATTGCTCGAGCGCGTCATTTCAGTTCAGTGGAAAGTTTGAAGCGTAACGTTACGGCAATGTAGCCCACAGTCTGCTGTTAAGTGCAGCAACTGATTTTTTTTCTAGCCTAATCTGATTGTCTGAATTCTTAGGGGAGTTCTCCCTATGCAAACGGAGTTGTCGACCATTGATCTACAGTAAGCTGTGCGTGCCCAACGGGCAGCCCTCTGAGTTCGGACTCGGAGTTGGGTTCTGAGTTCGTCTCTGGCGTGTTGGCAGGGGTGGTGAAAGCGGGTTGTTGAAAAGTTTGCAGGTTGGCTACGACTACAGCTGACCCAGTCATTCTGTCCGAGTTGTAGGCCTACGTCTCACAAGCTGACTTGCCATCCATTTCATTTGTAGGCTAGGCAAACACACCTGGCGCTACTTGAGCCATAAGCCTACCTACATCCACCAGTCCCCGCGCGAATGGTTCAGTCCAACCACCACGCAGAAATTGAAAATTGAAATATTGACTCATTTACTTTGGTTTCAAATTCACATATATTGTCTTTCAAAAGCCACCGTCAAATGATAATGAAATGAAAAGACAAAGTCAATTTTCTGTTTTCTGAGTTGTCAGGAAAATTGAAAATTGAAATTTTGAACCCATTTTTCATCTTTTTCAAGTCAATTCGGAAAATGGATCAAAGCACTGCAAAGCGTTACACGGACCATGTAATATCACTATTTATATGTATTATCAAGTACATACATGTAAACCAAACCAACAACAGGGATCTCTAAATATATAGAAGTGCAGGTCTTCAGAAATGGAGTTAGGAGGTTTTGCATCTGAACTCTTCAAATATTGTGAAAACAAAGCTAAAAATGTTTTGTGGCAAATTCATCCACCCTGTCTGAAGTTATGGGCCAAACAAAAATTCTGCCATCTTGAAAGTGTTGGCTAACAAAATCAGTCAGTTCATGAACTTACGCTAGAGCATCAACACACAGAATCTTGGGCAAATCCATCCATCAGAAGTTATGGGCCAAACATAAAATTGGCCATCTTGAGTTCAGCCATCTTGAAAGTTTTGGCCTCCAAAATCTAATCAGTTCATAAACCTACCTTAGAGCATTTACACACCAAATCTGGGACAAATCCATCCACCCGGACACCCGGACCCAGACAAAAAAAAAATGGCCATCTTGAATTCAGCCTTCTTGAAAGTGTTGGCCTCCAACATTTAATCGCGTTAACACAACAGATCTAACATGGCAGCACATGCAAAACCAATACATCCCCGACGCTCTGCGTTTCGGGGATATAACAATGCCATTAATGTTGTTTATATATAAACGTAGTTCTGGAAGGAGTCTGCGAGTGATTGACAGGCGTCATTACTTGATCCTGCCTTCGCGCATATTTAAATCCCTCTTTCCCTCTTTCACCTGTCATGCGCGAAGGTTTTCCAAATTGTCCCACCACCTCCTCATACTCCTCCATTTCACTAGAACACCCAGCTACACTTCCTCTATACACATAGGGGGGGGGGGGGGGGAAGCGGATCTCATCCCGCATGAGCTCCGTTTAAAGCACCTGGGACCGAGGCCAGCTAACATGCCAAACGTATCTATCGTACACCAAGCACTCAAAGACAAACTCGTGAACTGATCATTAATAATCTGATTTTAACACACATTGCTTTAACTACACACTGTTGGCAACATATGTAACATTCTATTACTGGCATTGACCAATCCAAGTAAGACATCTGGGAAAGGATACGTGGTGGTCTATGGGTCTATGGTCTCCTCCTACTTTACAATCTGTTCGAATTCGCTGCTACCCCCAAGGATTGAAAGTTTGGAAAGTGTAGGTGATGTGAGGCCTGTCTCTACTGTCTTAGACTTTACCTTGTTTCTTCTTCTTGTTGTTACCATTTCTTCTTTCCCTCCCCTCATCCTCTGTCTATCTCTCCCCCTGCATGCACTGTAGTCCTTGCGGTGCTGTTTCCATCAGACAGGGCCTGCTGTAATAGGCCCCGTAGGACCTATCCATGGGCGTTGTGTTTACCAAAACGACTTTTTTACAGCACATCAACCTTATAAAAAGAGCCTCGTTTGGGCAGCAAAAGGAAATTGAAAGCAGTTAATTGGATTGACATTTTACAAAAAAGACCCACACATTTGCTTTTAATATGGCGATGCAATGGCTGTTCTTCTTACCCCGTGATTTTTTTTCGCTCGGCTTTGGAAGGACAATGGCAGATTAGGCACTTAAACTTTACACAATGGCCGGCATATTGTGCACTATGGTTTATTTGCAATTACGATACAGCTGGTCTTTGTAGTCGGTAGTGGATGCTAATGAGTATGTTAATTACAAATAGAACCTTTGACGCTGCCACCATTTTGGTGTTATGTGTGAGCAAAGATTTTTTTCTTCAGTCAGCTTAGGGTGTGTGTGTGTGTGTGTGTGTGTGTGTGTGTGTGTGTGTGTGTGTGTGTGTGTGTGTGTGTGTGTGTGTGTGTGTGTGCAGTGTTTGATGTTGGGCCGTGTCATGGACTAATTATCCTCAAGAGGATTTGGTACAGGTCGTCTGTGGGAGATAAGTTCAGTTCAGTACTCTCTCTCTCTCTTTCTCTCTCGCTCTCTCTCTCTCTCTCTCTCTCTCTCTCTCTCTCTCTCTCTCTCTCTCTGCCTCCATCACCAACCTCTCCAAGACACTAAGGATGGCTGATAAATGAAATGTGTCAATGTTTACTTTTTTATCATATCATACTTATGCAGAAAATGGTATAAAACTACAATAATAATACACTACTACTACTCCTACTATCTATTACTATTACTACTACTACTGATACTACTACTAGTCAACAACAATCGATTCTGCAATCCAATGCAATGCGGGGCATGGACGATCCAATTCAATGCGGCAAGTTCCAGAATCGATGCAGCACATTTTTAAAGTTTCAATTACTTCCGTGGATATTTCGGGGAGCAAATGAATGTTAAATTAAATAAAAGCACTTCAAAGCATTGAAAACTGCAAGACTGATACAGAAAACAGCCAATAAATTGTTGCTCAGTATCCGGCTACTTGTATTGCCTCAACATGACTGATGAAACATTTGCTTTGCTTTCAGTAGAAATGTAATGCATTGATTGCAATGCATTGTAGAATTGAATCGGATCGAGGATCTTATACTAATGGCATTATCAAGGATTCAGTGCCAGTGGTTTGACTTAGTGCAGTGTGTGCTCCTCTCTCTATCTGACTGTGTGCAGTGTTGCCACATGTGTCTGACCAAATCCCGCCCCAAAGGTTCTCAAAAAACGCCAAAATGCGCTAAATTACGCCCAAATTCAACAAATTACATTGACTTCTATGGGCCCAAAACGGCAAAAAAAATAAAAAAACGGCAATTTTTCCCGTTTTTACCCGCAGAGGCTCATCCCAAGTAGCCCAATTGGGCGGGCACCCGCCCAATCTGGCAACACTGACTGTGTGTCTGTGGTTACACCTATACCTTGCTCCTCTGATAAGTTCAGTTTAGTAACACCCCCCGCACCCCCAACCCACCCCCCCTCTCTCTCTCCATCACAATGAGGATGGCCGTTTTTTTAAATATGTCCATTTTTTTTTGTTTTTTTTTCATCCAAGGATTCATTGCCAGTGGTTGGATTCAAATGAGTTCAGTGTGTGTGTGCTCCTCTCTCTATCTGACTGTTTATCTGTGGTTACACCTATACCCTGCTCCTCTAGAATAAGTTCAGTTCAGTACTCTATTCATCTCTCTCTCTCTCTTTCTCTCTATCTCTCTCTCTCTATCTCTCTGTATCTGACTGTTTATCTGTGGTTACACCTATACCCTGTTCCCTCCACAACCCAACAGCACTCCTCCAGCCAAGATCCGTCTCACTCATCGAGCAGATCGACTTTATATCTGTCGTTCAGAGATATAGCTCTGCCCAATTAAGGCCGGGGCCGAGGTGGTTCCTTGGTTTGATCGAGCGCAAGGGGACGGGTATTGTTATCGAGTTGCGTGCTGTGCTTGCAACGCTTTTAACTCCATATCCATCGACCTGACGTTTTTTTTTTTAAGTCCCACTCTGGGAAACATGAGACAAAAGTGCAGACAGTGAGCTTTTTAAAATTAAATAAAAAAAGTAAAATAAACATGCCCTCTGCATCCAAGCTTTCTTGCTCTTTTTTTCCCCTCTCACACAGAAGTGATTCTTGTTCACAGCTCATCATAACGTATAGACCTAACCCCCTCTCATCTCGCTCACTCACCAGCTCCTCTCCATCTCTGATTAAGATAGATTCAGCATGATGCCATGTGAGGAGCTAATTAATCATTTCAGAAATGGGTTTTGTGTCAATTGCACGGTGATAAGTGTTTGCCTCTGTAATGGCTGTCAGATTAACTCGGCTGAAGGGAGAGGAGAGGGATCCATAAAGTGACTCAGCCTCACGCCATTAATATTAATTTAATATGTTGAGTGCGCTTCGCCTGTGTAACACGCTGACATCAGTATTACTGTGGTACGGTAAGTTTGCGCCCGGCTAAGTGGAAATAAGGGGTGCATCGGGGTACTATCCAGGGCCTCGTTTCCGAAAGGGCCTTAAGTACTACTTAACGCTACGTGCTACTTAAGTTCACACGTAACACCATCGTAGAGCTCACGGAGCGTTTCCCAAAGCCAACTTAGCAAAGAACCATCGCAGGTTGACACGTAACTCTAAGAGCAATCCACGAGTGGTCTAGAGTAGTCTTAACGCGCTAAGATTGATCGTAGCGGCATGGCACAGTGGAGACACCCACAGGATATGAAGGGAAAAGAAGAAACCTGCGCATAAGATTGCTGTTTTAAGACGCGAGAGGCATGGCACAGTGGAGACACCCATAGGAAAAGAGGAAACTTGCGCTTCAAGTTGATGTTTTAAGACGGGAGTGTAGCCTAAATATCATGGCAGCATAGTTGACACTGCAACGAAAATAAGAAGGTAACATTAATTGTGGATGTGTAGGCCTATAAAATAAAAGTAATGTGTTTGGAAATATTTTGTAGTAAAATAGTTCGACTGTGTTTGATAAACCTGGGCATAATTAAACTGTGATCAATCATAATTGGTGTGGGTGATTCATGAACAAGAACAAGGCAAAATGAATAAGGGGCTTCGGCAACCAGAGACAAGAGTGTTGATGTCGGAAGGCCACTTCCGAAACTTTATTTATTTTATATTTTTTGAAGAAAAATGGTCAGCGAGTTGTTGCACCCTCTTTCATTTTCAAGTAGCCTAAGAAAGGGAAGGCGACGCCGAAAATACATGATAGTTGTAGGCGAAGGGTAAGCTATGACAAAAATGATAAAATGATAAAAAGGCAGCGATGGGGATTCGTGTAGATTTTTTGTTTTAATAACAGCAGACTGCCGTGCAAAAATGTCCTCACAGTTGTGAAAGTCTTGAGCGTGCGGTACTTTGCGCACCGCTCACCACATGTGCCAAGCTCCTCTCCCTATTCCGACTCTAGTAGGCTAAGCAATAACAAAAAGGCAGCGAGGGGATGTGTCAATTTTGATGGACATTGTTTTTCACAACAGCATGCTGACGTGCTCCCGATAGTTGTCAAGCCTTGAACGCCTTGAGGTTGTAACTTTGCGCATCCCAATTTGGAACTCCAACTAGGCGTAGCCTACTTGTCTTCTTAAATATTAAGCTGCAGTAGCCAAGTGCACGCGCTTTATCTGGGTCTTAACGGCGTAGCTCATTATTACCGTCAGTTGGGAGTTTTGCATGATTTCATTGTGTGTGTGCATTTTATTTCATTTGCCAACAATAACTCCTGTCGATAGTTGCAAACTGCTACAAATGTAGTCCCACCCTTATAGAAAACAACTTTTGATACTGACACACGCCTTACATTTTGTAAATGGTTTAGCAGCAGATGACGGCGCAGTTCACTCCGAGTACACTTCAGCACCACATATGTGGACAGCGATCCTTAAGAGCGACGCTACGAATGATCTTAGAGGCTGTGCACGCGCGTTCATGTACGAGTGTCTTTGGGAAACAGTCGTAGGAAATCTAAGAACATTCGTAGGATCACTGGTTAACGACACACGTAAGGCTAAGAACCATCGTTATTAGGAAACGAGGCCCAGGTCGGGGGCCCTCCTGGCCTGTTCTGATCTATTCCGTTCCGTTCCTAAGTGCTCATTGTGGGAACAATTCGCTTGAGTTGCACATTTGACAACGATCAAATTTTTAGGTGCGACGGGAGAGTAGAATATGACCTTTATGATGGATTAAGATGGATTGAACAGGAAACGTAAACAAGTCAGCACCTGTGTAAAGCATGGACAGATTTTGGATGGAGAAAAAACATTGTGAGGTAAAAAATCTTCCACCCACAAAAAAACAAAATCAGTTTGAAACAAAAGATTTTGTTGTTGTTGTTGGCTTGGTTAAAAACAAACCACTTCCCCCTGGGCTAAAATCTCTGATAACATCTGGCAGCAAGCGTGGAAGATGTCCACTTTAGCTTTCCCGCAAAACAGCTAATTAGACATAAGCACCAAGAGAGACTAAGAACAAAACAGGAAAAACAGAAACCCTGTAGTACTTTTTTTTTTTTTTTACTCCAGACATTTTATCTCAGTAATGTGTGTGACCCATATATCTCGCTGGGGTTGGCTGCAGGAGGCCGGCCGGTCAGGGGTGCATTTCTCAAAAGAGAAGATGTTGGCCTGTAACTCGGTAGTTGCCAATGGGAAAATGCATTGAAAACAACAAAGTTGCTAATGTAGTAAGCAACTTTGGTTTTGAGAAATGCACCCCAGACCAGAGCAAAAAAAAAAGAGAGAGAGAGAGGTGGAGGAAGTTGCCGGAAGGGCACATCGGCAATCTTTTTTCGGTCTCCCTTCTTGCATCCTTTAGCCACGCATAACTAAATGGCTCTGGAGGCAGCACTAGCTAATTGGAATGGCAAACTAAAGTGGTGTTCTCTTCAACTCAGTCGGTGGGCAAAAATATCCTCTCTTTTTTTTTCTCCTGCACAATCATACATTGTTGCTGGCAATTCAGTGTTGCAGCAGTAATTATTGACATGAGATTATGTTTCATTTGTCTGCTTGCAAAATCATGCAGAAATGCTTTTATGAATGCAAATGATTGGATTTTGTTTCATACAGTATAGTATTGTTGTCCCGTACATTTTGAAGGTAAGGTCTAGTAGTTCACCAACTTCCCAGAGAGAATTACAGATAGGCCTACTGTATCTTGGCATATGAATCTCTGTCAGTTTGAGTAATTTCATTCCATTTGTAACCACAACTACGTTACCCAGAGTACATTTGACTTTCCATTCTGACAGATTCTTCCTCAAACAGCAGAAAGGGCACGGTTTCAGAAACATGTCCCGAAATGACTCCGCCCGTGTCAAGGCAATTGACTCTAACTGCCATCAAGATGGCGTCGGAGACATGACTGATGACAATGATTTGCTTCATCACCATTTGGCTGTCTCCTCACCAGAATCCCTCCCTCTTTTCCACCGCAGAGCCAAAAAAAATCCCTCTCCTCCTCCTTCTCCTAGTCCCTTTGGCACTAAATCTTTGTGATCTGTTCGGGCATCAGTGGTCCTTTTACTGTCTATGCCTATTTGCTTGAGAGGACAGCCCCACAGACCATGGTCAGCAGAAGGGGCAGTGTGTGTGTGTTTGTGTGTGTGTGTGTGTGACAGAGAGAAAGAGTGAGTGTGTGTGTGTGTGTGTGTGTGTGTGTGTGTGTGTGTGTGTGTGTGTGTGTGTGTGTGTGTGTGTGTGTGTGTGTGTGTGTGTGTGTGTGTGTGTGTGTGTGTGTGTGTGTGTGTGTGTGTGTGTGCCCGTCTGTGTGTATGTCTGCGTGAGCACAAGCATGTCTGTCTGTGTGTCGGTTTGTGTCAAGATGTGAGGTCCCAGTAGGCTTTTCCATGTCCATGTGAATATGACCCAGACATGGCTCCAAGTGGCTCTTGGCAGCACCTGGTAGCTTTTACCTGCACCACCAGGCAAGTACCTGACAAGAGGCCCTGTTGACCTTTTGACCTTTGGAAGAAAAGGCTGAAAGGAAGGCAGTGCTGAATGAGAGAATGGAGGGATGGAAGGATGTAAAGAAAAAAACAAAAATGATTTTTTTTTATCTTTGTTGAAAACGTAGAGACAAAAAAAGCTCTCTACGTTGGTGACCCAGTGGTTCCACTCCTACGCACCTGGCAAAAAGGAGGTGTGCAAGAATTATCTATCTAGAAATAGTATCTTTCTTGGGAACACCTTTACACATTTTCTATCTGATGGTGACAGTGGACAAAATGTCTCAAGCTATACATTTTCAAGTTCAGCCACATAGGCCTACTGCAAATCAAATCAGGTAGTTAGAATGTATAACCACAGTGATGAACACCTGAATTAGCAGATTCTGAAAAGAGTAAGAAGCATAAGACGCACTTAATATGTAGCAGAAAAAAATGTAGGACCCTATGATGAACTCCAACTTCAGAGAATTAAAAGTGTCTCTTACATTGCCATCTTAACCCCTTAGCGCAGATCCTATGTTACAACCTTACTGTCACCAAAAATGTAATGGCTATGTCTTAATCTGTTACTTTAGGCTCTCTGTACTGTCATAGCAAGGTTATTATGATATAGCTGGGTATTTTTAATAAATAGTGAATAGGCCCGCCGGTGACCCAATCTGCAGTAAGAGGCTAGTTTATTGGGAGTGCTGTGGCCAGGCCCGGAGTGGACCCTTTTCTCAGTCCGGGAATTTAATTCAAATTCAGGCCACTCTGATACAGAGGACAAAATGCACGCCTCCCTCTTAGCAGCTGACTTCCCTATAGCCTAGGCCTATTATTAAATTTAACAATTAAATTAAATGTAGGCCTAACGATTTTAATTAACAATTCAAAAGTAATGTAGGCTTCATAGACAGTTATTGATTAAACAGTGGTTGCCTATTTAATTTGGTCTTATTTTGATGCATTTTCAGCCATTGCATTCTGCATACAGCCTATCCTTTCATTCACTTATTTGTTTACTTATTTAATTAGGGCTTTAGTAAATAATCTACACATATCATGGTTTTCTTCTGTAGACTATGCCATATTTTATAGGCCTATCATCATAAACATCTTTTTTGACTAACTTTCTTCCTCTACCTGGCCCTTCAGTACTCCTGCCCTCATCTGGACCATCAGTGGTCTGCTGCGCTGATGCTAGAAAGCATTCCATAGGCTAAGAAGACATTTCATATTGAGTTGATGTTTGCGCACCTGTGGAAATGCTGTACGCTATAACAGCGAGACGAAATAGGCTACAGTTGCAGAGGAGCTAAAGCATGACGGCGACTTTGAAACTGTCTATCAAAAACGGCAAAAGTAAGGATTCCGTTCCTTGTGGATACACACTGCAAGCACGGGATGTAGGCGAGTGAACGTGTCTGCATGTATTCGTGGCATTGCAACTTGAAATAGAATAGATTCCCGCGGGCGTGAAGGCGTGAAGGGGCTCAGCTCACATTGCTCAGATGCTGATTCCGCGGATAGAGCGTGCAAACTCTCCAGTAATTAATTTTTAAAAAGACAACTAAACTGTCCCCGTGCGCGCGAACCAAGAGCAATATTGGTACACTTACAAATGATTTAAACAGCATGTTTGACGTGCATTTAATAACAAATAGCCTTTTAAACAACAAATGTAATAGCCTCTGCCTCTGTTTAATATATCTATTGCGTTAATAACTGATAATGCGCGTGGTATGCAAGGTAGGCTAATGCGTGATGAAACGTTTGGCAACTCTCTTCATCAAATGGAATGTAGCCTAATGTAAAGCAACAAGTTTTCGGTTCTTCTATGAAAATAGGAATACACTTCTAAACCATAGGCCATAAAGCCTACATTGTGACATTTTAAAAGCTGACAGTAGGCCCAAATTGACAGTTGATTTGACATTGCAAACATCGCCACGTTATAGCCTATGTCTATTGCGTTAACCTGTGCGCGCTGGTGGTAGGCTTGGCTACAAATAAAGCGTGATGAAGCGTTTGGAAATCTGTTCATCAAAATGGTTAACTGACATGTAAAGCAACACGTTTTCGGTTCTTCTACGGAAATAGGAATAGACTTTAAAGCATATATAACCCTATAGCCTACATTGTGACATTTTCAAAAGTTGACAAAGTTGACAGTTGTGACAGTTGCAAACGCTCGCCACGTTATATGATAAAATTAACCCGGCCAATTATCTATATCTCTTTCAGTAACCTACCAGCTTGTCTTGAGAAGATGTCAGTTAATTTGGCACATTTGGCTGCCACCTCCTTTCTTTTTTTTAATTTAGCCCTCTCCGTTCCGCCCAGCCTCTTTCGGCTTTCCATCACTGACGCTCTGTTTCGCGCCAGTGTGATTTAAAAGGACGAGCCTTGGGCCAAACCATCTGAAACATGTGGGAGGGTCGGGGGGAATTATGCACCACAGATTTCTACTCTGGACCTATTTAATCCACTATGATGCAGCTGGCAGTTGCAACTTAATTGATATTAATGCAAGAATAAGACACAAGAAGTGACCAAAAAAAAGTTAAAATTAGTTGTCGCCGTGGGCCACGTCGATGGTTTGGGCCGGGAAAACTCCCGATCACTTTAATGTGCACCCCGGCTTTGGCTGTGGCTGAGTGGGCTAAAGTACCATTTCACCGTGGACCTGGGTTTAAATCTGACTCGAGGTCATTTCCCACTCCTTCCCTGTCTCTGTGGGTGGATTCCAACATGTGGACTTTCATCCTCCCTTGCTCACTTGCCTGCTTGTGACCTCATGATGATGTCACTGACGACAGGACCAAAAGAACCACTCATTTCATTCATTTCATCAATTTCATTTTCTCATTTGCAATTGGGATGGTGAATGAAAAACAGTCCCCCAACAGTTGGTGTGGCTAGGCTGACAGCTGAGAAACTGTATTGTTTTCTCCATGGAGGCTGGGCCTGAGGGGGGACGAGGCCACAAGCACAAGTGGAGGACGGAAGTCAACATATTGGAATGCACCCCGTCTCTACCCCACTGATTTACTGTCTCTCTCTCACTGTCCAATCTGAATAATGAACATCATAATGCCCAATTATATCTTAAAAAATATTTTAAAAAGTAAAAAATATGGTATTTATTAAAGTTCAAAAATCTATTAAATAAGAAAAAAAAGTGTTTATATTACCCACAGTGTGTGAAAGAGCAAAAACCAAACCTCAACATTGCTGATAATGGCCTGCCACCATCACCACACCACAAGCCGGCCATTAAACATGTTATTCCTGGTGCCTTGAAATGAGTCCCGGTAAATCATATCTTTAATGAGCCTCAGACACCATCGCCTGTCATCATTAGCGGGGACCTCGGAGAGTCGGGCCAAGCGGGTCGGGCTGACACGTGCTCGTCTCGTCTCGACTCTTGCCTCCGACGCATCCTCCCACCACCATGCATGGTGACGGGGCGGCTGGGCGAGTAAGTGCTGAGAGTGGTTGCAAGGCAAAGAGGACGGGAGGGTGGTGGCAGGGCTAAGATGGGATGGGACCAAAATGATAGCCAGGGCATTTTTGTCATAGACCTGACCCTCAAATCCCACCCCCTACCCACAATGATATTGTGATTGGCTCAGTCCAAAATCTATGAAACATCAACCAATGGGCTGCCCCATCTAAATGGTGGGTTGATGTCTAAAGGAAAACAACAACAACAACAACAACAAAAACAGCATCAGCTCCTGATGACTGTCAGCCCACCAGGAAAATGCCCTGCATTCTAGGTTGCCCGTCCAGCCCTGGTGGCGACTGCGTGTGCGAGCACTGACAGCCCATGCAAGGCAAGCGGTGGGAGGTGTGTCAGATGTTTGGTGGCGGGGGTCGATGGGCGCCTTTGACGGGGGTCGTCTGACCTCCTCTGGATACTGTCACTAACGGACGCGCTAATTGACCAGTTGAGGAGGGGAGCTGTCCATCTTCACCACGGCAACTTGGAGGAGGGAGGGAGGGACAGAGTGAAGAGAGAGAGAGAGAGAAGGAGAGAGCTCAAGGAAGTCTGCACTGTGTGCAGTATCACAAACACTGTAAACAAATCTTGACAAAGATACTTAGAGATAGATAGGTGTTTACTTAGTCAGATTAAATGTCTACGGTCTACATATATATCTGTCATATGTATTAAATGTTTTGAATATTTTGTTATAGAGTTTACAGTGTGACCTTCCAAACTCAGGCTATTTTTGTGTGATTAAAACAGTTCAATGGATTTTTGATACATTCCTTTTTTGACACAAATCCTAAACAGTTTTCAAATGAGTTATATATATATATATATTCTTGACGTTAGAAAGTAAAACAAACCCGACTAATATGGACTCTGAAGGTCACCTTGAAAGAAAAAGAAAATACTGCACATTTGCACAGTCACCCTCACGGCTGCTAAGGGGGAAAATAATTCATTCATTTTGCTGAGGAATTCATTGCAAATGAAGACTCAAGTAATTTGCGGCACTCACATCGTCTCATGGTCTGCAGAGGAAAAAACAGAGTTGTGAAAGGGAAGAGAGGGAATAAATGCTGAAACACAGAACAAAAAAACAAAAAAAACATAATTACGAAAACCATCCAAGCCGAACGAAACCGAGCATATAGCCCTCTACTACTATTACTCCTGAGTGATTTCATTTGTCAGTTTCATTATTCATTCTCACTGGTAAACAGGGCGAATTAGTTTTCTGCAGAGCCATGGAGTTAAGCCAAACCGATTGACTTGTTCCATTTTTTTTGCACGCCAATGGCGGCTCATGGACACTGACATAGTTCCATTAGTTCCAGGAAGTGCAAGGTGCTACAATGAAGCATTCACAGAAAATAACACGCTACCT
>NC_085877.1:35040518-35060518 GCF_034702125.1 Engraulis encrasicolus
AGTTCATAACCCTAGAACATTTACACACCAAATCTGGGACAAATCCATCCACTCGGACCCAGACAAAAAAAAATGGCCATCTTGAATTCAGCCTTCTTGAAAGTGTTGGCCTCCAACATTTAATCGCGCTAACACAACAGATCTAACACGGCGGCGGCACATGCAAAACCATTACATCCACGACGCTCTGTGTTTCGGGGATATAACAATGCCATTAATGTTGATTATATATACACCGCATTCCACATTATTACGCAAATGACATTTTTTGCCGTTTTCCCAAATAATCAATAGAAATGACAGTTGTCATAATTTTCAAGTCATCAGCCATTAGAGTACAATTAAAAAGTGTTTGAATGAACCTTCCCATGATAACGGTATTTTTTTAAATAATAAAAAACTTAAAATGTCCAAAATGCTCTGTTCCAAATTATTACGCAAAAGAGTTTTGTAGTGTTGTAATCCAAACGTCTTTCTTTTTTCCCATTTACATCAAAACAGGTGACATTTGGTACCTTCTAAATTACATTTCGATGTTCAAAACTTGGTTATAAGCTGTAACTGGAATGCTGCATTTAACATTGAAGTCAATGGCAAGGCATTGCTTGGTAGTTATGGAAGCCCAGATATCCTTGATCCTTTGCTCTCAGCTGTTTTTGTTTGTTTGGTCTGGTGACCCACACTTCACTCTTCAATATACCCGTAGATTTCCATGCCACGTTTAGGTGCTTTGGAGGTGATGACATTCTAACTCACCAGACATAACATCCCATTCATTTTCAATGCAATCGCGGGGTCGCAAGAAAATCAAAACTGTTTGATATCCAGGTCGTGGCTCGTGCGTAAATCCCACAGTTAAAGCAGTGCTGCGACCCGATTTGACACTTCACATGCACAAATGAATAGGGCCGTGCGATTTGCTGTTGGGCGCGACCTCATCTCCACCTCAGGTGCGCATGTTCCCTCCTCTGCATACCGGGGAAACGTGCCTGTCACGTTGCGCAGTGGAAGCATTTGGCTCGCATCCGACTGTCGGCTCGTATAGTGTGAGGGCGTGAGTCGTGAGATGTGAACTTTTAAATAGTGAAATTCCATCGTGCAGTGTGAGCAGGAGCTTAATACCCACGAGCGAAAATATCGCACAGTGTATGCCCGGCTTTAGACATCTGGGAAAGGATACGTGGTGGTCTATGGGTCTATGGTCTCCCCCTACTTTACATTCTGTTTGTATTCGCTGCTACCCCCAAGGATTGAAAGTTTGGAAAGTGTAGGTGATGTGAGGCCTGTCTCTACTGTCTTAGACTCTACCTTGTTTCTTCTTCTTGTTGTTACCATTTCTTCTTTCCCTCCCCTCATCCTCTGTCTATCTCTCCCCCTGCATGCACTGTAGTCCTTGCGGTGCTGTTTCCATCAGTCCGGGCCTGCTGTAATAGGCCCCGTAGGACCTATCCATGGGCGTTGTGTTTACCAAAACGACTTTTTTACAGCGCATCAACCTTATAAAAAGAGCCTCGTTTGGGCAGCAAAAGGACATTGAAAGCAGTTAATTGGATTGACATTTTACAAAAAAGACCCACACATTTGCTTTTAATATGGCGATGCAATGGCTGTTCTTCTTACCCCCTGTTTTTTTTTCGCTCGGCTTTGGAAGGACAATGGTAGATTAGGCACTTAAACTTTACACGATGGCCGGCATATTGTGCACTATGGTTTATTTGCAATTACGATACAGCTGGTCTTTGTAGTCGGTAGTGGATGCTAATGAGTATGTTAATTACAAATAGAACCTTTGACGCTGCCACCATTTTGGTGTTATGTGTGAGCAAAGATTTTTTTTCAGTCAGCTTAGGGTTTGTGTGTGTGTGTGTGTGTGTGTGTGTGTGTGTGTGTGTGTGTGTGTGTGTGTGTGTGTGTGTGTGTGTGTGTGTGTGTGTGTGTGTGTGTGTGTGTGTGTGCAGTGTTTGATGTTGGGCCGTGTCATGGACTAATTATCCTCAAGAGGATTTGGTACAGGTCGTCTGTGGGAGATAAGTTCAGTTCAGTACTCTCTCTCTCTCTTTCTCTCTCGCTTTCTCTTTCTTTCTTTCTTTCTCTCTCTCTCTCTCTCTCTCTCTCTCTCTCTCTCTCTCTCTCTCTCTCTCTCTCTGTCTCTCTCTCTGTGCCTCCATCACCAACCTCTCCAAGACACTAAGGATGGCTGATATTTGAAATGTGTCAATTTTTTACTTGTTTATCATATCATACTTATTATGCAGAAAATGATATACAACTACAATAATAATATACTACTGCAATCCTACAATCTATTACTATTACTACTACTACTGATACTACTGCTACTAGTGGTGTCAACTTGGTTATAAAGCGTCTGCCAAATGCAATGTAATGTAATAACAATAATCGATTCGGCGATCCAATGCAATGCGGGGCATGGACGATCCAATTCAAGTTCCAGAATCGATGCAGCAAACTTTTAAAGTTTCAATTACTTCTATGGATATTTCGGGGATCAAATGAATGTTAAATTAAATAAAAGCACTTCAAAGCATTGAAAACTGCAAGACTGATACAGAAAACAGCCAATAAATTGTTGCTCAGTATTCAGCTACTTGTATTCCCTCATCATGACTGATGAAACATTTGCTTTGCTTTCAGTAGAAATGTAATGCATTGATTGCAATGCATTGTAGAATTGAATCGGATCGAGGATCTTATACTAATGGCATTATCAAGGATTCAGTGCCAGTGGTTAGAATTAGTGCAGTGTGTGCTCCTCTCTCTATCTGACTGTGTGCAGTGTTTCCAGATGTGCCTGACCAAATCCCGCCCCAAAGGTTCTCAAAATACGTCAAAATGCGCTAAATTCCACCCAAATTCGACAAATTACACTGACTGAAAAAAACGCCAAATGGACAATTTTTCCCGTTTTTACCCGCAGAGGCTCATCCCAAGTAGCCCAATTGGGCGGGCACCCGCCCAATCTGGTAACACTGACTGTGTGTCTGTGGTTACACCTATACCCTGCTCCTCTGATAAGTTCAGTTTTGTAACCCCCCCCCCCCCCCCCTCCCGCCCCGCCCTCTCTCTCTCCATCACACTGAGGATGGCCGATTGTTTAAATATGTCCATTTTTTTTAACTTTTTTTTTTCATCCAAGGATTTAATGCCAGTGGTCGGATTCAAATTAGTTCAGTGTGTGTGTCCTCCTCTCTCTATCTGACTGTTTATCTGTGGTTACACCTACCCTGCTCCTCTAGAATAAGTCCAGTTCAGTACTCTCTCTCTCTCTCTCTCTCTCTCTCTCTCTCTCTCTCTCTCTCTCTCTCTCTCTCTCTCTCTGTATCTGACTGTTTATCTGTGGTTACACCTATACCCTGCTCCCTCCACAACCCAACAGCACTCCTCCAGCCAAGATCCGTCTCACTCATCGAGCAGATCGACTTTATATCTGTCGTTCGGAGATATAGCTCTGCCCAATTAAGACTGGGGCCGAGGTGGTTCCTTGGTTTGATCGAGCGCAAGGTGACGGGTATTGTTATCGAGTTGCGTGCTGTGCTTGCAACGCTTTTAACTCCATAACCATCGACCTGACGTTTTTTTTTTTTTTTTTAAATTCCCACTCTGGGAAACATGAGACAAAAGTGCAGACAGTGAGCTTTTTAAAATTAAATAAAAAATAAATAAACATGCCCTCTGCATCCAAGCTTGCTTGCTCTTTTTCTCCCCCTATCACACACAAGTGATTCTTGCTCACAGCTCATCATAACGTATAGACCTAACCCCTCTCGTCTCGCTCACTCACCAGCTCCTCTCCATCTCTGATTAAGATAGATTCAGCATGATGCCATGTGAGGAGCTAATTAATCATTTCAGAAATGGGTTTTGTGTCAATTGCACGGTGATAAGTGTTTGCCTCTGTAATGGCTGTCAGATTAACTCGGCTGAAGGGAGAGGAGAGGGATCCATAAAGTGACTCAGCCTCACGCCATTAATATTAATTTAATGTGTTGAGTGCGCTTCGCCTGTGTAACACGCTGACATCAGTATTACTGTGGTACGGTAAGTTTGCGCCCGGCTAAGTGGAAATAAGGGGTGCATCTGGGTACTATCCAGGTCGGCGGCCCTCCTGGCCTGTTCTGATCTATTCCGTTCCGTTCCTAAGTGCTCATTGTGGGAACAATTCGCTTGAGTTGCACATTTAACAACGATCACATTTTTAGGTGGGACGGGAGTGTAGAATATGACCTTTATGATGGATCAAGATGGATTGGATTGAACAGGAAACGTAAACAAGTCAGCACATGTGTAAAGGATGGACAGATTTTGGATGGAGAGAAAACATTGTGAGGTAAAAAAATCTTCCACCTAAAAAAAAAATCAGTTTGAAACAAAAGATTTTGTTGTTGTTGTTGGCTTGGTTGAAAACAAACCACTTCCCCCTGGGCTAAAATCTCTGATAACATCTGGCAGCAAGCGTGGAAGATGTCCACTTTAGCTTTCCCGCATAACAGCTAATTAGACATAAGCACCAAGAGAGACTAAGAACAAAACAGGAAAAACAGAAACCCTGTAGTACTTTTTTTTTTTTTTACTCCAGACATTTTATCTCAGTAATGTGTGTGACCCATATATCTCGCTGGGGTTGGCTGCAGGAGGCCGGCCGGTCAGGGGTGCATTTCTCAAAAGAGAAGATGTTGGCCTGTAACTCGGTAGTTGCCAATGGGAAAATGCATTGAAAACAACAAAGTTGCTAATGTAGTAAGCAACTTTGGTTTTGAGAAATGCACCCCAGACCAGAGCAAAAAAAAAAGAGAGAGAGAGAGGTGGAGGAAGTTGCCGGAAGGGCACATTGGCAATCTTTTTTCGGTCTCCCTTCTTGCATCCTTTAGCCACGCATAACTAAATGGCTCTGGAGGCAGCACTAGCTAATTGGAATGGCAAAGTAAAGCGGTGTTCTCTTCAACTCAGTCGGTGGGCAAAAATATCCTCTCTTTTTTTTTCTCCTGCACAATCATACATTGTTGCTGGCAATTCAGTGTTGCAACAGTAATTATTGACATGAGATTATGTTTCATTTGTCTGCTTGCAAAATCATGCAGAAATGCTTTTATGAATGCAAATGATTGGATTTTGTTTCATACAGTATAGTATTGTTGTCCCGTACATTTTGAATGTAAGGTCTAGTAGTTCACCAACTTCCCAGAGAGAATTACAGATAGGCCTACTGTATCTTGGCATATGAATCTCTGTCAGTTTGAGTAATTTCATTCCATTTGTAACCACAACTACGTTACCCAGAGTACATTTGACTTTCCATTCTGACAGATTCTTCCTCAAACAGCAGAAAGGGCACGGTTTCAGAAACATGTCCCGAAATGACTCCGCCCGTGTCAAGGCAATTGACTCTAACTGCCATCAAGATGGCGTCGGAGACATGACTGATGACAATGATTTGCTTCATCACCATTTGGCTGTCTCCTCACCAGAATCCCTCCCTCTTTTCCACCGCAGAGCCAAAAAAAAATCCCTCTCCTCCTCCTTCTCCTAGTCCCTTTGGCACTAAATCTTTGTGATCTGTTCGGGCATCAGTGGTCCTTTTACTGTCTATGCCTATTTGCTTGAGAGGACAGCCCCACAGACCATGGTCAGCAAAAGGGGCAGTGTGTGTGTGTGTGTGTATGTGTGTGTGTGTGTGTGTGTGAGAGAGAGAGAGAGTGTTTGTGTGTGTGCGTGCGTGTGTGTGTGTGTGTCCGTCTGTGTGTATGTCTGCGCGCGCACAAGCATGTCTGTCTGTGTATCGGTTTGTGTCAAGATGTGAGGTCCCAGTAGGCTTTTCCATGTCCATGTGAATATGACCCAGACATGGCTCAAAGTGGCTCTTGGCAGCACCTGGTAGCTTTTACCTGCACCACCAGGCAAGTACCTGACAAGAGGCCGTGTTGACCTTATGACCTTTAGAAGTAAAGGCTGAAAGGAAGGCAGTGCTGAATGAGGGAATGGAGGGATGGAAGGATGTAAAGAAAAAAACAAAAATGAGAAGGATTTTTTTTATCTTTGTTGAAAACGTAGAGACAAAAAAAGCTCTCTACGTTGGTGACCCAGTGGTTCCACTCCTACGCACCTGGCAAAAAGGAGGTGTGCAAGAATTATAGAAATAGTATCTTTCTTGGGAACACCTTCACACATTTTCTATCTGATGGTGACAGTGGACAAAATGTCTCAAGCTATACATTTTCAAGTTCAGCCACATAGGCCTACTGCAAATCAAATCAGGTAGTTAGAATGTATAACCACAGTGATGAACACCTGAATTAGCAGATTCTGAAAAGAGTAAGAAGCATAAGACGCACTTAATATGTAGCAGAAAAAAATGTAGGACCCTATGATGAACTCCAACTACAGAGAATTAAAAGTGTCTCTTACATTGCCATCTTAACCCCTTAGCGCAGAGCCTATGTTACAACCTTACTGTCACCAAAAATGTAATGGCTATGTCTTAATCTGTTACTTTAGGCTCTCTGTACTGTCATAGTAAGGTTGTTATGATATAGCTGGGTATTTTTAATAAATAGTGAATAGGCCCGCCGGTGACCCAATCTGCAGTAAGAGGCTAGTTTATTGGGAGTGCTGTGGCTGAGTGGGCTAAAGTACCATTTCACCGTGGACCTGGGTTTAAATCTGACTCGAGGTCATTTCCCACTCCTTCCCTGTCTCTGTGGGTGGATTCCAACATGTGGACTTTCATCCTCCCTTGCTTTCTTGCCTGCTTGTGACCTCATGATGATGTCACTGACGACAGGAAACTAATTCAATATCTTGCAAAAGAACCATTCATTTCATCAATTTCATTTTCTCATTTGCAATTGGGATGGTGAATGAAAAACAGTCCCCCAACAGTTGGTGTGGCTAGGCTGACAGCTGAGAAACTGTATTGTTTTCTCCATGGAGGCTGGGGCTGAGGGGGGACGAGGCCACAAGCACAAGTGGAGGACGGAAGTCAACATATTGGAATGCACCCCGTCTCCACCCCACTGATTTACTGTCTCTCTCTCACTGTCCAATCTGAATAATGAACATCATAATGCCCAATTATATCTTAAAAAATATTTTAAAAAGTAAAAAATATGGTATTTATTAAAGTCCAAAAATCTATTAAATAAGAAAAAAAGTGTTTATATTACCCACAGTGTGTGAAAGAGCAAAAACCAAACCTCAACATTGCTGATAATGGCCTGCCACCATCACCACACCACAAGCCGGCCATTAAACATGTTATTCCTGGTGCCTTGAAATGAGTCCCGGTAAATCATATCTTTAATGAGCCTCAGACACCATCGCCTGTCATCATTAGCGGGGACCTCGGAGAGTCGGGCCAAGCGGGTCGGGCTGACACGTGCTCGTCTCGTCTCGACTCTTGCCTCCGACGCATCCTCCCACCACCATGCATGGTGACGGGGCGGCTGGGCGAGTAAGTGCTGAGAGTGGTTGCAAGGCAAAGAGGACGGGAGGGTTTCAGGGCTGAGATGGGATGGGACCAAAATGATAGCCAGGGCATTTTTGTCATAGACCTGCCCCTCAAATCCCACCCCCTACCCACAATGATATTGTGATTGGCTCAGTCCAAAATCTATGAAACATCAACCAATGGGCTGCCCCATCTAAATGGTGGGCTGGTGTCTGAAGGAAAAACAACAACAACAACAACAACAATAACAACAACAACAACAACAACAACAAAAACAGCATCAGCTCCTGATGACTGTCAGCCCACCAGGAAAATGCCCTGCATTCTAGATTGCCCGTCCAGCCCTGGTGGCGACTGTGTGTGCGAGCACTGACAGCCCAAGCAAGGCAAGCGGTGGGAGGTGTGTCAGATGTTTGGTGGCGGGGGTCGATGGGCGCCTTTGACGGGGGTCGTCTGACCTCCTCTGGATACTGTCACTAACGGACGCGCTAATTGACCAGTTGAGGAGGGGAGCTGTCCATCTTCACCACGGCAACTTGAAGGAGGGAGGGAGGGACAGAGTGAAGAGAGAGAGAGAGAGAAGGAGAGAGCTCAAGGAAGTCTGCACTGTGTGCAGTATCACAAACACTGTAAACAAATCTTGACAAATATACTTAGAGATACATAGGTGTTTACTTAATCAGATTAAATGTCTACGGTCTACATATATATCTGTCATATGTATTAAATGTTTTGAATATTTTGTTATAGAGTTTACAGTGTGACCTTCCAAACTCAGGCTATTTTTGTGTGATTAAAACAGTTAAATGGATTTTTGATACATTCCTTTTTTGACACAAATCCTAAACAGTTTCAATGAGTTATATATATATACAGTCCCAGGAAAAAGTTTGTACACCCTTTGAAATTTCTTACCTTTCTGTCAAAATTGGTCATAAAACATGGTCTGATCTTCCCGGAAATCACAAGAAGGAACAACCAGAGTCTGCTTTAACTAATTCAACCCAAACATTTACAAGTTTTCATATTTTCATTGGCCATAAGATGTAAACATTCACAGGACAGCAAGGCATAAGTAAGTACACCCTTGCATTCAATAGGTTTTAACCCTAAGTTAGTCACAATAACCTCAACCATATGTTTCCTGTAGTTGCAGATTAGATTAACAAAACAATCTGGATGTATCAGGTCCCCCTCTTCTTTAGAAAACTGCCTCTCGTCAGCAAGGTTTGTGGGATGTCTGGAGTGCATAGCTTTCTTGACTTCATACCATATAATTTCAATTATTTTTTGTCAGGGCTTTGACTGGGCTATTTCAGAATGTGTATTTCATTATTATGAAGCCATTCTAAAGTCGATTTGCTTCTAAAGTATGGGTTGTTGTCACCTTTCAGGACCCATACTCTTGTGTGCTTCAACTGTGTGACAGACTACCTCACTTTTTTCTGTAAAATATCTCGATAAACTTCTGAGTTCATTTTTCCACTGATAATAGCAAACTCTCAAGGGCCTGAGGCAGAAAGGTATCCGCATATAAAGATGCTCCCGCCACCATACTCAAAGGTGGAGATGATGTTTTGGTGAAGGTGTGGTTCTCCAGTTCTCCTCCAAACATGACATTGTGTGTTCCCCTGAACAATTCAACTTTGGTCTACAGAATATTTTGCAGTAATTCTATGAAGCATATAAATGCTTTTTCGCAAACCTCAAAGGTGCAGCAATATTTTTTTGGACAGAAACCCCATTCATTTTAGATTGGCAGAATGAATCCCATTTTTAGCTTTTCTTGGTTACATCTCCTCTTCTGAGTATGGTGGCGGGAGCATCATTATATGCGGCTAACTTGCTGCCTCAGGCCCTTGACCGTTTGCTATTATCAGTGGAACAATGAACTCGAGTTTATTGTGATATTTTACAGAAAAAACGTGAGGAAGTCTGTCACACAGTTGAAGCACACAAGAGTATGGGTCCTGAAATGTGACAACAACCCATACTTTAGAAGCAAATCGACTTTAGAATGGCTTCATAATAATGAAATACACATTCTGAAATAGCCCAGTCAAAGCCCTGACAAAAAATAATTGAAATTATATGGTATGAAGTCAAGAAACCTGTGCACTCCAGACATCCCACAAACCTTGCTGACGAGAGGCAGTTCTCTAAAGAAGAGGGAGACAAGATACAAACAGATTGTTTTGTTAATCTGATCTGCAACTACAGGACAAGTCTGGTTGATGATATTGCAACTAACTGAGGGTTAAAACCTACTTAACGCAAGGGTGTACTTACTTATGCCCTGCTCTCCTGTGAATGTTATGGCCTTATGACCAATAAAAATATGATAACATGTAAATGTTTGGGTGGAATTAATTAAAGCAGACTCTGATTGTTCCTTCTTAAGACTTCCGGGAAGATCAGACCATGTTTTATGATCAATTTTGACAGAAATGTAAGAAATTTCAAAGGGTGTACAAACTTTTTCCTGGGACTGTATATACAGTTGAGGACGATATTATTAGCCCCCCTCCTGAAATTAGACATTTCTCTTGATTTCTCAGTAAGAATGACCATTATTAACCATTTCTGTTATTCTGGAAACAAATACACTGATGGAGATAATGTTCAATGAGTTGAATTTGGATTTTTCTATTGTTACGATGAGTTTAAACAAAAAAGGGCAAAAATGACAAGGACAAAATTATTAGCCCCTGATCATTAATAGTCAATATGGCGGCATTTATGAACCAAAACTGACAACAGGCTCTGATAAGTTGCTACCTAGGTTGGCACATGCCCCACTAGGGATTTTGGCCCATTTCTTCACTGCAAAGTGTTCTAGCTGGTCCAAATCGCATGGATGCTGAGCATACAGATGGTGTAACTTCAATCTGCTCACAACATTACCGTGCCGTGGCAGCGTACCGTGATCATTACACCCTGTGGCCATTCGGAATGCGGGGGGCAGTATAGCACTGCTTTTGCATAGCAGCGTCTGCCTGTGTTTGTGCGTCTGTTTGTGCTTCCGTGCTTGTCCATCCCCCAGTTTTAGTAGGCTAGTAGTAGAAATACAGTCAGCAAATTGAATGTTTTATTTAGCATTGGGCATTTGATAGGGCATTTGATAATAACACAAGTGTGAGCCCTAAACAAGACCACCATCGACTTTTTTTCTGTCTTGCATTCACCGTCTCCCAATCCGTCCCTAACTTATTTCGGCACTATTCAAGTTAGGAACGGGTATCCTCAGGATACAGAGTTTGCATACCTACAATTTGAACCGGTAAAGACAATTAAAACCGAGTCAATCAGACAGGAACACCATTGTAATTAAGTGTGTCCCGTAACGCCAGCATGAGAGAGATCGAATTTTAAATTTGGCGAAAACTGGCATCGGCCGCTTCCAATTTAGGACCATAGGCCTATTCAATCGTTTCCACAACCTCACTGATCACAGTTGCTTCATCTCTAATGCCAGGGCTAAGAATAACGAAAATAGGAAAACAGAGTAGGCTAACAAACCGTAATGGAGAGACTGAGGAGACATGAAATCAAGCGGCGGAGTTCGGACCATTTTGAGTGGACCGATGTCGCTTGCTTTGTGTAGCCCAATCAAGCAAGCCTGTCTGTCTCATTTGTGCGATGAGCACAATAACACAAATTGAACCACTCGTATAGTGTGAGTCAAACAGACATGAACAACATTGTAGCCTAATGAAGTAGGCCTAGTGCCCCGTCATGTCAGCATGAGAGGTGATTTTACATTTGGCGACGACATTCTGTCTTTAAAACTGGCGCATGCCGCTTCCCCTATTGCAGGCTATTACCTGATCTACACTGTCGTTACCACAAAAAACAAGGTAGCACAACTTAATACTATTACTAGCCTATATATCTGGTAAATAGTAGGTTGAAGACGGGGGTATTATTGGTGCACTGCTTTTTTTGCGAAGCAGAGTAATCTGCTTCAGTGTAGCTCATTGT
The DNA here is from genome assembly GCF_034702125.1 of Engraulis encrasicolus. Lineage (NCBI taxonomy): Eukaryota > Metazoa > Chordata > Actinopteri > Clupeiformes > Engraulidae > Engraulis > Engraulis encrasicolus. Next base: position 35,051,965 of record NC_085877.1, read on the forward strand.
ACGTTGATCCCTCCCTCAGTTTTAGTCTACAAGTGGAAAGAGACAGCCAATTGCGCGTTGCACGCAACATTGGGCATTTGATAATAACACAAGTGTGATCCCTAAACAAGACCGCCAGTCGACGGTGTTTTGTTTTTATTAGGCTATTCTGTCCTGCATTCACCGTCTCAATTCCGCTCCTAACTTATAAGTGATGACTGTTAATTATTTCTGCACTAGCCTATTCTAGTCAGGAACGGATATCCTCAGGATAGCCTACGGACTAATAGGTTGAAGACGTTTTTTTTTTTATTGGTGCTTGTGAACATTTCATCCTTTCAATGCGCTGTTGTGCGCGATCGACGGGATTCCGGTTAACTGGGTGTGATGGACTGCACACGTGACAAGACATCTGTTACACCAGGTGTGGCTAATCATCTGTGGACTTCAAATTAGGACTTCAAATTCAGTTGCTTCGGTGGAGATGCGAACCAACAATATGAGTGCATCTTAACATGGGACCTTGCCTCCTCCACTAGCCTCCTCCACTCGCTTCTCGTCATGATGACATCACTGACAACAGCATTAGCCTATATTTCAATATCTTGCAAAAGCTCAATGTCTTTTTCTCGTTTGCAATTGTTATGGTGAATGAAAAGCAGTCCCTCAAAAGTTGTTGTGGCTAGGCTGACAGCTGGGAAACTTTATCGTTTTCTCCACGGAGGAGGGGCCAGGAGGCGGGGCGAGGAGACAAGCGCAAGTGGAGGAGGCAAGGTCACATATTGGGATGCACCCCATGACTCCTTCAGAGGCTGGATAACCTGTCGCGCCACGACATGTCACAAAAGGCTGTGCAGTCCCGTGCACTGCACTGCACTGCTGTAACCCACCCCTCCCCCACAGACAAACATTCATGTTCTGAAAAGTTCAACACGTTCTGAAAATTTTAGCCGCTTTGCATTAAGTTTTCGAGCAGACACTTGTCCACGGTGACGCAACATCGAAAGAGAAAAGCAGAAACTGTTCACAAATAACTGAATAAAGATTTCATAAAAAAAAAAACACAGCATTTGTATGAAAATGTGCTGGGTGACCACACTGCCTAGGCCTATCCAGATGCACGTATAGCAACAATGAGAAAGAGAGGGAGAGACGGAGAGAGAGAGCGATTAGCGCGTATCTGTGTGTGTGTGTGTGTGTGTGTGTCGGGGAACATTTGAAGTGAAAAAACAACCCTCCCCCACTTCAGCATCAGATGTTGGTGGTCTACAAGTCAATCCTTGTTTACCAGACTATCTTGTAGCCCAGTCATGAAGTTCATAAAGCCATAATATCGGTAGCCTATAGGCTAAGATATCAAAAATCCCTCCGCAAATTTCTGCATTGCCTGAGTTCATAGGCTAAAACAACTTTATTTAGGCCTGACTTATTTAGCTTACTTTATTAGCCTTATTTAGGCCTATTATCTTATTTAGGCTTTAACGTGGGCCTATTTTACAAAATATCGAAAGAAGGAAAAGAAACGACAGACAAGTTGAGGCTTACTGATCGTAGCCTAATACAGCAAACATGCGCTTTATGAACACACTAGCTTGAGGGCAAACATCTTCTTGGCACGATTGAGATATGCCAGGAACTCAACTACCTGGGCACACACTAAAATACTGACAGACTACAATTGCTTGGATCTTCAGTGGGTTTCGTGGGTCCGGGGGGATGGGTGGTGATGGCACGCTTGATGTATTTTTTCCCCACCTTTGCATGCATGCACGCGGACACACAGGGTCGGGACATTCACCCAATACCATGAGCAAATGACTGAGTGCGGCTAAATATGTCTGTTGCATAGCGTAGCCTAACTATTCACACATCACGTCAAGTCACAAATTAGTAGTCTCTTGCAGTTGACCTATGCCAAATTAACGTCCTCCCTGTAAGGCTGCACTAATTCAAACAGGTAGAGAAGTCGGCTTAGCCTATAGCCTATATATAAGTCTATAAAATGTAGCCTATTTTTTTGTAATTTCCAATTATCTAGGCTATGTTTACGATAACGATTTGTTGCGCTACGACGGTGCTCAAGACAAGTTGGATCATAGTCATCTCAAGTGCTCCCATTAAACAACGGCTGGGGTGTTACACCGGGAACACCGCCGTCTTCTCTTTGCTGCCTAAATTGTAACAGTTTAAATGCCTCATCTCCAAGCAGCACAATCGAAACTATTGGCTATCTAGCTTGTGAGTTTGGCTGGTATTCAACAAGACGAGTCAATTGGAATTAGGTCACGCACAACGTGAAAGTTGAAATGTGTGTAGCCTATGCTTAAATAGGCCTACTGCCTAAACTGTAACAGTTTAAATGCGTCCTCTCCAAACAGAGTGTGTGTGTGTGTGGGACTCGAAGAACATTAGGCTATCGGGGAGGATTGAGGATAAATCTTACACCTTTCCTTAGAAATGGAAAATGAATTCCATGCTTTAGGGAGTATTCAAGAACCTAAACAATATGTAATTGCTGCTGCACAGTTCACAGGTTAGGCTATTTATTCAGTGAGGTTGTGGATATTGACCTGTCCTCCGCGACCGCGGATAGCCCCCACCTTTGCGCTTCTCATCTGGCTGTCACGCATCAACTGGAGGAGAGCGCGCAGTTCAAGACAAGCGGCATGACTGCAATCGTCAACAGGCCTACTGTAGTCTAAACCAGTGGTTCCCAACCAATGGGTCGGGACCCACCTTATGGGTCGCCAAAGATCCACAGGGGGTCGCGGAGCCCTCTTGATTTTAAGGGGTTTAATTTTAAATATATATAGCCCATGTTGAATAAAAGACAAAGCATTTAACTAATAAATGCAGAAGCAACAAATTGTAAGTGCTACATTAAACATTTATTCTATATTTGACCAAAGACGAATTGAGGAATAAAATAACTAAAATTAGTTTTAGCAGGAAACAGAGGGCATCTTGTGACTCCGTCTCGTGCGGGCGCTCGCGTGGTTGGGTCACCAAAGCTTACAATAGTAAAAACATGGGTCCCTTAAGAAAAAGGTTGGGAACCACTGGTCTAAACAACTGTTCAATGTTCAGCGGTGTCCGTAGTCAAATTATCACAGCGGTGGTAGATGATTTTTATGAAGACCTGGAGGTCTGATCTATCCTACTTTGCAGCAGACAAAAACCAACAGACAAAATTGCTGAGTAGTGCCTACGAATGATTCTCCTGCCAGGATAGCGTTGGACTAACCAGAATAACCAATTAGGTATAGGCTAAACATGATTTATCTAACTAACACTCTCCTGCGGTAGCCAGTTGCCTTCTCAGAAGAAGCAATCTGAATCGGAAAGAGTGCGCACTGTTCAAGACCCGCGGCAAGACTGCAATGGTCATCATGGTCCGTGGTGTCAGCATTCAGCCAAAACGGTGATAGGCCCTTTTTATATATATAAAAATATACCTTATTCGCAGCAGCCAAAATCAGTCAGACAATAAGTCCTTAACGAGTACGTGCAGGCTAGCGAATGCTCCTTCTACCAGGGTAAAGTTTGCAATTGGAGAGGGGTGATTGAAGGGGCAAATTAAGTCCGAAATCAAAATCATCAAAATACGGTCGATTTATTTACAATACCCTACATGACAGAACGAAAATGTGTAGGAGGTCAACAGAAAATAACCATAAACTGAGGACTATAGGCAACGTCAAAGTAAAATACAAACACAAAATCAAACAAAGCTTTTTTTTTAATGCGGCAACACTGGTTAACAGCAGGTTTTACGCACACATTTCGAAGCGGTTTATCACAGATGCCGCTCTCTTCCTTGCTCTCCCAAACCCCAACGTACACTGGGTTTAATACTCCCTGCAATACTGGCCAGCTATTATTCAATTACCATTTCATTTGTCCATGCAAAGACCTTTACGCTGCGGTTAACTAAAAGTAGCCTCGGCCGAATTAAGGTAGGCTACAGCCTAACACAAAACGGTTTCCATCTGCACACAGATGCCACATATTAATAGGCTACCATACACAAAAAATGTAAAGCTAGCAAATGAAAATGAAAAGCATTTAAATTAACATCCCACTAAACAATCTCTTCCCCAAAGTCAAAGTTGAAACGGTGTGCGCTTCCGCCTCGCAGATTGACTGATTAAAGTGATTAAAGTTGATCAGTGCAGTGCCTGCAGGGTGTGTGCGAGTGCGTGCTCCACCATGCACATTGAAGAAAGTTCACTTCAACATGTCAGCAATGTCCCATGTGTCCATATGTAGTGCACAAAACATTAAAAGCATTGTGAGAGAACATGTTTGCCAGTTTAGTGCGAAGGGAGAAGAATCCGAGTGCAGAGAGGCTGCATGTTGACGTTACATTTCATTTTGTTGGATGCTTGTCTCAAATGTCATTTTCTCTCATCACATGCCTTGGCTACTCGTTTTAAATGTGGATTTTACCCACATTAACCCGTATTACAGCGTTAAACCACATGCTACCCTGAAACACCGCTGCTTCCCCGAGTTTTACATTGCAAAATTTCCGACATTTCCTTCACTGACGCAGCGGTTGATGGTCAAAGACGCGGCGCATCCTAAAAACTAAACAAAACAATATAAGGGGGGAAACATGCAGCGCCGGTGGTCAAGCCTTCTTCCTTGGTTCATTTAATGATTATTTAGACCGGGCTTTTATTTGGAACCGGCCATTATCTGTCAAATATCCTCGTGCACCCGGCCCTTAAAAGGAACCCGGCCGCTAATTGGAACTCGGCTATTATACGGAACTTTACGGTATATTAATATGCCGTCAACATCGTCTAAAATATTCCATATGGTAATAAATGTTGCCTACCCATTTGCGCTTGAATGTGTATTGTGTGTATGCAAGAGAAAGTGTGTGTGTGTGTGTGTGAGAGAGAGAGAGAGAGAGAGAGAGAGAGAGAGAGAGAGAGAGAGAGAGAGAGAGAGAAAGAGATATCATATATATATACAGGTTTTTTTAAAATCCTTCTGGATTATGGGTTCTTGGTTCCTTGATCTCTCATTACAAACCTGAACATGCGCTACCACGTATAGCTACCAAGTATAGCAAGCGCTCCCAAGTATAGCGAGCGCTCCCAAGTGCCACCTGGCGGTTGTTTGGGTACACTGCAGCTAGGCCCGGTACGTACCGAGGTGGATGACGTGGCATTACCTCGGTAAAGGGTGTGCATTGTAGGGGGACCGACTGTAGACATTAACCACAGACTCTCAGTGGGATTGAGGACTGGACTATGAGCGGGTGATTCCAATATCATGGTTTTAGTGTCCTTGAAGAACCTCTGAACTAATCTAAATGTATGCTTTGGGTTACAATGTTGTTGGAAGAGCCAGCAATCCAGATTCAGACCCAGACTCCCTGTGTCTGAGGCTGAATAACAGACTAAACTTGATGCCCCACCACTGTGTGTAACTGTAGAAACTGCTTGGCCTCATTAGACCAAAGAAGCATTGGACACCTGCCTAGATGATTGTTATTGACCTGGCCTCACCTGGAGTTTTTTTCCCCCACCAAGAAAGACAGTTGTTAGGGTTTGTCATCATATTGGGCTTTGGGGCCATCATCACAGAAGAACCCCTTTACTAAAGGCAGTGCATATCAGAGTGTTATTGAGCTTTGCCTGTGAACATTTGAAAGTCAAAAATGAGTTTTGAACATCTCTGCTTTCATCTGATGATATTCAATTGAACCTGCTTTGATGCATGAATTCTGCTTCTGTCAGGTGAAGAAAGGGATAGGCCTTGAATCGTTATAAGATGGTTTCCACAATTAAACATGGTGGTGGATACATCATTCTGTGGCAGCCTTAGCCACAGGAAACCTTGTTTGGGTGTACGGCACCATAAAAACTGAAAATTATGATAGAATGTGGAAAGTGACCTTGCAAAAATATGCTCATAGAGGGAGATAAGATCTTCACTGGATCTTTCAATAAGATAATAACCCAAAACTTGCATCCAAAATAGTTCAAATGTTCCTCAAGGATACTAAAACCATGGTCATGGAGTGGTTCAGACCTCAATCCTTTAGATAGTATTTGAAGAGTGCTGAAAATGAATGTCCATCCTCAACATCCATGCCATTTGGACCAGCTTAACTATTTGCGATGAAAAAAATGGGCCAAAATCCCTGGTAGGACATGTGCCAACATAGTTAACAACTAATCAAAGTGCCTGGTGTCAATTTTTGTTCATAAATGGCACTGTATTGACTATTAATGATAAGGGGGCTAATAATTTTGTCCTTGCCATTTTTACACTTTTTTGTTTAAACTCATTGTGAAAATGGAAAAGTCCAAATTTAACTTATTGGATACTATCTCCATGGTGTATTTGTTTCCAGAATAACACACATTTATTAATAATGATCATTCTCAATGATCAATGATAAGATATGTCTAATTTCAGGAGGGGGGCTAATAATATCGTCCTCAACTGTGTGTGTGTATATATATATATATATATATATATATATATATATATATATATATATATATATATATATATATATATATATATTTATTCTTCATGTTTGAAAGTAAAACAAACCCGACTAATATGCACTCTGAAGGTCACCTTGAAAGAAAAAGAAAATACTGCACATTTGCACAGTCACCCTCACGGCTGCTAAGGGGGAAAATAATTATTTCATTTTGCTGAGGAATTCATTGCAAATGAAGACTCAAGTAATTTGCGGCACTCACATGGTCTCATGGTCTGCAGAGGAAAAAACAGAGTTGTGAAAGGGAAGAGAGGGAATAAATGCTGAAACTCAGAACAAAAAAAAAACAAACATAATTACGAAAACCATCCAAGCCGAACGAAACCGAGCATATAGCCCTCTACTACTATTACTCCTGAGTGATTTCATTTGTCAGTTTCATTATTCATTCTCACTGGTAAACAGGGCGAATTAGTTTTCTGCAGAGCCATGGAGTTAAGCCAAACCGATTGACTTGTTCCATTTTTTTTGCACGCCAATGGCAGCTCATGGACACTGACATAGTTCCATTAGTTCCAGGAAGTGCAAGGTGCTACAATGAAGCATTCACAGAAAATAACACGCTACCAACAGTCAGGGGCCGATAGCCTATACCCATTTTGGGGCTCTAGGCAACAAATTAACATGGGACCCTCAAATGTCATTCTTTAAAAACATCACCAATTGGCATGGGAGTAGCGAGGGTGCTTATTTATTTTTTTGTCTTGTATATATCTTCGATTACTTAACATTAGTGAAAAAATAAGGTCAGGACTTATTTTAATATATAATGCAAAGGTTGTGAATAAGATTAAGGGGTGCCAATACTGCTCGACGGGGCTGTATGTGAATTATGTCACCAACCGTATTATTGTACCTCTTTTATAACAACTCTAAAATGCCTCTAATTTTCTGGGGTCTTGGAAAACGGCGGGTAATTTGAAGCCAAAGGCAAGAACATTAAAGATCTACTTCAACTGAAAACCAGTGTGTCAGAGCAAATGAGGGAGAGCCTGTTCACTTACAGTTTTTCTCAATTGCCTCCACACAAGTTCTGGTACTTCACAAACAATTCTTGGAACATCTTACCCATTTCCCAACTCCCCTAACCAATGTCACTGAACACTAAGCACAATTCCTTCTTTACACTCACATTTCAGTTTTAAAACACACTCTTTTCAAACCACTACACACAATTCTCTGGATTACACACAATTTTCATGAAGAAAATCCCTGGATGTCGCATTGAACACATTGCCATTCAAAATACTAAAATCAACTGCCATACTATGTTCACTTCCTCATCACATGGGCATACTCTCTTCATACCGGTTTACAATCTGAAATCATCACCCCATAAGGACACACATTGCATGTGATATTGATGAAAACATGAGTGGATGCAATGAAAAAACACATTTGTTTAGTTTTTGAACTCCAAAATATGTTATACAAGAGATCACTTTCATGTGGTTAACCAATATTTTACAATAAATTAGTGCATTTTTTTAAATGTCAGAAAAATATGTAAAATATATTTTTTGCCACACATCTGTGTACTCCGAGTCTAAAAATAATATTTCAGTATTTTACTACAGAAAAATACCCCCTTTAGTAAGTAGAACAGTGAAGAAAATAAGTTTCTACTGTGTGTCAAGTTGAGTATAGAGTTTTACCTTGTGCATATTAGTGTTCAATGGTTCACATAAGAGTGTATTAAAATGACTGCTTGTGTGTGTCATTTGAGAACAAAATTACCTTTTTAGAAGAGAGTACATTGTTTTGAGACAAGACGTGCATTTTTCAGAGGTAGTGAGGAGTTTTGCTCGCTGTGTGTGAGGTATGGAGATTTGTGTGTAGAGTTTTGAGAATTCGAGAACTGACTCCGAAAATTGCAATCGAGAAAAACTGTAACATCACTTCAAAAAGGTATTGCCTACTTGGGCTTATGCCCGCCCATAGATGTATGACTGCTTTTCTAAAAACAAAGTAAGTACGTTTTCAAAACTAGATGTGGCTGGTGGCACAAAAACTCAATTAGCCTAGCTATCAGCTGGTTGCTAC
>NC_085877.1:35065518-35068018 GCF_034702125.1 Engraulis encrasicolus
TATTGTTATTATTTTTAATTAGTATTTTTTAAAGCTGAGGTGCGTGTGGTGTGTATGGGGTGGTGAAAACATTTGGGTGCACATAAATTTTGTGCTGGTGCACCTAAAAAATGTTTAGGCGCACCAGTGCAACCAACGCAAAAAGTTAGTCTGGAGCCCTGAAGTGCCAAGAAAAAGTCAAGAATCTGAATCAGATTGGACTGTTTGTTTTGTTAAAATTTAATTACTGTAACTTTTTCTGTTACTAGTAGTATTTTGTGCACATTCTGTACTCAAAGAAGAGTGAGATTACATTATTTTTGGTCTTTTATTTTATTGATTTTGGGACTTGTGCTTGTTGGTCACTGTTGTAAGTGGTCTAACATTCTAAAGTTGTACTTTTATAGCTTGTAATTCCATTGATATGGTCACAATGCTGTATTTGCTGTCTTGTTCAATGAAGACTGCGGTTTCAGACTGTTGAATCATCTCAGTTTATTCAAACCAGATTAATATAATAACTGCCCTGTGAGCTAATTTTGTGCCTGGTCTATTTGGCTGCCTTAATTCCCTTCTACACTGTCCTTCTCCATGTCCAGGTGTTTGCCTGTCTTGCACCTTCCTTTGGAGGTCCATGTGAGGCTGATATACAGGTGGTATAACATAACAGTCCCCTTATTACATCCGTGGCATTACCACACGACTAATTTTTTTTATTTTTATTTTTCGCCCTCTCGCTTCAACTTTTTCCTGAAAAAATCCGAGAACCAACAAATTAAATTGGTGTGGCCTTAGTTTAACATTGTCCCAATGTGTAGGCGAATGGTCATTTTCTCCATGAAACGCAAATGAAAAAGGGGTAGGGGTAGACATTAGAAACGGGATTCGGCCTAATATTACAAATACTTGACATTCAATATTACATGGATTCAATGGATATCTTAAATCACTATCATTGTTTTTTGACCTGCCCAATGCCTAAACAAGCTGTGTTACAAGAAGGCATAGTGGGAGAAGTTCTCACTGTAACCACGGATCATTCAACACTTGTACATCCAGAGAGGGCCCTGCTTGATTCTCAATCGGTCCCGAAATAATTCCTCTCCCAATTTAGCTTTATCACCCACTCTGGATTCACACACATTTTTTCAACTCGGACCAATTCACAGATGTTTATTGTTTGCATCATGTACTGTTACTGTCTATGTGCCTCCTCAGGGGTAGATTTCTCAAAGGCGAAGTAGCTAGTCGGTTAGCAACTTTGCAGAGTAGATACTATAAAAGTTGCTAACTCCTGTGTCTCGAACGTTAGCACACGAAGTAACTACTGCTTGGAGTAATGTGCACTCTTAAGTAGTGGTGACTTTGAAAGTGAGGCGCCTCCTATCCGTATCTCGACAGTGAAGTTGAAGTACAGCTTGAGTAGATCCATTGAGTCCAGACATCACCTCAGCCACCCCAAGTAACACACAGCGCTAGTCTACTTCAGAGTGTGACTCCACCCATTAGCTAAACTTGTAGTACATATTTGACCACAAATGTGTCAATATCTTTTAATCCTGTGGTGCAAAAGCGATGAAAATCAATCGACATGCACACAAAGTGATGATACAGCTGCGAGAGTGTTCAGAACACAAATTCACGTCATGTCATTTGTTCGTGAAAAAAAAATGTCATATCCTTAGAATCTGATGAATCCCACACTTATATTATACTTTTAGCTGTATAATGATTGAATTGCGTCTCATTTCGATGTGTAATTTGTGAAATATTTACATAAGAAAGTATTGGTTACTCCCGGAAATGCACTGGCTTACGTGTCAAGTACTTAAATATTTTTGGCGCATATTTCATTTCATAGCCTAGGGGTATTTACGCTTGCCTATCAATGGGAAGACGCGAGCCACGCGGGTTCGAAACCAGTGTGCAGCATGTTGACAACAACTTGTGAAATCGTGTTTTTGACCCTACAGTGTAACACATTTTCCCTTGGCTGCACGTGTGTGTTGGTAATGCACAACATAAATGATCTATTTCTGCCAGATATTTCCAAAATTGTGGCACTGCAACCATGTGGATTCGAACCGGCGTGGCTTCTGTTTTCTCATTGGGATGCAAGCGTGAATACCACTAGGCTATGTAATGAAATCCGCAAAAAAAAAAAATAGGAATATGGCACTTCAATAGGCGATTTTCTGGGAGTAACCACAACTTTATTGTCCAAATATTTTATAAATTACAACTCGGAATGAAACGAAATCCAATCGGCATGCAGATAATACTGCATTATTGGTGCGGACGGTGTCTGATTGTAATGCCACGGCCGTGTTTTTTCACAAAGAAATTACAAGGTGTGTTGTGGAGGAAACAGCGGAGTCACGGTGTCGTGACATCCAATCAAATGTGCTGGTGGTGGTTGTACACTAATGCTTTCTACTTCACGCACTGAATTTAGGAGGAAAAAGCTGAATCATGACTCAGCAATCATGCTTATCTCTTGTTGCTTCTTTGGTCACGCAGT
>NC_085877.1:35080518-35083018 GCF_034702125.1 Engraulis encrasicolus
CCAGGAGCACGGATTTTGCCAAAATTCCGTGCTCCTGGACACGGAATTGTTTTCCGTGCTCCTGGACACGGAATTGTTTTCCGTGATGGACACAGAGAAGTGCTCTCTCTATAGGCTACTCCCACAGCTCTATGTTTCCACAGTCTTGTGTTTTCTCAGGATTTTTCTAATTTCAAATATTTTTTTCAGAAAAAAAAAAAACATTTCCTACTGACAGGTTAGGGTTAGGGATTGTTTTGGTCTGGGCACAGCTAGTTTTCTTTCATTCATTATATGAATTTTGAAGAACCAACCGGTTAAGGTTAGGGAATGTTTTGGTCAGGGCACAACTTAAATTGCTATAGCATTATTTTGTTTAGGATTAGCATTTGGTATGTATTTTCTAATGATAGAGTTACACAGTGTTGTGGTAATAGCCTATAGAAAGCACTTCCGTGTGCCCATCACGGAAAACAATTCCGTGTCCAGGAGCACGGAAAACAATTCCGTGTCCAGGAGCACGGAATTTCGGCAAAATCCGTGCTCCTGGACACGGATTTCGTGTCCTTAACATCCGTGTCCAGGAGCACAGAATTTTTGGAGATCAGGCTGGTGTGTGTGTGTGTGTGTGTGTGTGTGTGTGTGTGTGTGCCGGCCATATATACAAGTATACAGTAGGCCTATATTTAAAAAGATACGCCTATGTCTTTTCTTTTTATGTGCTTTTTCTTATGACAGGACCATGAAGATAGACCAGAAAGTTTTGTTGTGGTAGAGAGGGATGGGGGTGGATTGGGAAATGACCTCAGGCCAGACTTAAACCCAAGTTCCTGTGTTCCCAGATTTATGGCATGGTGCCTTAGCCCATTCAGCAACATGTTCCCCCACCTCCCAGATATATTTTTTAATTTAATCGTTTATTAATTCGATATTTAATTACCGGGCTCCTGTGGCAGCCATGTTTCCAATCAAACGACTGAAGCTTTATATCATAGCATGCAATGTCTCATGATGTGGATAGGCCCATTATTGTTACAATCAACTGACTGTGTTAATGTCTGAATGCCAATGGGCATATTGTTGGTGTACAGGCATAACCTATCTAATCTTTGCAGATATGTGCACCCACAACAACAGCTATCACTTGTTCTTCCTCCTTTTTAATCAGAGTAGCAGAGGCTTACGAGATTAGAAACTTGTTATATGCCCTATATAGATTATACCTCCGCCAAGGAGTTTATGTTTTGGTCACGTTTGTTTGTCTGTCTGTCTGTCTGTCTGTCTGTCTGTCTGTCTGTCTGTCAGCAGGATAACTCAAAAAAAAAGTTATGAGCGGATTTTGATTAAACTTTGTGGAGTTGTTAGAAATGACAAAAGGAACAAGTGTGATCCAGATCCAGGAATTAAAAAAAAAAAAGATTTTTCACCATTGCGGGATAGGATCAATTTTTGACATTCCAGTCCCCATAACTGCACAAAAAGGCAAAAAGACTAAAACAATTTGGGTGTCAAATATTCTAAGCGTCCTTGGTGGAGGTCTGCACTCCGTGAGTGCATTTCTTATGAATTAGAAACATGTTACACATGCATTTGACACAGCGCTATACTATGAAGATGAACTTGTACTTTACTTTTCTCTTCATCACATTGACAATTTCACAGAAGAAGTCAGTTATTTGGTTACCAGAAATGTACTATTTCTACAGGAAGGACTTTCCCTTGCCGTCAATAAAATACTTTATTTTCAGCAACAGAAATAAGTTCGTACTCACTGGATTGAAGATCTTCTAAGTTGCTGGCCAAATGTGGTAGCAGAGATGGTGAAAGGGCAGTTAAGAACCGGAGAAAGTCCACTACATTGGTCACTTGTAATGAATATATGTCATCCACACAAATGACTTTGTATGATGTGTCACCTCTCTGACACTTGATGCTTCACCCCGCCCCACTGTAAATAAGATGATATTCAGAGGGAGGAAACGTGGCAATACGACAGGAGACGGCTGTCTTCTTACTATTCATCTTACTATTTCTCCTATTGCAAGTTAGGGTGATGATCCTCAGCTCTGTAGTGTACTTGCTTGTAACACTTGAAGAAAGTGTTGCGGCTGTCCCCAACCTTCCTTAAGGTACACACACACACACACACACACACACACACACACACACACACACACACACACACACACACACACACACACACACACACACACACACACACACACACACACACACACACACAGCCAAACAAGCACCAACACACATACACACACTCACTATCACTCTTACAAACTCCCAAGGCGTCTATAACAATATGAACATAAATGAGTGTGTGTGTGTGTGTGTGTGTGTGTGTGTGTGTGTGTGTGTGTGTGTGTGTGTGTGTGTGTGTGTGTGTGTGTGTGTGTGTGTGTGTGTGTGTGTGTGTGTGTGTGTGTGTGTGTGTGTGTGTGTGTGTGTGTGTGTGTGTGTGCAACATGATCTCCAAAAAATCCGTGCTCCTGGACACGGATGTTAAGGG
>NC_085877.1:35085518-35089990 GCF_034702125.1 Engraulis encrasicolus
CAGGGGAACTCCACCCACTTTGTCAGGAACCAATCAACTTTGAGCTTCTCCAACGGTCCTGGGTAGAGGCGTGTTTGAAGCAGTGACATGATTTAAGCAGAGGCATTCTATTGGGACTAAGAAAATGTTTGGTTTAAACTTTGGCTCAGCCTTTTCTACCCTCGACCAGTAGCAAACCAAGAGAGGTGGGTCAAGCATGCCATTTAACCCTCCTGTTATCCTTGGGGTCTATTTGACCCCTTTCAATGTTTAACACCTGGAATTACATGAAGTACATATTTCTTCTGCCTCATCTTTGATGACTTTTCCTAAATAGATGGGATGAATGTGAAAAAAGTGAAATTTCAGCAAAAATGTTTTCCCTAAGTGCTGTACACATTTAGGTTACATCCGTGTTCCTTGGGGTCAATTTGACCCCAATTGTTTCAAGTGTATAAAACATAAATGGAACATTCATATTTTGCAAATAAATGTTAAAATCTGTTTAGATAATGTGAAGCACATGAAAATAAGCTATTCAGCCATTTTGCTTTTGTTTGGGCCCTAATAACTAAAAATGCTAATGATATGAGGGTGGCCTAAAACTAATTCACGGCAACATTTTGGACAGTGGTGGCTACTACAGCATTAACATTTTGACAAAATCCACAAACTGAACCTTGCTGAACCTATAGCACCATCATGGCACCCCTCAGAGCAACCCCCCCCCCAGCCCTGTACCCTGGGAGCTACTTTTGCACCCTCCCACTACACACAAACACTAGTATAAGAAGGGTCACATATAGTCAGCATTGCTGTGCATGCTGTTCTGTGCCCAGCATACATAATTATAAGTGATGGTATATTTGAAGAGAAGCTTTATGATTGTGATCCAAATATTGAAATGGACTGTTCTGATGGTGACAAGCCATTGTACTTCTTTAGATGGAGACAATCTCAAAGTTGTTTGCTATGTTGAGAGATATAATGGTGCTTCTTCTCCTCATTTTAGTATTGTGTTCCAAATTGACATCTTTGTCTGCGGCCTTGGTTATAAACTGGTGCTACCTGACATAGAGAAGGCAGGAACAGCAACAGCTGTAACTTTTGTGAAGGACATACAAATTGACATCCATACCACACGTTCTCCAGTGGGCATACATAGTGAATAGAAGTAAACATACAAGTTGCTAGCCCTGTTCCTTCAAACATTACCCCACAACCATGACCATGTAATATGTCTACAAGGAGCACATGCAAACCTTTCATGTGCACACTAATTCAAGCGTAGAAACAATGTAGAAAACAATGATTTTCTATGTTGTTCCCGAAACTCTTGGTTGGCAATGTATCCATGTTCTTACCTAACTATTATACTTGTGCTATACATACACATTCACACATTCAAAAAAATGAATGTTGGACTTAAAAAACCTTCTGAATGTTTGGAAATATGTCTATTTCTTTTAGGGTCAAATTGACCGATATGGTAATAGATACATAATATCCTTCATAATCAAATTTGTTTTTTCTTTTCAAATGTTATAAGTCATAGAAATTCATATTTAGGGAGTATATGGAGCCAATAAAATTAAAATAATATGTGTCCATCTGTTTTTAGACCAATTAATGACATTTTATTGCTATTTTTTCTAATTTTCGCCTAGTCATGGATTAAGTTTTTTGGTGTGTAGGCTATGTGTGGGGGAGCTAGGATATATTGCAAGGACTTTTTATGTCACCAAGAGAGCAATAATACATATCTGAGACATAAACATGTGCCAAAATGTTGTTTCATACTGATTTTGTAGACATTTAAGTGGCTGGGGTCAAATTGACCCCAAGGATCACGGATGTTCCAAAATTTGAGGGTAACAGGAGGGTTAAGAACGTTAGTTGTTATGCTCTTGGTCAGACCAAGTCTCGAAGAGATTTGAAAGTCATGATAATCAGCCTTTGTCTGTGTAGTATCAGACAGATGTTTACTGTACTTCAAAGGGTCTACAGCACACACTGGCTTTCGGCCAATAGGAATTCAGGATCCGATACAGGCAAATACAAAGTGGCATGGGGAGTGAGGGAGACAAAGAGGCATGCAGGGCTAGGCCACTTACAGTGTTGGCCGGGTCCAGGACAAAGTCATCGGAAAGTCAAAGGCCTCAAAGGTCAAGCTCCATGTTGGCAACTGAGTGATTCTGAAACCTTTGTGTGCATGCTTTGTTGCAAACTTTTAACAAAAAAAGGTCATCACATTTTGTTAAGGTCTTGGCTCACTGACTATACAAAAACAATTTGTGTTGTGGAGCCCTTTTAATTGTGGCGCCCCCCAGTGGTTGATTCACACGCAAATTGGTATGCAGCCTCTGGCTATAGTGAAGATAATGTGTATTGATTGTCATTGTGATATAATTAAGGCGTTGCCGAGATATGAGCTCACTTCCTGTTTGGCGTCATCACCGCCAACTTCGATTGGCTTCTGTTCAAAGACGGTTGAATGGATCGTAGATGGAAGATGTATCTCAGTCCGAAGATGCCCTGATAACAAAAACTAAATTTAAAATGGAGGGAAAATGATCCTGGCGGAAAATGACATCATAGTGTGCGTTGGCTTCGTCTTGGCCCAATGATTCCAGGAATACCAAGTTTTTGAAAATCTGACCTACGGTTCAAAAGTTACAGTTTTCCTGTTGGTGGCGCTACAGAGTTGATGTATCTCTAATCAAAATACAAGCACCCATCCTCGGGCTGGGACAAATGTTTTAGCATTGCAGAAGGATCTTTTTTTTTGCATACTGCGGCTCAATATTTCCGGCGTAGAGTGTAGAATATTAATAAGAATAAACAGTCTAATAAAATAGAAAGTAAAGAGAGAGAAAAAGAGAGAGAGAGAGAGAGAGAGAGCAAAATAACACAATTATGAATGTAATACTGTACTTCTCTACTTAGTGAATGTACAGTATCTATCAAGAGTGATGATCAGTTAAATCACAGACCACCACAACACTCACAAAGCACACACACACACACACACACACACACACACACACACACACACACACACACACACACACACACACACACACACACACACACACACACACACACACACACACACACACACAGAGATAATCACGAGGCAAATAAATTCACACCGTAGCGTAGTTTTGCTTTGATATAAAAAAAGAAGAAATAATTGATTGTACAGAGATGAAAGTAGACACACTTTAGTAGTGTGATGGTGTGGCAGCTCCACGGTGTTGCCCTGTGATGGCTGGCAGCGGGTGCCAACTGAGTGGCAGCGAAATGGAGTTGCAAATGCCAACGCTCATTAGGGCTGACACGTCACTTTACACGCCAGCACCAAAGTGCCACTGAGCTCAGCCCAGGGCTGGACTGGGGAAGAAAAATATAGGGCCCGGGTACTTTTGGCTTAAAGGGCCCCCTCCCCTTGTAATTTGAGGCGCAGAACTGACTCTACGGTGGGAACCGCACCCTCGTGGGCCATATTTTCAGAAATCTTCTTTTTTTTTGTACATTTCTGAAAAGAGGGGCCAATCGGTTCTGCCCTGAAATTTATGAGGGGGGGCAAAAGTGCCCTGGTCCTATTTCTCCCCTATACTAGTCCACGAGGATGCGGGGCCCACCAGGAAATGCCCGCTATGCCAGATGGCCAGTCCAGCCCTTCCCGATACAGCCACCACACTTTGACTGCACACGAGGGCCACATCACTGCACAACCGCCACTATCACTACCACCACCACCACCACTGTGTGATGTGATGCGAGCAACACTTTCATTCATTAGGCTTCGCCTGTGAGCCTTTTAATGATAAGAGATGCTTTGATTTTATGTCTTTATGTCTCTGTGTTGCAGTGAGTTTGTGTGTGTGTGTGTGTACACGTGTGTGTTTGTGTGTGTGTGTGTGTGTGTGTGTGTGTGTGTGTGTGTGTGTGTGTGTGTGGTTGGCTGGGGGGGTGTCGTGTGTGAGTGTGTGTGTGTGTGTGGTGTGTGTACGTTGTGTGTGTGTGTGTGTGTGTGCGTGGTGTCGTTGTGGTGCTTGCTTGCGGTGCGTGCTTTGCGGTGCGTTTTGTGGCGTGTGTGTTGTTGTGGTGTGTCTATGTGCATATGCGGTGGTGCGGTGTCTGTTGTGTGCTGGAGGGTTAGTCCTCGGTGCTAGGTGAAAAAAAAGAGGGCTGTGTGGTGTGTAAGGCAGACCTTGATGTTTGTGAGGGGAGACCAGTCTGAGTCTATTTGAGTGAAATGTCTCTTTTCTTCCATATAAGATTGTAATTAACCTCCACAAATTGTGTTTTTACATTCCTTTTTCTTCACATAATTTCCCAGAACAGAATTTTTCCAGCTCTTTTGATGATCTTTGGTTCTAGTCGGGTCTCATGAGACGTGAATCTATAACAGTGATTACCCAATGCATTTAAACATTTCACATAACATACACACACCAGGCAGACACAGGCACACACACACGCACACA
>NC_085877.1:35090090-35097590 GCF_034702125.1 Engraulis encrasicolus
CAAATCTTGCAGCCTTGCTCTTCCTCTCTCTCTCTCTTCCCCCCCCCTTCTCTCTCTCCCCCACTATCTCTCTACCCCTCTATCTCTCTCTGTATCTGTCCATCCGTCTTTCTCTCCATCTTTCTCTCTGCCTCTCCCTTTTCCTGTGTCTTTTTTTACATCCTGTTGCCTGGCTCTTCCTCTATCTCTATCTCTCAATCTCTCTCAATCTCTCTCTCTCTCTCTCTCTCTCTCATCACACACACCACCACTCTCTCTGTTTCTGTTCTCTCTCTCTCTCTCTCTCTCTCGCTCTCTCTCTCTCTCTATCTCGCTCCTCTCTCTCTCCTCATCTCTCTCTCTCTCTCTCTTTCTTGCTCTCTCTCTGTTCGGTCCTCTGTTTGGTCACACTCTCTCTCTCCTCATCTCTCTCTCTCTCTCTCTCTCTCTCTCTCTCTCTCCCTCCATCATCATCACCCCTTCACCCCCCTCTGTCTCAGTCTCTGTCGGTCTCTCTCTCTCTCTCTCTCTCTCTCTCTGTCTCTCTCTGTCTGTCTGTCTCTCTCTCTCTCTCTCCTGTCTCTCTCCTCTTCTCGTAGTCCTCTCTCTCTCTCCATCCCTCTACTCAGTCTCTCTCTCTCTCTTCTCCTCTCCTCTCTCTCTCTCCTCTCCCTTCCATCATCGTCACCCCTTCACCCCCACTCTGTCTCTTTTCTGTCACTAAATGACTCATGCAGGGCAGTAATGGGCCACAATAGCAGCTGTCCATAGTGACACACTTACTGATGCATTGCGGAGTGGAGCGCTCTTCTCTTCTCCACAGCGGCACACACTGACCATGATCGCTCACTTACCCCATGGGTGTGTTTGTGGCTGTGTGTGTGTGTGTGTGTAAGTGTGTGTGTGTGTGTGTGTGCGTGTGTGTGTGTGTGTAAGTGTGTGTGTGTGTGTGTGTGTGTGTGTGTGTGAGAGTGTGTGTGTGTGTGTGTGAGAGAGAGAGAGAGAGAGAGAGAGAGAGAGAGGAGAGGAGAGGAGAGGGGGAGAGAGAGAGAGAGGAGGAGGAGAGGAGAGAGAGAGACTGTGTGTGTGTGTAAGTGTGTGTGTGTGTGTGTGTGTGTGTGTGTGTGTGTGTGTGTGTGTGTGTGTGTGTGTGTGTGTGTGTGTGTGTGTGTGTGTGTGTGTGTGTGTGTGTGTTGGGTCAGAGAGAGAGAGAGAGAGGGAGAGAGAGAGAGGAAGAGAGGGAAGAGGAGAGAAAGAGAGAGAGAGAGAGACTGTGGTGGGTGTATGCGTGTGTCTGTCAGTGTGTGTGCAACGCGTGTGTTTGTGTGCCTGTGTTTGTGTGTGTGTTCCTGTGTGTGTTTGTGTGCCTGTGTTTGTGTGTTTTTAACAGTAAAGAGAGGAATATCAACAGCTAAAAGAAAATGATGCTGAAAATAGACAGTATTAGGATGACCACGTCAACATTGTCACAAAGGTTTTTTTTCAATGCGTATAAGGGCTATGACCACGGCATGAAATAACCCTTACTTAACTTGCCACGAATGTGACCTTGATTAGGTTGAATGGGATAATGAACAAATTTTCACCCTTTGTATCCCTACGCCATTTTATTAAACCCCCCCCCCCAACCCCCCAGCACACACACACACACACACACACACACACACACACACACCAAACACACACACACACACACACACACACACACGAACACACACACACACCTCGCACACCACACACACCACACACACACACACACAACACTCACACCACACACACAACACACACCACACACACACACACACACACACACACACACACACACACACACACACACACACACACAGAAACACACACACAGAAACACACACTCAGAAACACACACACACACACAGCTGCCACCACGTTGCATCGACGATGACATAATAATAATATCTCTTGGCACGTGAGTTAATTACAACATAGAGCAAAAAGCATGGCACCGCGGGGCGGGGCGGCCATCTTAGCGTTGATGCCTGGCTGCCGACGACTGTACTGTAATCAGAGCTGTCAGTGTGTGGAGATACGACATTTGAGCTCCGAGGCGTTTGGCGTGACAGTGGAGATGACATGATGACACCCAACCAGAGGCGGACTTTTCATCCGGCAAACCTAGGCACTTGCCTTGGGCCCGACCAAAGCTGTTTTTCATAGGGGCCCCATCTGTCACACCAGTCACGGTAAACACACGTACAAAACAGGCTTGATCTTAGTTTGTCACGTACAGTAAGTGTGTTTAACCGGATCCCACCGCACTCTCTTTTAAAAGGTGCCAAACATAAACAAAAACTGTTCAATTGAAAGAAAAATGTTTGCACACTTAAATCCCCTTTGTGTTCTTTTTAACGATAGGCCCTTACAGTAGGCAAAATAATCACTGATATAGTAAATATATATATGAGAGAAAACTCATAGCACCAAATTGTATGTCTAAATAATGACTTTTGAGGGCCCCATAATTACATTTCGCCTAGGGCCCCAAAATGGCTAGATCTGCCTCTGCCCCCAACTGTGTGCCATTCACCTCCCACATGTAGCCTTTAGTTTTAGCATCACTGTCAACTGTTGGCTGTTTTGAGACGACGGGTATGTTCGTAATCGTAAACTGCCACTCCACGTTCTCCCAGCACACAGCAATTAGAGTTCTGACTTTGAAACCGTTCATAAATTCTCAGTTCTCGGCCCTGCCGTGGCCTAAAGCTAGGGTACTTGGTTACTACAATGGCGACCTGGGTTCAGTTCCAGCTCGGGTCATTTACCAGTCCTTCCAAGAGTTAAATGCAGACTTGGCCAGAACTTAAAGCATGTGGTCTCAACATCAGAGACGGGGCAGGTTCGTATACCATCCTTATCTCTAGCTACACCTCTACCCATGGCTGAAGTGCCATTGAGCAAGGCACCTTTCCCACATTGCTCCAGGGATTGTAACCCACACATTGCAATACAACTGTAAGTCGCTTTCAATAAAAAAGCTAAGTGTAGTGTAAAGCAATGTAAAAGCTATGGGCTCTCTCATATGGAGTATGAGGGGGTTATGGGTGGATAAGACATTGGACTGGCAATGGGTGTGTTCCAATATGCGACCTTGCGTCCTCCACTTGTGCTTGTGGCCTCGTACCAGGAAGTAATATGTCATGAGGACATCACTGACAACAACATTATATTTCAGTATCTCTCAAAAGCTCAATTGTGAAGTCATTTTCTCATTTGCAAACTAGATGGTGAATAAAGAATAGTCCCCCAAAAATTGTGGCTAGGCTGACAGCGGAGAAACTTAATTGTTTTGTCCACAGAGGCGGGGCATCAGCAGAACATGAGGCCACACGCACAAGTGGAGGACGCAAGGTCGCATATTGGAACGCACCCCATGAGTAGGTAGGCTGTGTTTAAAATTGTACCAAGTCGTTCCTCTTCATGTAGCCTAAAGGTTGGACTGTCTATGTCTCCAAACCTGTCCAGTGCCTTTATAGGCCATGGGTAGAGGCAAAATGGCATGCAATGGTGCCTTGCAACCTGGTGTATGTTCATGAACCAGGTGGACATCTTTTTGTTACTTTGAGTTTAAAAAAAAAACCTCCTTTGTTTTACGTTTCCACTTTAGGGCCAGATACTCTGAATTTGTCAAAAAAAAACAAAAAAAAACAAAAAAAACAAACAGCTGAAGCCATAACTATTTTTTTCACTAAAAAAAAGACCAACATGTCTGTCATATGGTGTGCTAACGGGCCATATGTGGACATTGTAATAGGTATCGTGCAACATTTTGCAACGTTTTTGTGATCCGTGAGCAGGCCTGCCGACAGAGGGGGACAAAGGGGTATGTGGTCCTAGGCCCAGGGATATAGGGGGCCCAGAATTGAGTCCCCGTTACATTGTATGTATTGGATACCAGATGACTTTGTTCTGGGCCAGCAAAAGCTGTCAGCGGTCCTGTGCGTGAGTATCAGTGCGCTATTTTTTTTGTCCCTCCATCCATTTGCGAAGCAGAATGAGCAATGTTGCCAAAACAAAGCCAGATAGGCAGACAGACAGACAGCTCACACCAATAATTCCTCGTGGCAGTCTCATGAATCTGACAAGCCTGGCCCGACAGATAGCGAGCGCAACATCGGAGAAACAAGGGATACTCCATTTGAGGGACAAGCAGTCATTCCACCAGACGTTCATAAATTACCACTGATCTGAGGAAACGCCATAGACAAACAAACAAACACGAGAGGTGAATGAAAGGAAAGGAAAGGAAAGGAAAGGAAGGGAGGAGAAGAGGGTGGGTGGGAGGGATGCGGGGGAAAAAGGAAAAAAAAAACACGCTATGCCTTTAAAAATCTCCCGGCTCTCTCACGGCCTTGTCGCCCATCAATCTGACAGGCTACATCACTTCAATAAACCTGTCGGTCTAGACTCACTTGCGGTTCACTCTGCAGGATTTAATTTAAACAGCTGTTCCCTCGACGCAACGGCAGAAGGCATGTATGTTACCGATCTGTGCAGAGCAGAGATGGGGGAGAGAGAGAGAGAGAGAGAGAGAGAGAGAGAGAGAGAGAGAGAGAGAGAAAGAATGAGAGAGAGAGATGCAAAAAGTGCTGGAGAGAGAGACCGAGTCAGAGATGCATTGAGAGACAAAGAAGGATAGAGAGAGAGAGCGCAAGAGAGAGAGAAAGAGAGAGAGAGAGGGAGAGAGAGAGAGAGAGAGAGAGAGAGAGAGAGAGAGAGAGAGAGAGAGAATAATCACTCCCATGAAATGAAAAGGAAAGAAAAACAGAAAAAGAGAGAGAGAGAAAGAGAGGGGGGGGATCCTCTGGGAATCCTTCCTCCTCCAGCATCCTGATTTTCTCTTTTTTTCCACAGCAAATGAATAAACGAAACAAAACAAACAAACACATATGCTGCATTTCCAGCGGTTGATTTCATTTCAGCCCCTCTTAGTAACACAGACTCGCAAAACAATACATTTAATATTTAGTGGCGGAAATCTGTAATCAACAAATAAATAAACCCGATTCTCACCGTGAATCGCGCCTCATGAGTTGGTCCATATTGTAAAAGACGAAACCCAGAGGAGATGTCATTGATTTCTTTAGCTTAAAATCTGACTAAATTAAAAATGTAAAAGTTTAAACCTTAGCATTTTCCCATGAATCCCTCAAAACACCCATTGCTAGGTCTGTGCAACTCTTGAAACTAATTGAAACAGGCCTCCATGCAACTCTCTAAGAAAGAATAGATATTGCATTGACACATGTAACACATGTAGGCCTATATGTATTGTACAGATCAACATGCATGTAATTTGTACGTGTGCAGGTTTTGGTTGAATAGGACACTTCCTTTTTCCGTTTCCTTCTGATTCAACAAACTAGTTTCTGCACACTACTTGTCCTCAAGGCCAACTACTAGAGTACAATTCAAGACCAACATATGCAGGGTTGGTAGAGTTATGGGCTGTTAGAAAAGGCAGGATTTGATTGTGTTGGAGCATAATGCCTGAGCTCTGCAGCAGGTTGGAGAATACAGGATACAGGAGAAGAGCACATGGCACTCGTGAACACTCTGGCCACTGTGCAGACAATAGAGGAGGATGTCATTGTGCGTACACATGTAACTTGTGTTTCGAGTGCCATCAAAAACGAAATAATGAGGGTAATGATCATAATTACTTGTATCATGGCAAGTAAAGTGTGAGAGAGAGAGAGAAAGAGAGAGAGAGAGAGAGAGAGAGAGAGAGAGAGAGAGAGAGAGAGAGAGAGAGAGAGAGAGAGAGAGAGAGAGAGGGAGAGAGAGACTGTGTGTGTGTGTGTGTGTGTGTGTGTGTGTGTGTGTGTGTGTGTGTGTGTGTGTGTGTGTGTGTGTGTGTGTGTGTGTGTGTGTGTGTGTGTGTGTGTGTGTGTGTGTGTGTGCGTGGGTGCGTGCGTGCGTGCATGTGTGTTCTTCCATGGCCATGCCAGCACTTGGTGCCAGCACAGCACAGAGAGTGTGAGAGAGAGAGAGAGAGAGAGAGAGAGAGAGAGAGAGAGAGAGAGAGAGAGAGAGAGAGAGAGAGAGAGATATTGAGAGAGAGAGAGAGAGAGAGAGAGAGAGAGAATTGACACTTGTTTATTATAACATATTTGCCGGTTCACATTACAGACATAAGCATTGCTACAAATCCAACAAATCTTACCAAGAGCCCAACTTTAAGACTACCCCACATAGGAAGGACTCATCATTATCTAATGAAAAGCTGCCTATGACTGCTATCAACTAGAGCAGGGATGGGGAACCTTTTTCATTTGAGTGGTCACTTCAACGTCATCCTCCGAGGGCCGTAAAAGTCCTCCGAGGGCCGTATCATGAACACAAACTAGGATTTCCCCCTGCTCTTGAGGCCTATATTGAATGCAGCCACCTTTAAAACAGACCCCACCTTCTCTAGGTCCCCTGAATATAACTTCATTATATTGGAAATGCACTTTCTAAGTTTCCTTTACAAAATATTGTATGTCATTTTTCATGTGAAGCTGCATAACATTGAAAAATATATCGGGGGCCGGATGAAACGGCCTCAAACGGCCCTCGAGACATAGGTTCCCCACCCCTGAACTAGAGAGAGAGAAAGAGAGAGAGAGAGAGAGAGAGAGAGAGAGAGAGAGAGAGAGAGAGAGAGAGAGAGAGAGAGAGAGAGAGAGAGAATTTGAATTTTAACGCATCGTTTATTGTGACACCTTCACTATTTCACATTACAGGATATAGCCAACTGAATAGGTCCAAATCCAGCATAGTGAAGGGAGGAGCTCTCTCCAACCTCAAAACCACAACAAACCTTACAGCCCTTGCCCCACCCCATCATCATCCCATCACATGAATACTACCACATTACTACCAAATGAAGCGTAGCTTATGGCTACTATCAGCCATCCACAAGCCTTTGTCCATACACCATTTCTTTCCAAACATATCAATACTGTTAGTAAGTTGAAAATAGAGAGAGAGAGAGAGAGAGAGAGAGAGAGAGAGAGAGAGAGAGAGAGAGAGAGAGAGAGAGACAGACAGACAGACAGACAGACAGACAGACAGACAGACAGACAAGCACAGAAGCAGACAGACAGACAAGCAGAGAAGCAGACAGACAGACAAACAGAGAAACAGACAGACACGCAGCGAAGCAGACAGACAGACAAACAGAGAAGCAGACAGACAGTAAGAGAAAGACGCTCAACAACGGGGGCAAAGTAGGACAAATCAGATCGCAAGACAGATGGTTGCCATCAAGTAAAGGTGGCTTACACAACAGAGGATGGTTAGACATACAGATACAGTATATTAGCAAGACTTGCTAGTCAGTTATATGGGTTAGAAGACAGAAGACAGTTGCAGCAGTGGTGTAGTCTACGTAGAACGCGGGTATACAGAGTATACCCACTTCAAAATTTCTGGGATTTCAGTATACCCACTTAAAATTGATTGATCCATTGTTTTGAATAGCACAAATGTATACAGTATACT
>NC_085877.1:35105090-35107590 GCF_034702125.1 Engraulis encrasicolus
ACAGCCCATCAATTGTAGCCTGGTTATCATCGACTTTCAAATCTCTTCGAGACTTGGTCTGACCAAGAGCATAACAATTAAAGTTTCCCAAAAGGCATGGTTGACCAGCCTCCCTAGGTTTGCTACTGGTTGACTGGTTTCCAACAAAGTGAGTGGAGTTCCAGTTTTTTCCGGAGATCAGAAACAATATTTACATGGCTCTTGGCCTGACTAGAAACAACACCGGAGGTGGTGCACAACTAGGTCAACAGGGCGTGGCCTGGCTACATCAATTGTCCAAATTGGTTGACATGGCCATTTACACTCATATTTCATAGCATGACCATCATTATCAAATCTTAAATTATCCAAGATCTTCATGTGCCCTTTATTCACGCACACACATTGCCATATACCATCAACTAGATAAGATTAGACTACACTACAGTTCAAGACCCCATCACTGTAATGACAGGGTGATGATGGTGGAAATATATCAGTAGAGTACATTCGACAACAGCAACTGAATATAGATGGATATTTTTTCATACATAATGGAGATGGAAAATGGTTTCTGATGGTCTCTGAAAATATGCAAATGATCCCTTAATAAGGTAAAAGCATTTGTTGCTTTGAGAACAGATTAGCAGAAGAGGTCTTATCGAATGCAAATGTTCATCTTGTGCAGTGCTGGACTGGGGGAGAAATAGGGCCCGGGCACTTTTGGCTTAAAAGGCCCCCTTATAATTAACGGCGCAGAACTGACTCACCGGTGGGTGCCACACCCTTGTGGGCCCCTATTTTCAGAAATGTAAAATAGGGGCCCACAAGGCTGCGGGGCACACTGGGAAATGCACGCCATGCTAGATGGCCAGTCCAACCCTGATCTTGCGTGTAGCCCAGCAACCCCATCAAGATGACTGGCTCTCGAAACCACAAATTACAGTGCATTTACGGACCAATTACAGCCAATGAGTGGTATATTATCTCCCGCTAAATATCAGTCTTGGATATGAGACCCATCTCCATTTTCTCAAGAGTGCTTCAGGAGCTTTATAGGACAAGCCCTCAAAGTAGTGTTTTTCAACTTGGGTGGTACAGCTCCCCAGTGGGCGTTGGGGGAGCGTTAGGGGGGCTCTAGGGGGGCGTTGAGAAGGATACAGCTGAGAGGGGGGTGGTGCCTAGCTCCTACTAGGGTGCATTAGTCCATTTCATTTTTCAATAGTAAGAGGGGCGTTGGTAGGCTGACAATAAGATCAAGGGGGCATTGGGAGGTTTGTGATTAGGAGTTTGTTCAAAAAAGGTTGAGAACCACTGCCTCAAAGGAAGGGAGCGAGAGAAAGAAAAAATAGAGTAAATTAAGAAGCGTTGAATCTGACTCTCTGAGAGTTACATTCATTAACCCTGGGGTGCATTTCTGGAAAGCGTAGTTGTTAGCAGTTAACAACTTAAGTAGTTGCCAATGGGAAATTGCATTGCAACCATCAAAGTAGCTAACATAGTTAGCAACTACGCTTTCCAGAAATGCACACCTGCACAGTTTACTGAGGAAATGGAGAAGCGATGTGGGGGTTGGAAGGGGTAATCAAAAGGAAATAAGAGAAGACAGAAAAAAAAGATCTCCCAATGAGAGATGCCAGAGAAAGAGTAAAAAAAGGAAAACAAAACAGCGAGAAGGATCGAAGCTAGAGGATCAAAAATATTAAATTGACATTTCAATCAGTGTCAATGTGTCTCCTCTCCTCTATTGTCTTTTTTCCTTTCATCTCCTCTATTGTCAATTTTCAGTGAGCTTTGTTTTCTTGATATACACATAGAGAGACGGTTGCAGAGAGAGAGAGAGAGAGAGAGAGAGAGAGAGAGAGAGAGAGAGAACAGGCAGACAGGCAGGCAGACACAGACAGACAGACAGACAGACAGACAGACAGACACAGACAGACACAGACAGACACACATACTGTACAGGCAAACAGAAGTGGGAGAAAGAAAAAAAGGAAAAGGAAAACGAGAGCGTGCACAAGCTTGTGCTCGATGTGGCTTCTGATTAATTAGCGGGATTAGCGCCAGTGACAGTGGCCAGTGGCTCGTCTCCATCTCTCTCCTTGAAGCTGAGTGGAGTAGGGAGAGTGGAGCTGAGTAATGGGGATCGCTTTGAGCTTTTTGAGGAGATGGATGGGGGGCGACTGCCCCGCGTCTGCCAGGGGGATCCATCTTGAGGTAAACAGATGCGTTTTTCCCAGAAAACATCCGAGACCAAGATGGAGCACTCATAATTAGAGCGGACTATTAGTTTAACGTGCCGTGCAATGTTAACGATTTTGGGTTATGCCACACGGCTGACCCGGAAGCAGACGGCGGCTCAGTCTACTCAATGATGCACTCTGTATTGTGTGTGTGTGTGCGCGTGTGTGTGTGTGTGTGTGTGTGTGTGTGTGTGTGTGTGTGTAGGTGTGTGTGTGTGTGTGTGTGTGTGTGTGTGTGTAGGTGTGTGTGTGTGTGCATGCGTGTGCGTGTGTGCGTA
>NC_085877.1:35122590-35137590 GCF_034702125.1 Engraulis encrasicolus
AGAGAGAGAGAGAGATATAGAGAGAGAGACCACCTGAAATAGAGGCGAACATGCAAGCTTTCCTAAACGTGCTGCTGTGTTTTCAGTCTGGCCACATCGCGTTGGTGGTAAGATAGCACGTGGAATACTAGTCAGTCGTAGTCAGGACAAAAGCAATGTAAGTATCGTTTCTGATCACCGGAAAAATCGTGTACCCCACCCGCTTTGTCGGAAACCAGTCAATCAGTAGCAAACCTAGGGAGGCGGATTTGTCCAGTGTATCCACCCATGCCTGCAGTTCACCTAGAGGGCGCTGTCGAGATAGCGCAGCCCATTAATTCGAAGGGAATCTGCATTCACTCGTTGGCGCCCCTAGAGTGCAGTACCACCCGGAAAAGTGGTGAGTAGACACACTGGACATATCTCCTTTGCTGATTGTATCTCTGCACTTGGATATCAGCGTTTGCGACACCCTGTAAGAATGGTGTTGTTCATAAACAAACGATGCACTATCAGACTTCTCTGTGCCTGGATTTACATGTCAACAACCCCGCGACTCTACGGAATGAACATCTAAGTAATTTTGAGGCCGGCAAATGGGTGAAAAGTACAGGTTTATAAGCATGGCTAATACGATGCCCGGATTGACCACAGCAAAAGCCCTATGTTAGCATTGACTAACTAGCGCTTGACTTCGGATTGCAGGGGTGAGGTATGTGGCAAAAGTTATCGCTCAGCATCACTAGTTAACACTACATAACCCATTTCACACCGGATAACCCCTTTAACTCTCTACTGCATGACTTGATATATACAGTTTATTTACCAGTGTGTTTTTGACACAATATGACAATGGGAATATGAGAATGGGAGGCTTGGGTTTCAGGGCCCCCAATGACTGTTGGGGGCCTTGGGCCTGCCCCCGGTAGGTCTGTGCCCTTGTCCACCAGCTCCATAAAAAAACTAGCTGTGTCGCCCCAGTATCTTATAGTAAGCACTACAGTCACTCATGTACCAGTAAAATCAAGTGGGTTCGGTGGAAATGGAGCCAATTAGCAAATTGTTACCCAGAATGCAACACTGCAATCCTCCTACTGCCAGACCTATACTGTAGCATGTTTCCAATAAACACAGCTACTTAGAGATATTAAGTGGACCCCCCCCAAACTAAAACATCAGCAAATTGGCTTGAAAAGGAGCAGAGCTGTTAAAAATAAAATAAAAAAAGGCTAGTCAGCTACATTCGTTAGATGTTAATGTTTTTTTTTTTTTTTTTTAATCCCCACCCTTTGCCCACATTTATTTGTTTATACTGTAGGGGGCTATATTCATTTATTTATACTGTATATATTTATTTATTTCCATACATTACCTCGACTATTCATATATTTACCTGCTACGTCAGGAGGATCTCTGCCAAGTGCAGGGGGTGGGGGGTGCAGTAGGAGGAGTTCGGTCAGCAACATTAAAGATGAATTACACCTCGGTATTAAAAGCACTCTTAAGCGCAAACTGCCAGGCGCGTTCGAAAACGACATAACTGCCACCACAAATCATCGCAATGCAACGTCGCTTGGAGGCGCCATACGGTATCACGCCAGCCAGATTATGTTGTAACATAAACACTTTGACCTGGAAGCCTGCTTGTGTGTTTTTTGGTGTGTGTGTGTGTGTGTGTGTGTGTGTGTGTGTGTGTGTGTGTGTGTGTGTGTGTGTGTGTGTGTGTGTGTGTGTGTGTGTGTGTGTGTGTGTGTGTGTGTGTGTGTGTGTGCGTGTGTGTGTGCATGTCTACGTGCGTGTTCCAAGAGCTGTGGCTGTATCTCTCTCTGTAGCTGAGTGATTGTAGCGGGCTAAAAAGTATCTGCGGTTTATCTGCGATCCTTGGGCCTCTGTGAAACTTTGAGAATTAAATCACTTCCGACTTTTGAATTTTAGTGCTTCAAAGTTAAGCTGCACTTTAAAATGAGGTGGCAACGAGGTTGCATGGAATTACTGAAGTGAGAAATTAAATCTGGCACTGCCTGGATGACCATCGTGATAGTATATTTACAGTATATGTGCCCTGTACTAGACGTGCTGGGCGATTTCTATTCTTGTATACAGGGACGGATCATGAGTCTGTGGGCCCCTGGGCAACATGACAACAAAGACCCCCCTCTATGGGTATGGTTCCTTTACCAAAACATTTAGGGTTTTAGACCACATCTTAGAGACCCTATATTGTTCGGGGTTCAGGGTCTTGTCCCGAGACAATATGAAGACTAGTAAAAGTGTGTTTTCAACGCAAGATGAGTATGGGAATATAGAGGCTTGTGCTTCAGGGCCCCCTTGACCCTTGGGCCCCTGGGCCTGGGCCCTGTAGTCCCATGCAGTAATCCATCCTTGCTTGTATAGCAGATCCAGGGAAGGCGGGCCTAAACAGAAACCAAACGTTGCAAATTCCATGCAACACGAATGGAGAGCATGCAGCCTCTGCATAGGGATATGGGGCCATGGATTCAGAAGGTTGTAGATTTGAATACTGTAGTGCCCTTGAGCAAGACACTGAAGCTTACACTTCTCCAGGGACTGTAACCAATGACCTGTACATAGATAACTATAGCCTAGGCCCTAGGTCGAAGTGGATAAAAAAGTCAAGCTGTTAGTGTTATCTAATAAATGAAGGTGTACAAATTAAAAGTCCTGCATGCTATGTATTTTAAAGGGGTATGCCACTATTTTGGAGCTTAATACAATTAAAATCGTTGGCTGGGCTTCATAAAGGTGGTAAAGTGTCTTATTTTTCATGTTAAGTGTTGTCTTGCTGTAAGACAAGTTAAAAGAGGGAATATGTCGCTAAGCTAGTGAAAGTCAATGGATCCGTGTAGCATTGTAGCAAGTATTTTATGTATTTTATGTATTCTGCCTATACTTTCAACTAAAGTGATTTTACTAGCTAGCTAATCAACCCAGGGATCAGCTGGATGACTGAATTGGATTTAATTAATTGGATTATGTGAACATCGACTGTCCAATTGTGCCTGCCTACTACCAATGTGTTGCTTCAGCTTTATACAGTGAGATCTTCATCCCCACCACTGCAGTCTTTGATGTATTACGGGAAGATCTTTCTTCAAGTCTACAGCACGTACACCTCTTTCTGCAGAGTCTAAGCTTGGTCTGTGAATTTGATGAAGCAAATGTGTGTAAGAAACATCAGCTGTCTGTCTGTACATGTTAGCAATGTGTTAGGCGTACATGGGACCACTGCAGTCTTTGATACATTATGATGGTCTTTCTTCAAGCCTGCACCGTGTGCTTTCTCACGAGGCCCGGTTTTGTGTTCAGCAGTGGCTGCTCTACATTGCCTCCCACTGCTGCAATTTTTCACTCTACATATTTAGCCCCCCGACACACACACACACACACACACACACACACACACACACACACACACACACACACACACACACACACACACACACACACACACACACACACACACACACACACACACACACACACACACACACACACACACACACACAGATGCACATATACATATCCACCCACCCACCCACACATTCAGTACCTATATCCAAACACCAGTCCACACACACACACACACACACACACACACACACACACACACACACACACACACACACACACACGCTCACGCTCACGCACACGCACACGCACACGCACACGCACACGCACACGCACACGCACACACCTAATCATCAAGACAAATTGCCCTCTACCTGACAAATTCCCACACGTGCCATGTCAAAGAATCAGATTTAATGAGATTACCTGTT
This sequence comes from Engraulis encrasicolus, assembly GCF_034702125.1. Taxonomy (NCBI): domain Eukaryota; kingdom Metazoa; phylum Chordata; class Actinopteri; order Clupeiformes; family Engraulidae; genus Engraulis; species Engraulis encrasicolus. The sequence goes on from NC_085877.1 coordinate 35,126,370, forward strand.
TAAATGTTGAATAAACAAGGGATGTGTGATGTCAGCGGCAGGGCCCTGTTTTTCTTGGGGCCCCTTTAAGACTTATGGGCTGTCATTTGGCCCTCTTGCACCCATACACTCCCACAGCCACCCACACACACACACACACACACACACACACACACACACACACACACACACACACACACACACACACACACACACACACACACACACACACACACACACACACACACACACACACACACACACACGCCCACCCACAAACGCATACACACACACTCACTCACACACGCCCACCCACAAACGCACGCATGCACGCACGCACGCACACACACACACACACACACACACACACACACACACACACACACACACACACACACACACACACACACACACACACACACACACACACACACACACACACACACACACACACACACACACACACACACACACACACACACAGCCCCAGCCAAAGCACTGTGCACTTCAATTCAATACACTATTTGTCAAAAGTTGCTTAGCAAAACTACCTGCCATTCTGAATTACATTTTTCAAAATGAGTGCAGTTGGTGTCAAACTTTAATAAAAAATATCCCCTACCAACTCCAGCCATATGATTATGACATTATTAACTCTTTGATTCTTGTAATGCAGTTGGCTCAATAGATTGCTTCCATTTGTTAATATGTTTTATGTGTTGCATGATTGTTCACAATAAATGCCGAATCGATTTCCTGACCTGTCATAATGTATACTTTATTTTGGAAATATGTCATGCCTTCTATAATAGAACCTTGATGAACCGCTGTCACAAGTCCCTTGTAAGTATTCCAGACCTATTGAATAAAACGACTGACTGACTGACTGAGGCGACAATGATTAGCCGCCAACTGAAAGACTCAATAGGCACGCAAAACCCCCATCGCCATGTTTGGGGAAAACAAAGCAAGCAATTGCTGTTATTGTTGATACATCCCACCAAATTACATCTCGGGAAAGAAGCTGAGCCAGGGAAGCAGCCATTACCGTGAACCCATAAAGATATTTAATTTCACATTAAGCCAATCTAATCATGTTTTGATATTTCCGCATCAAGATTTTTTTTTCTCTACCCGTTTTCCTTCTCTCTCTCTCTCTTTTTTTCCAAGGTTATTTAGTCATTACCGTTTCCCAAAAAGTAATTATGTTGCACCACGAGCAGAACAAGGCCTTTGATTAGTTCAAAGGATTCAGGTATTAAAACGAATTAAACTTTAATACGTTTTTCTTCTTTCTGTTCCACACTCCCTTCTCTCTCTCTCTCTCTCTCTCTCTCTCTGTCTTTCTCTCTCTCTCTCTTGCAGTCGAGCTTCTGTGGATAATCGTCGCTATTTGTGAAAACTAAATTGTTTGCCGAGGCTGTTTCCTCTTGGGGCTCTTCCTCACGTGAAATCTGATTTTATCAGTGTGACGCCATCTCCACGGGCCCAGTAATCTGTCACAGCAATCGCGCTAATAAACAACAACAACAACAACAACAGCACCAACAACAAAAACAAAAACAGGGACACCCTCCATGTCCTCCATTTGCACCACTGCAATTCAAAGTGTCCCGTTTCTGCTGTCCTGTCGAATTTGGCTGCTTTGTCAAGATGCGCTACCAGCAGGCTATTAACAATGTATTGGTCTGTCGAGTTGGGCTGCATTGTCGATAGCAGCTACCAATTGGCTGTTAACATAACCCAAATACAAATGCAAAGCTAAACCCAATGCTTTAACCCTAACCTCTCCTCTCGGGGTGCTGCTGTAGTCAGAGGTATGCACAGATAGGGAATGAGGTGATGCTAAAGCACCGGCCCCTTTGCCATACTGAACAAAAATGGCCTTTTTGAAAGTGTTTCAATATTTTTTTTTTCAAAGTGTACTGTGCTCCATGTTGACATCTAGAAATGCTTCACGATTACAAATGAGTAAATGTAATATAATATCCTGTAACTACATAATATATCCTATACCTGTCATCAAGCACCCCCCAGTCATGGGTAAGCGGTTAGGGTGTCAGACTTGTAATCCAAAGATTGCCGGTTCGACTTGCGAACCGCCAGGTTGGAGGGGGGAGTAATTAACCAGTGCTCTCCCCCATCCTCCTCCATTACTGAGGTACCCTGACCATGGTACCGTTCCACCGCACTGCTCCCTTGGGGCACCATTGGGGGCTGCCCCCTTGCACGGGTGAAGCATAAATGCAGTTTCGTTGTGTGCAGTGTGCAGTGAACACTTGTGTGCTATGGAGTGCTGTGCCTCAATGACAATGGAGGTTGGAGTTTCCCAGTTGGGCTTTAAAAATGCCTGTGCACACCGTTGACTGTAGTGATTTGTAATGTCTTGGTAGCTAAGCTCGATGAGTAGTTCATATCAACATGGCACCAGTCGAGCATTAGGCATCCAGCGCCGAACACCCACCCTGGGTGGGTTCCAATATGCGACCTTGCTTCCTCCACTTGTGCGTGTGACCCCGCACCAGGAAGTAATATGTTGTGATGACATCACTGACAACAGCATTATATTTCAATATCTCACAAAAGCCCAATTGTAAAGTCATTCTCTCATTTGCAAACTGAATGGTGAATGAAGAATAGTCCCCCAAAAATTGCTGTGGCTAGGCTGACAGAGGGGAAAACTTAATTGTTTTCTCCACGGAGGCGGGGCTTCAGCAAAATGTGAGGCCACAAGCACAAGTGGAGGACGCAAGGTTGCATATCGGAATGCAACCACCCTGAGTTAGTTCAGCATTCAGAGAGCACCGCTATTCGTAATAAACCAGGCAAATGCGGCCCATTAGAGGAATAACGTGGTCCCTTGTGAATACTTAGCCTTGACCTTTCCCGAACGTTCATAATTATTTGATGTAGGAAGCCCTGGTGTAATATTAATGGTCCTCATGTTCCACAAGCTTAACACTTAAGCAAAATCCATATGCATAATATACATCTAATATACATAATATAATATACATCCCCTCGTATGGCGAGAGTGGCCCATGGTCAAATTGATGCGTGGGGTTCGTAAGGTCTGAGATTAAGCATAGAGAGATATACAGTGTTTCTTATTACTTACAGTGCAGTCAGTGAGCCTTGTGTTAGATGGATGACAGAATGTGAAACCCAATATATTAATGTGAATATTCTATGGAGAAATTAAATTGTTAATTAAATGATGTACTATGTATTATTATTATGTTTTACTTACTACTCACAGTACTACTCATACTACTAGCAGTACCACTACAACTACTAACAGGCTACTACAAGGATACAATTACTACTACTGCTAGTACTACCACGAATGATAATAATAATAATAATAATAATAATAATAATAATAATAATAATAATAATAATAACAATAATAATAATAATAATAATAATAATAATAATAATAATAATAATAATAATAATAATTATAATAATAATAATAATATAACAATAAGTGTTGACATGTATGACATGATCTGCTATACTGTACTCACAACTGGCTTTCTTTATATTATATTATGACCAAGACCAACACAGATAACAGCAGCAATGTTTATTTTTATTATTTATATCAATAATATTCAACATCATTATCATCATTATTATTATTATTATTATTATTATTATTATTATTATTATTATTATTATTATTATTATTATTATTGCTATTATTATATTATTATAATATATATTAATTATTATTATTACGATAGCAGAAGGGTGAGTTCATGGTCTGCTAGTCAGCAGTGTGAAGGCATGGAAGGCACCATGTTCATGTGCACTGCCAAGCGAGAGAGAGAGAGAGAGAGAGAGAGAGAGAGAGAGAGAGAGAGAGAGAGAGAGAGAGAGAGAGAGAGAGAGAGAGAGAGAGAGAGAGAGAGAGAGAGAGAGAGAGAGAGAGAGAGAGAGAGAGAGAGAGAGAGAGAGAAGAGGGTGCCATCGATGCCCTCCGCCCATGGGTGCTGCTTCTCCATCTGGTGTCTCACACTGTCCTCTCCAATCAACTCACTCCTTTTTTGGGAGGCTAGTTGTTGTTGTTGTTGTTGTTGTTGTTGATGTTGTTGTTTATTTCGCTCATCACAGTTTCTATGATTTCAGAACAGCCATTCAATACGACAAATGTGGGAAAAAGGGACCCGGCCTTGGTTCAAACGGTTGGGGAATTGGCCGTTACGCCGTGGACGTGGGTTCCGGCCCAAGGTCATGTCCTGATCCTCCGCCATCTCTCTCTCTCCCACTCGCCTCCTGTCACCATCTCACACTGTCACATAAAGTCAGACCAACATCAATGTTATGTTACTTTTCAGTTGGTGTTTTAGTCTCTCTCACAAGTCATTCAACAGTCATTCAAATGGACCCACATTTTAGAATAGCGACTGGATTGAGCCATAGAGAGAAAGAAAAAGAAATGTAATTTAAAAACACCACTCAGCTATTTAGCAGGAGGGCCCAAGGCTGCTCTTATACTGGGTCAACCATTTAATGGCTTCAAATATAGTTGCACCGAAAATTCTGGGAGGGAAAGAAATGGATTTTGGCATCTATGCCTCCTCAACCCTAAGAGTATGAGGGACAGAGATAGGAAGGGTATAGGGCAGTGATTCTCAAAGTGTGGTCCGGGGACCACTGGTGGTCCGCGACAGAGATCAGGTGGTCCGTGAGGGGATTTCTACTTTTCCAAGACGTGCTAGCAATAGGTTATACTTGTTTCATAATTACAAAAATTACAAAAAAAAAGGGCTTGTAATGTGAATAAAAAGTGAGTGATCTGCATCGAAATTAGCAGTGTCGAACTAAAACCCCTCAACTGTCACCTCAGTTGACAGGTGGTCCTTGAACATTTTTGGGAGGACAAAATGGTCCTTCGTCTGAAAAAGTTTGAGAAACATTGGTATAGGGGATGAGAGTGGGACAGAGTAAATGAGGACTTGGTGACAAAAAAATCGGAAGAACTTGGACCATGTTCAATCTTGCATGTCCAGTCCACTCCAGTCCAGAAAGAGAAAAGGATAGATGAGGACTTGGTGAGAAAAACAATTGGAAGAACTTGGACTATGTACAGTCTTGCATGGCTAGGCCATACCTTTCCAATTGCACCTGCTTCCTTTACTTTTGAGGAACTGACCTCGCGGAAAAATCCATTTTCAAAAAACAATGACAAAGTCTGGTTGCTCATATAATAGCTCTCCCAAAAGATATCAGTCTAGGCTAGCACTGTCTCTCTTTCTCTTTCTCTTTCTCTTTCTCTTTCTCTTTCTCTTTCTCTTTCTTTTTCTCTTTCTCTGTCTCTCTGTCTCTCTCTCCGTCTGTCTCTCTCTCTCTCTCTGTCTGTTTCATTGTCTATTTGTATGTCACAATCAGCATCCAAACATACATAGGCCTAGACACCCACACATGTGATAGAGGACATGGATATTGTAGTTTCCTCTGCAGCCTTCTACCACTCTCTGTCTTTCTTGCCCACTCTTCCATATTCTTTCTGTTTACAAAACGTGCATCACCCATTCATAGGCTTGCCAAGCACTCTATACTGTCTTTTTATGGTACAATCAGCATCCACACATACATACGCTTAGACACCCGCAACGTGCATCACATATTCATAGGCTTGCCAACCACCATACTGTATAGGGGTGTGCAAAATAATCGTCATATCGATGCATCGCGATACTTACTCTCACGATACAATGCATCGATTCATGACAAGGTATCGTGATACTTATTTTCTCAATATACTGCATGGATTCATGAAAATTGATTATTTGATAACAATAAAATTCGATTTGCCACGGGTTATTTTGTTCAGTAGAGAATAGGTAATATTTCTGTTGTGATGTAAGCTCTCTCCCAGATGATAGAATGCTTAAATAGAATGAACTGACTTAAGAAAGCTACACAGAAACTGTCAAATAAGCTGTATTTCTACACACTTATTGACGTAAATATCGCAATGCATCACAGTAGTACATGAATCGCAATGCATCGTGATAGAATCGCATCGTGGCATGTGTATCGTGATGCGCATCGAATCGTGAACCCTTTGCCAATACCCACCCCTAATACTGTATGCCACAATCACCGTCCAAACATACATATGGACAGACACCACCCACGTGGACAGAAGGGATATAGTCTTTTCCTCTGTGGTCAAGAAGGAAATAAAAAACATTGTCTCTTGGTGACAGACAGACAGCGTTTGCAGCTCTATCCCATTTTGCCCCCTGTCTACTTTACATAAAATCCCATTTCTGTAGAATTTACAGAGCTCAGTCGCCTCTTATCCCGTCCATACAGACCCTTGGTTTTACAACTAGGTCCGACTGAATGAGAGATGGAGTCAAAGGGATTGAAAGGGATGAGAGAAAACGAGAAGGAGGAGAGAGACAGAGACACCGAGAGAGGGATGAAGACAAAGGGAGAGAGATATGGGCGAGTGAGGGAATCTATCGGAGAGAGAGAGAGAGAGAGAGAGAGAGAGAGAGAGAGAGAGAGAGAGAAAGAAAGTGTGTGTGTGTGTGTGTGTGTGTGTGTGTGTGTGTGTGTGTGTGTGTGTGTGTGTGTGTGTGTGTGTGTGTGTGTGTGTGTGTGTGTGTGTGTGTGTGTGTGTGTGTGTCTGTGTGTGTGTGTGTCTGTGTCTGTGTGTCTGTGTGTGTGTGAGAGAGAGAGAGGGGGGGGGGAGGGGTGTCAGAAAGAGAGAGACAAACAGACAGACAGAGAGAGTCAAAAGAGTACATGTCAGAGAGAGAAAGAGACAGGGTCAAAGAGTGAGAAAGAAAAAGAGAGTGTACGGTATGTGGTTTAAAAAAGAGGGGCGACACCACAAAATGTAGTGTACGTAGTAGTAGATGCAATGGATCCCCACCAGGGTTGCCAGATGAGGCTGATGATTTCCAGCCCAAAAAATGCTCAAAACCCGCCCGGAAGCACTAAATCCCGCCCAATTCTATTGATTTCTAAGGCCAAAAATTGGCCAGGTTTTTCTGCTACAGTACAGTGAGTGCCATTATTATATGCACACGGCCATCCTAAGCAGTCCAATTGGGTGGGAAACAGCCCAATCTGGCAACACTGATCCCCACTGCTTGGTATGCATGGAAGCGAGTACGGAGGAGTACGGAGAGAGAGAGCGAAGGGAAGAAAAAAATAAATGTTATAGATTGGTGAGTGGCAGTGGGCCAGCAAAGCACTGCATTAGTCAGATAGGGCCCTGCACAATAAAATGCAGTAGAGTAGTAGAGGGAGGAAAGAAGAAGGAAAACGAGGAGAGAGAAGAGGAGAAGAAGGAGGAGGAGAGAGAATGGAACAGAGATGAAATGAGAGTAAGATAGAGTGAGGGAGATGGGGGGGGGTGAGAGGGAGAGAAAAGGTGATACAAGGACCAATGGAAGTGAGGGAGAAGAGTGAGTTGTGAAATGAAAGGGAGGCAGAAGGGAGGAGGGAAAAGAGGGAAAAGAGAGAGAAGAGTAAACAAAGCAAGAGAGGGGATATGGAGAGTAGGAAGAGAGAAAATTATAAGAGTCGGAAGGAGAGAGAGAGGGTCGGAGAGAGAGAGAGAGAGAGAGAGAGAGAGAGAGAGAGAGAGAGAGAATGAAAATATAAGAAAGATCAAGAAGGAGAGAGAGAGAGAGAGAGAGAGAGAGAGAGAGAGAGAGAGAGAGAGAGAGAGAGAGAGAGAGAGAGAGAGAGAGAGAGATGGGTGGTTATGGGAAAAGAAAGGGAGAGCAAGAGCAAGCACACAGCTCTCTGTAGATTGAGATCTTAAAAGGAGGGGGCCTGCTGAACAATATATTTGGGTGGGAACCCTGCCTGCCTCCTGGCTCCTGCAGATCGTATCAGCGTGCCTGCCGGAGTAGAACTAAATTAGATGACATTCACTCTGACAAATAATTTCCTTCCTTGCATTGTGCATGTTTAAAAAATGTCAAGTCTAGAAGGGAAAAATACATAACGTAAATAAATAATAATTTAAAAAAAAACTAAAAAATGTCTACAAATGAGATAACAGCAAGTGATCAGCCTGGAAGATGAAATTAAGGTTTCAAAAATAAGCCTGATGAGGATCATGAAGTGCAAGAGGTTTAATTTGTGGAATGACCATCATATATTTTTTTTTAATACTTCATTTTATCCATACACAGACTAGGTATCACAGAATGCATTCTCATACAAACATTACGGTGCCCAGGCAGTGTTAGATAGCAAACAATCCAACACGATCTGAAGTTGAACACCGTCACCAAACACTGTCATTCGAACAGGTGTTCTGCTGTCTAGACCAGCGGTTCCCAAACTTTTTCGTCTGCGCACCCCCTTATGCATTTCAATGTGGTTCGCACACCCCCTAAGCGAATATTTTGGTGTGCTGATGGCCACGCAAGCACGCAAGTCATTTTGGGGAATCCTCTTTTCCAATTATATTGGAGCTGAACTACACTTCAGATGGATCCTTCCAGCATTCAATTACAAAAAACTTAATGTTCATCAATGCTGGATAAAAACTCACATATCCACCATTACTCAATTCAGCTTGTGCACCCCTTCGGCCAGGCCACGCACCCCCAGGGGTGCACGCACCCCAGTTTGGGAAACCCTGGTCTAGACAAACAGAATATTGCCATCAGTCTGTTAGAATATTGGTGGAGCGTTAGAATGTCTATTAGAACACATTGGTGCATGTATGTTTGCCTATCTCAAAGTATATGCGCAGTACACCGTAAATAATGCAGTGCTAATGGGAGTGCTCTGGGATCAAATACACTATGGAAAATGTTGTATTGATGATCTAAGTGTTAAATTAACACTGAACCTTCTTTTTACTGTGTACTCACAATACTGCAGTGTTGCTGCAAACTTACACCAACTTACTGTCATGCAAACTGCACAAAATCAGAGAAGCATACATACCTCATATATTTTTTTTAAAATCTGAAGAATAACACTGTCAGAAGAATCAGAGGAATATCTGTCAGGGCTAAAATAAATTGGGTCTTAAAAAGTCTTGAGAACAAACAAACACATTTTCACACTCAGGGACACAAATCCTCCACCCCACAGTGTACTACATATATTCTAGAAAGCTTGCATTACATTTGACACGGAAGGAAGAAGACGTGGAGGAGTGTACCTTCCTTCCTGTATGTGCCAGACAGAGACGCCGACAGGGGGGGGGACGACAAAGGGGTCAGTTGTCCCGGGCCCTGGGGAAGATCGGGCCCATAACTGGGTCCTCATGACATTTAATGTATTGGGGAGGGGGGCCTTTCAGATGACTTTGTCCTGGGCCCAACCAAAGCTGTCAGCAGCCCTGATGCCAGGCAACATGGCCGTTGTGTCGCTTTGATTGCCAGCAAAACAGTCCCTGGTTGATTGCTGTACCATTAGGTGCACCATGGGGGATTTGCAGGAGATTGTTGGATGGATGGATGGATGCACACCACCTCTCTGAGCTATCATCATCATCCCTGCATACGGCACCGTCTCCTCTCGTCTCCTCAAAGTTCAGGCTATTCTGAGACATCTGATGAGAATGAGACAATTATCACAGTTACCTACCACATAATGAGTCCAACTTTGTTTTCTTCTCCTCCAGACAATGCAGGAAGCAGTGTGTGTGAGAGAGATAGAGATAGAGATAGAGAGAGAGAGAGAGAGAGAGAGAGAGAGAGAGAGAGAGAGAGAGAGAGAGAGAGAGAGAGAAAGAAAGAAAGAAAGAAAAAGAGAGAGACAGAGAGAGAGAGAAAGAGAGAGTCAAAGAGAGAGAGAGAAAGAGAGAGAGAGAGAGAGAGAGAGATGGATAGAGAGAGAGAGAACAAAAACACTATACAGAAAGAAAGAGACAAAGAGGAAATTGAATAACCCCAGACAGATGGCGATGTGGGAGGGGAGTGTTGGAGGTTATGCGCTAGATGGAGAGGGGCAGGGAGACACACACGAGAAGCAAAAAGCTTGCTTGGGTTGCTGAAATGTCACCGCAAAGCATGCTGCATTTCTTTTATGGTAATGTGATTTAATGAAGAGCCAAGCACCTATTTTTACATTGTCTAGTTTTTTAGTGCCTGGGAAAATGTCAGTGCCTCCCTATCTTGCTGCCAGCCTGTGCCTTCCTCTATACATCTCCTCTTGAATCACTCTGACTGCCTCCCTCTGCCTCTCTGTATCCCTCTCTACCCAGGTCTGGACTGGTAATCTGGCATTTAAAGCACTTTCCCAATGGGGCGGATGGGTCCTTGGGGCTGAAGCTGTTGATTTCTTTTTCCCCTCGAGATTTCCCTTATGTCTCTCGTAGGCCTACTGTACAGCTCGACACAGTGCGACTCGGCCGCCACTTTTTGTTTTACACAATAAATTGTGTGGTGCCTATTGGAAAAGCAAAAAGTGGCGGCCAAGTTGCGCTGTCGAACTGTAGGCCTACTAGAAAAACGGTAGTGAGGCATTAGAGCCCTTAGATAGGGCAGCCCTTTGATCCATTTCTCATATAAAAAATTGACTGACCTAATTATATAGTATTAAGTGCAGAGTTGATGTAGCAGCAGAAAAGTAGGTGGCCTAGTGGTTGGGGAGTTGGTCTTTCAATCATGGGGTTGTTGGTTTGAATCCCACCTGACCTCTCCCTACACCTCCATCCATGGCTGAAGTACCCTTACGCAAGGCACCTAACCCCACATTGCTCCAAGGACTGTAACCTGAAAAATAATAACTGTAAGTCGCTTTGTATAAAAAAAGTCAGTTAAATGTAATGTCCTGTAAAGCAATGTACCAGTTTTTGTCCCAGACCAGCCCTGTGTCTTTTTCTCGCCATGCTACTGAAGGGTGGGTGAGAGGTTTGTGCACAAAAGGGCAGGGGAAGCATGGGGATGGCTCTGTCTTGCACGCTAGTAAAGTGGTGACAGACTGGAATCTACAGGTACAATTTGACATTTTGTTGAGAAGTAGCCTTCTCCATTTGATTTGTATTGTCTTTGTTATGGTGTGAATACGGTTAAAAATGTATAATTTATAGCTTTCGTAACACAGACACATGAATTCAATTTTGTCCCTTACCCTGTAGGCTACCTTCCTTTCTCCTCTACATATCTCTGCTTGAATGTTGTCATCTCTGGCTTTCTTGATCCTTCTCTTCCTTTTTTGCCTCCCTGCTGATGGGTGGGTGAGAGAATGGTGCATAGAAGGTGCGTGGAGATGGGCCTATCTGCAACACAGTAAAAAA
>NC_085877.1:35142590-35150090 GCF_034702125.1 Engraulis encrasicolus
CTGCACAATGTGAACTGGCTGCCATACACAACCAGGATAGGAGGACATGCTTCCGATTGAGACCACAAGGACCAAAAAAAAGACTTCCATCGCATACCGGCTTGTCGAACACAAAGCATAAATCACACAATGAATTTAACAAACCGTGCCCTGCCTTTGTGGCTACTGCATCCACTGGTTTGCTGTGTCCCTGTGTGTGTGTGTGTGTGTGTGTGTGTGTGTGTGTGTGTGTGTGTGTGTGTGTGTGTGTGTGTGTGTGTGTGTGTGTGTGTGTGTGTGTGTGTGTGCGTGTGTGTGTGCGTGTGTGTATGTGTGTGCGTGTATGTATGTGTGTGTGCGTGCGTGCGTGCGTGTGCATTCGTGTGTGTGCGTTCGTGTGCATATGTTTGTGTGTGTGTGTGTGTGTGTGTGCCTGCGTGTGCATGCATGTCTAGGTGTGTTTGTGCATGTGTGCGCGCGCGCGCGCGCGTGTGTGTGTGTGTGTGTGTGTGTGTGTGTGTGTAATTGCATGTGTACTGATTTAGGTTTTGGATAATAGGGGACTATTAGCGGGCCTGAACGAATTCCGTCCTAGTCTAAAATAGCAGGACCTCACTGAATCACTCTCGTCTCATTGCATATCAAACTCCATTAAGCTGCCATATACTGCTGCACCCAGATTGTGTGTGTGTGTGTGTGTGCGTGTGCGCGCGTGTGTGTATGTGTGTGTGTGTGTGTGTATGTGTGTTGAGTGTATAGCAGTAATAATAAGGGGTCGATATGGGAAACAATATAGTGATGCATGTATGTTTGTGTGTGTGTGCATGTGTGTGCGTGCCAGCATCCCTATATGATATCTATATATGTGTGTATGTGTGCACGTATGTAGTTTGTATCGCAATGCATAAGCAATATACTATAGCAATCCAACTCATGGTTCTCCACGGACTTCACGTGAACTCTGTCCCTCCCCCCGCCACCGTTTAGGAGCTAATGTAGCATGCTGGGAATAGCGGAAATATGATTTAAAACATCTTTTTTTATTATTAAATATAGAGCAGCAGCAGCAGAAAAAAAAAAAAAAAAAACGAAAAAAGGAAAAAAACCTGCAATCCATTCAACGCTTCCCTGCCTTGCTAATTAGCCCCCTTTCCGAATGGGCTCCGGCCCCCGTGCTCATAACGCGTATGCGCTTGTGTGTGTGTGTGTATGTGTTTGTGTGCGCGTGTGTGTGTATGTATACGCATCTGTGTGTATGTACGCGCATGTGTGTGTGTGTGCGGGTGTGCTCATATGTGTGTGTGAACGATGGCGGGGGGGGGGTGCTGGGGCTCTAGCTCCAGCTAGCCCCAATGCTCATAATGCGTTAAAAATTACACTGCAGCTGCTGACGCGGATATTCCACTTCATTTTCCCATGATCCCCTGGGTAAACATGTGCAGGCAGCACCGCACAGCACAGCGCAGTCCCCGCCCGTCGCCCGCCCGCAACCTCGACACACTCAATCAAACACACACACACACTCACACACAAACACGAGCACGCACACGCACACACGCACATACACACTCACACACACACTCTCAAACACACACACACACACACTCACACACACACTCTCAAACACACACACACACAAGAACACACACACGCACGCACGCACGCACGCAGGCAGGCAGGCAGGCACGCACTCAGGCAGGCAGGCATGCACACACACACACACACACTCGCAAACACACACACATACACACACACAGTTTTGCATCATACACGCATGCAAAGGCACTTGCACACATGCAAATACATTACACTCTCACACACAAATACACTAACACAGACACACACACGCACACACATACACACACACACACACGCGTGCGCGCACACATACACGCCCACACACGCACAGACACACACACACACACACACATGTGCATCATGCACACATGCAAAGGCACTGGCACACATGCAAATACTGTACAGAACACTCTCGCACACACAGACGAACACACACACACGCGCATACACACACACACACACACACACACACACACACACACACACACACACACACACACACACACACACACACACACACACACGCGCATACACATACACACACACACACACACACACACACACACACACACACACACACAGAGTTTTGCATCATACACACATGTAAAGGCACTGGCACACATGCAGAAAGAGTACGGTACAGCTGAACAGACACACACATACACACACGCACACACAAATACACACACTCCTACACACATGTACAGACACAGGCATATATGCAAATACAGTACAGTACAGCACAGTCTCTCTCTCTCTCTCTCTCTCTCTCTCTCTCTCTCTCTCTCTCTCTCTCTCTCTCTCTCTCTCTCTCTGTCTCTGTCTCTCTCTCTCACACACACACACACACACACACACACACACACACACACACACACACACACACACACACACACACACACACACACACACAGTCAAGCAACCATGCAGTAGCACACATACCGTCACAAATATGTACAACATATACAAACATATACAGTCAGAGAGAGAGAGAGACAGAGAGAGAGGTGAGAGAGAGGAGCTGACAATCAGGCACAATTATGGAATACAGTGACGCATTGCACACACATGCACACACAAACATACACACACAGAGGCGATTCTACTGTCAGCTGGCCCCAAGCGAAAATTCAAAAAATGAACATTTGAACCTAAATTGCCACTACTGTGGTAAAGTGTGAGCTTTTATTCACCCTCCAGGGGCTTGGGGGCCCCATGCGGCTGCCTGCCTAGCCTGGTGACAAGATGCACCTCTGCACACACAGACACACATACAGTACAAACCAGATCACCCATCCGGGGGCGGAGGTATAGGGAGGGCGAGCAGGGCACTTGCCCCTGGGCCCAGGGCCCTCTCATATTGGTGTTGGGGGCCCTAGTGTGAGCTTGGCAAGCTGTATAGGGGGCCCTATAATAAGTGTCTTGCCCTGGGGTCTTGTGTGTAATTGTCCCGCTACCGCACACATCTACACATCTGCAAGCTGAATTCCTCCTTTCCCACTTACCCACACACAGCCACACCTCCCACTTCACCTTGCACACAGTGATGGACTAGGAAGCACTGGCCCTTTGCCATGAAGTGCACCCAAGAGGAACACACCTGGGCAGAGATTCTTTAAGTATATAGAGATATGCCAATGTAATAGGTTGCTATGGGCACCTAACATGACCAGGTTCCGGTCTGCCTAAAGGGGCGTGTCATAATACTCCTAGCATTGAATAGAACAGTCCTTAGATCTGCTTAGGTCTGCCTAAAGGGGGATTTCTCCCCACTCCCCTTTGCAATAATAGAACCCGGAAACAATGGAAATGCCAATGGAAATGCCAATGGAACCTCTCTCTCTTTACTCTCTCTGACTGGGCTTGGCCACAGCAATGTGTGTGCGTGTGTGCATGAAAGCATGCGTGTGTGTGTGTGTATGTGTGTGTGTGTGTGTGTGTGTGTGTGTGTGTGTGTGTGTGTGTGTGTGTGTGTGTGTGTGTGTGTGTGTGTGTGTGTGTGTGTGTGTGTATGTGTGTTATTTAGTGGGGATGTGTGCAGTGCTCAGCTTTGCTCTGCACTGCTGCACTACAATACTCTGGGAGGTATGGGAGCTATGGGAGTTTCATTTGGTGACAATAGACTGGCGTCAGAGCCACTCTGTTGTCCCCTTGCCTCTGCACAGGCCAGCTGTGGACCACCAATTACACACATTGGCACACACATACAGGAGGCGCGCACACACACATGCACACCCCACACACACACACACAGACACACATGCTCATATACATGCATACACAAGCATTTACGCATACATGCACGCACAGACACACACAGGCACACAATACACACACACACATACAAATGCGACCTACAACAAGCTACTTCGACATGAATGCATTGACATGGACACAAATATAGACAAACACACACACTCACATACACACAGGCACAGATGGAAACTCTCCATGTCGCCTTACGTGCCAGCGGTTCGGTCGGTTCTGCCCTACAAAGGCAAAGTGCATTGCGGAACTTTATAGCTTGTAATAACTGAGTTTATTTGTCTTGCAGCTGTGGCCTAGTGGTTAGAGAGTTGGTCATTCAATCTAGGGGTTGCAGGTTCGAATCCCCCCTGACCTCTCCCTACATCTCCATCCATGGCTGAAGTGCCCTTGAACAAGGCACCTAACCCAAAATTGCTCCAAGGGACTGTAACCAATACTCTGAATAATAATAACTGTAAGTCGCTTTGAATAAATGAAAGCGTCAGCTAAGTGCAATGTAATGTAATCTTGTGACAAAGCCATATGGTCCAACGTGTCCCATGCTAGAGATATAGCTTTTCTTTCAAATTTGCAGCAACTATAACATCCAGCCTTAAGCTACGTTCACACACAACGCTGTTAGTTACCAGCTTCTCGTTCGCACGCCTACTCGCTACTCTCTCATGGAACGTATGCTAAATGTTCCCGCGGCTTTAACTGCTAATGCACAGACGAGAAGAACCGAACTCTGCATTCCAATTGGTTACTTGCTTACTCGCATCGCTCAAAGTTAAAATATGTTCAACTCGGGATCCACCCACATCACATCGCTGGTAAACTACTTACCTACTCGCCTCCTCGTGTCGCTGGAACACATAGACATTCTATTGACTTCATTCGCTGAGTGAGTAACTAGCAGTGACGTGTGTGAACGAGGCATTGCACCAATACTTTGACTTCTTTTTTTTCACAGTTTCAATGTTGGGGTAGTTACTGCACGTTGCCGTTGCCTTTGTATGGCAGGATTGTAGTGACTGGTGAACCAGAGATTCTTTAAGTATATAGAGATATGCCAATGTAATAGGTTGCTATGGGCACCTAACATGACCAGGTTCCGGTCTGCCTAAAGGGGTGTGTCATAATACTCCTAGCATTGAATAGAACAGTCCTTAGGTCTGCCTAAAGGGGGACCCCCCCCCCTCCCCCTTGCAATAATAGAACCCGGAAACAATGGGCCAATGGAACCTCTCTCTCTCTACTCTCTCTGGGTGAACTCCATCTGTTTGTCCAGGCTCACTATTTGGGTGCTTTGCATTTGAGACTATGTCGATCTGGGGGTGCGGGTATCTTGATTTCATTCGATTTTCCCATGATGGCCTTGTAGGAGGAGCAATTAACCTGTTACCCGGAGACAGACCCTTTCAGACGTCTTTAGATAAGAGATGCATCGATTCAGCCAAGGTGTGTCGGAAAACTGAACCTCTAGCCGTAAGACAAACACGTACATACATTCACATAAAGATACAGTAGAAACACGAATGTGTGCTTGTATGCACACACACACACACATGCACGCACACACGCACATGCAAAAGACAGAGAAACACACACACACAAACACACACACACACGCACGCACACACACACACACACACATAGCCGGAGGATATCAACTTTCTTTTTTCACACTGGCACACAGTTTTAATTGAAGCCGCGTAGGCCTAATTTAAAAGAGGAATGCAGGAATCCAAACATCATCAGGACTCCATTATTGGGAAGCTTGACAAAAAATAAATAAAAAAATTAAACCAGCCCCAGCCATTAACTCGACGTCACCCTTGGTTTGTGATTAAACCAGAAAACTCTATTCATTACCGTCCGTCCAGGCTTAGCAATAAACAGTCCCGAAAGCCAACTGACAGCTGTATTCACCAAGGAAGGCAGGCTCCTGTCACATGACCAGAAGAGGTAATTAACCCATGTGGCCACCCAGTGGTCCACATCACAATACACAATACTGCATGTACTATAGGCTGCTATTGTGCTTTTGCCGTTCCCAATTCCGCTCGACTGTCCCTAACGACCACATATGGCCACTGTCACCAACACGTCATGTGGTCACATTCTGCAGTCCATTACATTACATTACATTACATTACATTATATTACATTACATTGCATTTGGCAGATGCTTTTTTTAACCAAAGCGACTTATAATTCAGTACATAATCATAGCCAACATTACTAGCAGATACAAAAGTGTACAGGAAATATACAGAAGAAAAAGTAAGCTAAGTAGGGTTAGTTTTTTTTTCAATCCATTTTGCCACATCACATCAAATACTCGGTGCAGACCTTGTAGCTTTTGCCATTCTCAATATTTCTCAATACCTCCCAATACCACCACAGCCCACCTTCAACTGTACCCCATTTGCCTTTGTTTTTCCCAATGCCACAATAGCCCACCTCAATCGATATGAGAAAATGAAAAAGGTTATTTGGGAACCTCTAAAGATTCTCTATGGAACCTTAGGGTTCTGCCAGACACCTACAGGTTCCTCAGAAATGTTTAAGGTGTAAACGTTTATGTTTACCCACATTTGAAAATATAGTTCATTGATGAGCCTATAGCTTTAACTGTATTTTAACTGCGCTGTATTTAATACGCCCCACAACATGACAACAAGTTCTCGCTCACGTGCCTTTCGCAACATTGACGCTCGCAACAATGCAGGAAATGGCCAACCTATACAGGAAAGGGCTAGCCTATGTAGGAAATGGATAGCTTGGGAAATCCCATGCTTCTTTGCACAACCGTTCCAATTTGAAAGACAACATGGATGTTGGATTTAACACAATGGCCTGAATTAGGCAGCCAATCAGAGAGCGGGGATGGGTGGAAAGTCGGTGATGTAAGCTAGCTTGCAGTTTATTTTGAATTCAAGTTACACAATTGGCTATAATCTACGTCAAACATACACCAAATGATGCAATCAAAACGACCAATAACGACAATTGAAAATCGCAAACCACAGCTACCTTAAAAGAAATTCAGTTGGCCGTATGACCCAGACAAAGAAATGGCTAGCCTATGCAACTTCCTGCAATTGTCACACTAATGGACTGTCGGACCAATGACATGGAATATTGTCTGTGTGTGTGTGTGTGTGTGTGTGTGTGTGTGTGTGTGTGTGTGTGTGTGTGTGTGTGTGTGTGTGTGTGTGTGTGTGTGTGTGTGTGTGTGTGTGCGTGCGTGCATGTGTCTCTGGGTGTTTACATGTGTGTGTGCATGTGTGTGTGTGTGTGTGTGGGGGGGGTGTTTACGTGTGTGTGTGTGTGAGGGGCGGGGGGTGTTTACATGTGTGTGTGTGTTTGTGTGTGTGTGCATGTGTGTGTGTGTGTGTTTGTGTGTATGTGTTTGTGTGTATGTGTTTGTGTGTGCATGTGTGTGTCTTTGTGTGTGTGTGCATGTGTGTGTTTGTGTGTATGTGTTTGTGTGTGCATGTGTGTGTGTTTGTGTGTGCATGTGTGTGTGTGTGTGTGAGTGAGCCGACAGGGGCCCATGGTGAGCAGAGCAGACCGGCAGTCTCGCAGTCCCGCTGACACCGCCGTCCCCTCCAACATGTAGCCGCTAATCACATGCTAATTGACTAGCCGGCGCGCTGGCGCGTCAGCTGTCGTGAACCATTAGCGACA
>NC_085877.1:35155090-35165090 GCF_034702125.1 Engraulis encrasicolus
TACAGTATATGATGATAGGAAATCAGTGGGAGAGAGATATGGGGGTGGATTGGGAATTTAAGCATTTTCACCGTAATTGACGGTTTTAAAGAGATAATAATTATTCCTTTGCACTAACATTAACCCAATGTGTAATGCCCCTTTTCTCCCTGAAACGCACGTGAAAAAAATGTCGAGTAGGAGGCATACTATTCTTGCCAGTATGTGAGCCTTTTTAGTCTATATGATAATCCTTCCCACAGCACGAAAAGGGGGATTTGTGACAATGAACTCGTCCCAAATCGTCCACGGAATTGCCTAACTTTCGTCTGATTTTGAGCGCTTGAGAGAATGCGAAATTAACAGTTTTGGTGACACTCAACTCGCCCGGAAGCGAATCAGAGCCGCGGGCTGGTCTCACAGCAGGGTGTTAATGGCCCAACGATTAACATGAAAGGCAATGACAGCCAGCCCGGAACGCGGACTAGCCTTGCTCTTATTGGACGAAAATGACACGTGACTCAAAGTAAAAGAGCTGCGCTGTTGGTTAGCAGGGTCGGCAGCTACGACCTTCTATTGGTCACTGGATTAATTTATGCATACCGTATACAGTAGGTCCGTATAATTATGCAAAAATTATTATTACTAATATACCTAGGTTGAGTTTACTTTGTATATTCACATCATTATATTCACATCATTATAGACTGCACTGTGATGGGGCTTCAGCATGCATGATGTGAATTTATTGATAAAATGAAAATGAATGAAATGAAAATGAATTTTTTTAAACGCTTTTAATATCACACCAAACAATGTACACACACTTAGACAGGAACCATGCATTTCATAAAAATACATAATTTAAAACTACACACATACCCTGCAAACAATATACTCTATATGCAGTGATGTATACAGTAGCCTACTCAGGTCACAAATGTACAACTCAGAAACAAACACGCATCTCTCTCCCAAGCAGCGTTTCCGATTGTCTCCCACGTCCTAACACTGGCCGTCAGAGCATTGAAGAAATCTTAATACTCAACAGCACTCAAATTTTGCCTAGTAGAACAGGTGAGGTCAGGCATAAACGCGTTGTCCTGACCGTCTGTTACCAAGACAATGCGATGCGACACAGACAAGACGGGCGGCTCTCCACTGCACTTTAGCCTATTTAACAGTGGAATCTTCCGACGCGAGGCACGAGTTTGGAGTTTGTTACAACAGACATGACCGCTGTAAAATAAAAACTGATCAGGCAATGCTTTGATCATGTCTTGTTAACTTTGTTGGCCACGGAGCATAGTGACTAAAAGTTAGCATCAACTTTGAAAAAGGGTCAAGTCACCATCAGAAGAAAACGGCCGTCTTGTAAAACATGTGTTTGAGTGAAACCGTAGACGGTAGGGACTTTGCGAGGCTATTTATTTAATGCCTACATATAACGTGACCAAAAATGTCTCTAAGCTGCACGTTGCAATATAGCCAAACGTATTCGAGAAAACCTGATGCAGCCAGAGTCCAACAACTTCAATGCACCAGAAGTGAATTCGCCTTCTAGTTGGGTGCGTCATATGCGCATGTACATTACAGCTACCTTATTACCTGGAATATTTTTGAGGGCTGATATTACAAAAAGCTAGTAGGTAATTTTTCTTTTCTTTTCTCTACCTACCATTCAACCATGAGTGGTTGGCTCTGTCCACCCACCAGTTTGAACTAAATAACTAAGAAATTTTGTGTGGGGGTGGGGAATGAAAGGGGAAAATAAGTTCAAAAATGTAAAAAAAAAATCCAATTTGGCAAAAAATTAATCAGAAAAAAAACTGAATGAGGAAAAATAAAACGGAATTTGAGAAAAATTAAAACGGATTTCATAGGCCCCTACGACAGGTTAGGTTTGGGAAGGGCACAATTCATAAAACTCAGAAACATACAATGCTTTTTCAACAAAAAAAAAGGGTTCTATGTTCCCCGCTGCATCCAAGTAGACTGCCACATTGCTAAGAGCAGGTTGTTATTACACCTCTGACAGGTTAGGTTTAAGGATAGTTTTAGTCAGGGCACATACAAAAATGGATTTGAGTAAAAGTTGTCAATTCATAGTAAATACGTGGTAAATATGAAAGTAAGAGGAAAAATAGTACAGGTACAGCATTTTAGTGCAGACTATACAGGTATGTACAGTATTATAAACATTGCTGTTGATTTCATGTTCTTCAGCCGCCAATCATGCCAGCAGGGTCTACTGAAGGTCTCTGGTCACTGCTTCCTCGTCATACTGCAACAGGGACTCAGTCTCACTTCTGGGAGCTGTAGAAACAACAAATAAATAAATACTTCGCCATGTACCTCATATTGACATAGCAAATATATCAATAAGCAAGACATATTGAGCCCAACAGGGATAATCTTACACTATATCAGTTTTCTGTGGTCTCTTGTAAGATTGCCCATCACCATCCTGCAGGACACTACCGTCTCCCTGCCAGGATCTGTAGGATATAAGAAAATAAATCAAAACATAGCAATGCACAGCATTGACAACTTATCTATAAAGTAGCACAAGTCATATTGACAATGTAGGCCAGGGGTGGGGAACCTATGTCTCTAGGGCCGTTTGCGACCCTTGAGGCAGTTTTATCCGGCCCCCGATATAATTTTAATGCATTTCCATCTTCACATGAAATATGACATATTTTGTAAAGGAATCTTAGAAAATACATTAGCAATACAATTAAGTTATATTCAGGGAACCTGAAGAAGGTGGTGTTTGTTTAAATGTGGCTGCCTTCAATATAGGCCTAAAGTGAAAGGGAAAATCCTGGTTTGTGTTCATAGTACGGCCCTTGGAGGACTTTTATGGCCCCTCGGATGAATTTGAAGTGGCCATTCGAATGAGAAAGGTTCCCCAACCCTGACGTAGGCTATAGGTTAAGCTTACCCTCTTTCACTCTACTGTGCCCATTTCGGGTTGACCTCCACACGCGTCTGTAGCACAGCACACAGGATTGCAGGACACAGCATCCTGCAGGACACTGCAAAAAACAAGGGGAACGAATAAATGACCTGTCCAGTTCTATAAAAAAGAAAAGAAATTTGATGCAGTGCCAGAGCTGTGGTAAAAGTAACCTTGGTTATATCATCTAGGACTAGCGTGTGTGTGAGTGTGTGGTAAATCCAGTGTTCACATTATTCAGATATGAATTAATTTTAACTGATATCACCACATACCGATATCAGTGCCATTTCACCCTGCCAAGACACTGGACCTTCTATGATCAGGGCGTCCTCGTCATACTGCAGCAGGCACCCTGTTGTTTCTACAGCTCCTAGAAGAGAGACAAATAAATTAAATACTTCGCCATGCATCTCATATTGACATAGCAAATGTATCAATGAGCAAGTCATATTGGTCACAAAGAAGTTAATCTTACATTCTTTCAGTCTTCTATGGCAAGACTGCTCCTCATAAGAGCTGTTAGGCCTTCAAGTGACTCGTCTTCGCCATATTATGAGACAGCAGCCTGTGAAAACATGGTAAATAGAATAACCCATTAACCTTGGGTCCTAATATAATACATGGACATAAACTAGCATACATTATTTAGACAATGTCAGTAGACCTCCACGTGAAACAATAAGAAAAAGTGACCATGCATAATTTCAATTTCTTGAAGAGGCCAGCTACACTTATTTGTGCAACAAGTGCTGTTTTGAGGACCCATACGTTTTAAGGACATACTGCCTACTGTTGCAAATGCCAGGGTATTTCACATTGATTTCGGGGTGGCGTGCTCTATGCTACACTTATTTGTGCAACAAGTGCTGTTTTGAGGACCCATACTTTTTAAGGACAGGTTGCCTACTGTTGCAAATGCCAGGGTATTTCACATTGATTTCTAAACTATTTCTTAACTACAGGGACGTTAGTCGATACATAGTAATGACGCTACGACCAAGCTACTAGGGAATGTAATTAAACTAGTCGCTTCGCTACTGCCCAGCACTGAAAACCAACATACCCAGACGGCACACCAATCTTGCCAACGTCGCCTAGATGCATTTTTGCCGCTGTAAAATACATTGGCAAGACGTCTAAGCGTTAGTTCATCAGCGAAATGCCGGGCAGACGTGAAAAATGAGCAGTGCCCAGCATCTAGTTGATGAGCTAACGCAATAGCATGCTAACGGTAGCCTTTGTCAATCTTAAGCGCTGGGAGATGGTCACTCCCAAGTGAGATCACTCCCGGACGTGTAGTCCCAGGTGATCCTATCAATCCCAGGCGTTCTATCCCACCCGATTACATTTCTCGTTTTATCATACACTACCACATACAAGCAATTTAGGGTTAGGTTTAGGGTTAAGGTTAGGGTTAGGTTTAGGGTACGTAACAAAAAACTAACATCAAAAAAATAACTAGCTCGGTGGGCTCGATAGTCTGGCTAGTGGGAGCGAACCGACTGGGGATCGAACCGCGCTGGGAGCGACAAACTGGGAATCATCTTTAGGCAGGGGAAAGGCAATTGAGAACGAGCAATGTCAAACAATTTACCATCAACAAGTATACTTAACATATTCACCGTTTCACTACTGCATTTTGTCATTACGATGCTCGCCAGTTATCAGAATTTACTAGCGTACAGCAGCAACAAGAGTAGTCACATTCATTGAGGGGACTTGTGCTACAACTTAGCAATGGCGGATCTGTGTTCAGAGGAGCTATTCAATCGCTCTTGAGTACTGAAACTTTAAACCACAGTTGAGTAAAATTTACTTACATGTATGTGAAGGCCATTTTCCGTTGGTATGTGAGGAACTTTCCCCCATATCGCCAAGAAACGTGTAACAGTGAAACCACACAGACAGCGCGTGGTTCTGGTGTTGTTGACCGCGGTAGATGGCTTCTTTGTGGCTTGTGTGTGGAATTCGCATTGTGCGAATTAGTTGTACTGCCACCTAAGGGCTTGGTGTAGAACTAATTTAACCAGAGACAGTCTGTTTTGAACTTCCTTGAACAATCCTTGCTTTAGTTCAGAATAATTTAAAAACCAGAGTGGCCAAGCACATTGATGTTTTTCCTCAAAAGCAGGGGTGAGGAACCTTTTTAATTCAAAGGGTCTCTTCAAAATGTAGGCTATGTCCAAGAAAGATCATTCAGATGTTTCTATTCTGATAGCCTATTCGGTTCATTTAAATGTTTATAGCACCGATCAAATTGTTTGATCAACTTCATTTCTGAGCTTATAGTATCATAATAAAATGTACTGACAGCAGAGCTGTGGCTAGTAGAAAGGTTTAATGCAGGGGTGGGGAACCTTTTTCATTCGAAGGGCCACTTCAAATTCCTACCATGGTCATAAAATCCTCCGGGGGCCATACTATGAACACAAATCAGGATTTCCCCATGAAATTTAGGCATATATAGACACCTTTAGGCCTATATAGACATATAGACACCTTTAAAGGTAGACACATTTAAAACAGTCCCCACCTTTTCTAGGTCCCCTGAATATAGGCCTAACTTAATTGCATTAGAAATGTAATTTCTAAGATTCCTTTAGGCCTGCAAAATATGTCATAGGCCTATTTCATGTGAAGTTGCAAAACATTATAATGATATCAGGGGCCGGATAAAACGGCCTCAAGGGCCCTCGAGACATAGGTTCCCTACCCCTGGTTTAATGGTTAGTGATTCTGAAAAACACCACTGGGCAGCGTGAAAAAACATACACACACACAGACATTTTAGTAAAAGGCCAAAAAATGCCCTAGGGCCCCCAACAATCCCGTTGCCTAGGGACCCCAAAATCCTAGAAACAGGCCTGCCGACCCCCCACTCCCTCCCACCCACCTGACCTCACCCCACCCCACCCCACTTGAAATTGACTGTAGCAGCTCCCGACCTGATCACTGGCATTTACATATTAAAGGCTCTCCTAAGAAGGGGATGGGAGGGGGGCATGGGGGAGCCGCAAATGCTGTGGCTTGAGGTATGAGGCAATTTAAGGTGCAAAACTCATCCACAAATTCCTCTTTTCATGCAGTGCCGTCTATGTCTATGTAATACTGTCATAAGTTACGCCTCACCGGCGGCCCCATCTGCACTGAGAGGCTACGTAATGTTTTGCTTGGTGTCCTGGATTTGCAGTATTTAGAGGCTTGAAATCATATGACCCCTCTCGCTGACTCAGCCATACTCTTCTGCCACCAAGTGAGAATCTGAGCGCACTTCTCAAATTTCCAGAGGAAAAAGAAAAAAAAGAAAACAGGTGGAACATTTCAAACCAGTTCAGCATGTTCAGTGCCTTATCCTCCAGGTGTGCACAGGGCTGGGCTGGGGGAGAAATAAGGCCTGGGCACTTTTAGCTTAAAGGGATTCCTCATAATTAGCGGCGCAGAACTGACTCAACGGTGGTCCCCGCAATCTCGTGGGCCCCTATTTTCAGAAATGTTAGAGTTTTTATTCATTTTTTACATTTCTGAATGTAATCCATGAGGGTGCGGGGCCCACAGGGAAATGCTCGCTATGCCAGATAGCCAGTCCAGCCCTGAGTGTGTGTCCTTTATAGAAGAACTTACAGTATACTGTATGTGAGCAGCGGTTCCCAAACTATCAGACATTGGTGGTGAATCAGCTAACACAGCTTTTGCAGCTGCATCTGTAAAACACAAAAAAATAAAAGAAAGAAATAGAACAGGGATTCTTAACCTTTTTGACATCTAAGCCAATTTTTTCCAATGCACCGTGTCCCGGGGCCCATATTACCCATGTATATATTATTAGCCTATATTAAATCACTATATAGGCTAGATTATATTATATTATATTATATTATATTATATTATATTATATTATATTATATTATATTATATGATATTATATTATATTATATTATATTATATTATATCATATTAGGCCTATATTATGTAAGGGTTAACGTTCGGCGAGAAGGTCGCTACCGTGGAATAGCAGCACGACAGAGAGAATCTTTAGACCCCGACGCGGAGCGGAGGGGTCTTGTTCTCTCTGAAGTGCTGCTATTCCACAAAGCGACCGACTCGCCGAAAGTTAACCCGCTTATTATATGGATATACTTAAATGATTCACACATGCGGGGACATTTCTTTAGACCCATTTAATGTTAAGATTGTTGCTGCGCAAAACAAAACAGTGCCGTTGTGGAACACCGCTAGGCAACAGCTAGGTAGGCTAGCCAGGACAACAGGTGTTGTCTATCACAGCAGCTGATTAGAGTGACAAAAGCGGACCCCCTGCGGAGTGATATGAAACATTCGCTTTAGCCACTGACTTGTATACAAGCCAGTGGCTTTAGCAGTGAACGTCTTGTTGCCAATGACAGCGGTAGCCAGGACAACGGGTGCTGTCTATCACAGCAGCTGATTAGAGTCTTGTTGAAAAGTCGCTTTAGCAGTGAAAAGTCTTGTTGCCATTGACAGCGGTCTGTTATAGACCAACCCGTCCGTTATCGAAAAATAACAGACGTCCGAACGTTGGGGAGCCCCGTTGAAATGAATGGAGCATTCGACAGATGACGTCACAACCATATAATAAATTCTAATAACATAAAATAGTCTTATAATATTGATATACATTATAAATTAATAGGTTATTACTGGAGATTTTTTTTCCCACAAGGAATAGCCCTATATTAATTAATGTTATCTCATTTAATCTCACTCATCAAATCCACTCATTGTTTAGCAAGTCATTGTTTAGCACGCATTTGAATGCCTCTCTGACAGCGCAAAGTTTTGTGTGACAGCTCTTGACTAGCGCTTTGTAATGAATCTGCTGATCGTAAATATATTTACAAGACGCCTGTGAAAAAGCAGCGCTGGAACAACAGAAATTCCACAGCCGGACGGAAAAAAAATTCAGTAGCCTATCACGCAAAATTCGGGAAAGGACTGTCATGTTGGCGACACTTATACAAGTATAAGGGATACAGATTCAGTAACTAGAATTATTTTGAGTAGCCTAACCGTTGAACCCCTATTTTTAACTACTAAAACATGAGCATATTAGGACACAAAGACGTAGCCAAATCATCTGAGAATGGTAACCGGTTGGTAATTTCTCTTTTTTCAAATAGCCCACTGCAAAGTTTGTTACGATCACAGGCTTTGTTACTGTCTTGTTCTTAATGAATCTCGCCCCAACAACAAAAATGCGGGGTCTGGTCATTGCGTGATGACCGAGTTGCGTTTGAAGGAAAAGACGCAAAACAGTTCTAGTAGTCTTGATAAGCGGTCCGATGGCCCAGGCGGCCCAATGGTGCGAAACTGAAAGTTGGTTGCGGCCCTGGAGGTTGATTTCCCAAATGGCATAGTTGACCTTCCTCCCTAGGTTTGCCCCTGGTTGACTGGTTTCCGAAAAAATGGGTGGAGTTCCCAAATTTTCTGGATACCAGAAACAATATTTACATTGCTCTTGCCCTGACTAGAAGCAACGCCGAAGGAGTTGCATCACTTGGAGGGCGTGGCCTGGCTAGCAAGGAGGTGCCTTACAGCAGGCTTCATACTGTCCATGAGCAGCGGTTCCCAACGTTTTTTCTGCTAGGACGTCATTTTCACCCTCCGAGTATTTTCGCAACCCTCGTTCTCCCATATTCAAACTGACATTCCTTTATCCCTTAACCCTATTCAGACTGGGCTTTTTTGGCATTCCTGGGCCTGGGGGGGGACTCTTTTGACCCCCCCCCCCCCTCATAACTCATGAACGGAATACAGTATAACTCCGAAACTTGGGGGAGATGATCTACGTATGGACATCTATGAATGACATACTTTTTGCGTAATTATCTGGTATTATGACGTCATTATGACATCATTATCTTATTATGCCCAAAATCTCGCCATAATGCATTTTCCATCAAAATAGGTAATGCTCTTAAATTTTTATGATTTTATGCTTCAAACCACTTAAATGCTCACAAAGTTGTCTGATGCTAATGGAAATAATAACAAAATATGAAAATATATGGCGTCATAGATATGGTAAAGTGATTTTTGGTCAGACATACCTGTCAGAAATCCGTTGCCATGGCAACGACAAAAATGATAAACCTAATCTTTCGGTACTTAACTGCTGTCAGCTAAATGTTTGGAAAAGTCACAAAGTTTCGTAGTCATTGCTTAAGTCGTTAAGGAATTATACAACATCAAAGTTGGCGGGCACTTTTAGCCCCCCTCCCAGTCTGGATAGGGTTAAAATTGTTCAAACAGTCCTGTTTACATAAAACCTTCAATACATATAGTAGGTGTAACGGTGGCTAACTAGTAGAGTTGGCAGGGAATGCTAGTAAACCTCCCTCCCGAAGTGTCATCCATTATCAGCAGAGCTGGGCAATCGGATTGACCCTGTAGTCCAGAGGTATCATCCTGTGACTCCCATTGACGTGATGGCGAGTTTGTGCCCCCAATGGGAACGCAGTCCACAGTAATACATCAGATTATACCCTGTCCCCCAGTTTGGGAACCACTGTGTAACAGGACGCAGGCTTTGAATCCGCTAACACAGCCTTTTGCAGCTGCAACTGTAAAACTCACAGAAATAGGAGACGACCTCACTTCTGACTGCATCTGCTAGAGTAGCCATTTTTTTTTCACATTTAGTTTCTTTATTTTTAGTGGAGCGAAAAGAACACAGCACACATGAATGCCTCATTGCTCAGCTAAAAACAAAAACATACGGTATGATTTTCTTCCTATGTAGTTTAAAGAAATAAAAATAATTATTAATCCTTCAGCGTATGAAAGTGGGTTGCTTGCATCTTTGATTTTTTGCTCTGCACTGAAGAGAAGAGAAGAGAAGAGAAGAGAAGAGAAGAGAAGAGAAGAGAAGAGAAGAGAAGAGAAGAGAAGAGAAGAGAAGAGAAGAGAATATTGTAGTTTGGTGGTGGATTTGATCTTGGCAAAGGCCGTTGCCACAGCTCTACAAGGCAGAAACACAGTATTTCCCTCTCTCTCCCTCTCTCTCTCTCTCTCTCTCTC
>NC_085877.1:35170090-35175090 GCF_034702125.1 Engraulis encrasicolus
TGCACTACATTCTGGGTAATTAACACGGGCACTTGTTGACTCGCTTGAAGTGCTTCAGGCATTTTGTTACCATTTGTAAAGAATACAGAAAAAAAAACGCTTTCTGTGCCCTGTCACCGTCCCATGAGTTTATCAAGGCAGCAAATCCTTTTAAATGTCCTTAATCAATAGCACGCTTTGCCACAAACATCGTAAGTGAAGTTTCCATGTTTATTTGAACAGAAATGCTCTCCCATGTTACTGTTCAGTCTAGCATAGCAAAATGAATAACAACAACAGCAACAACATCCTAAGCGAAATAGTAACAGCATTAGAAAAATAACTTCATATTCTACTACTTTTATCAGATTGATACAAGGTCGATGTAATGACACTGAGTTCGCATCTTTGCTGCTCATACATTGTAGTTGTAATCCTAACATTTTGAAAGCCTATCTGCTGGATCTCCAGCAGCTAGTAAAATGGGCAAAACGTGGCCATTCAGTTTGGTATCCCCATTGCCAAAATACCAAAAAGAAAGCCACATGGGGGCGCTGTGGCGCAGCGCGCTAAGCCCCCCACATTTGGGCTTGCATGCCCACCCACGGGTACCCCGGTTCGAGTCCGGCCCGGGCCGGGCCTGGCCGGGGTCATTTCCCCATCCTCCCCTGTCTCTCTGTCCCACTCGCTTCCTGTCACCATCTTCGACTGTCCTGTCAAATAAAGGCATAAAAGCCCCTAAAAATATATCAAAAAAAAAGAAAGCCGCTCTCTGACCTTTTCCCTCTATAGCCAGCACAGTATTATGTGAATCTCAATGAGTGGCCTGTGACCCCCACCACCACATCCCCCCACTCCACTATGACCATCTGGTAAACCTCAAAAACAATTTAAAATTGTATTATGGGGATTTCAATCATTGCCCTGACTGTCCCCTCCACTCCAACTAGGAAATTTACTACACTTTTGAAATGATTAACCAATTTAGTTTGGTATCTGCATTGGAAAAAAACACCAAAAGAGAGACAAACATGATCTTGCTGTAGCAGGTGGATCCTAATGACTGTCCTGCCCACCCCCTTGATACCTGGACATCTGGTAAGCCATACTCCACTCCAACCTATGCATTTAGTAAACTTTGGCATAATTTACCCCTTTAGTTTAGTATCCCCATTGAAAAAAAAACCCCAAAAACGAAGAAACAGAAAATACAGTATAATGACTGTATTATGTGGATCTAAAGGCCTGTCCTGGCAAACCCTCCCTCCAAGTAAGTAAGTAAGTTAGTAAGTTTTATTTCTAAAGGACATTTAAAACAGTACAAAACTGGCCAAAGTGCTGCACAGAGGCTGGTTAGAATAAAAATAGCAAAATAAAGAAAGAAAATAAAACATAATAGTAGCACATAGCATTTCAATATAAAGGAATTAAAAAATCTGCATACAGTGTACAGTTGCAGCACTGGCAGCAATGACTATATAAGACACATAAAAGGAGCTTAGAAGACTTTAAATACATAAAGTGATAAAATAATGGGGAAGGGGAAGTTAAAACTATAGGGTTCAAAGTATACATTTGGTGCAATAAAAACAACAACAACATCAACTGCACCTCCACAACAACCACAACCTCCACTCCACTACCTGACATCTGGTAAGCCATTCCTGACCCTCAGGGACACATTTACTAGTCATTGGCATGATTTGCCCCTACGGTATCCCCATTGGAAAAATACCAAAGGGAGAGATAGAAACTATTTGACTGCATTGGGTGGTTTTCAATGGCTACTCACCCCACCCCAGCCCACCGTCCGCCGCACCCCACGCCCAATTTAACTCCAGCCTGGGAATTAAGTGAACTTCCGCATAATTTACCCATTTAGTTTGGTATCCCCATTGGAAAAATGCCAAAAAGAGAAAAACTTTCTGACTATGGCTAATGCTACTGTGTTATGTGCCACACCAAACACACACACACACACACACACACACACACACACACACACACACACACACACACACACACACACACACACACACACACACACACACACACACACACACATACAGAGACACACAGACACGCACACGCGCACGCAGGCACGCATGCAGGCACGCACGCAGGCACGCACGCATGCAGGCACGCACGCAGACACCCACGCAGGCACACAGGCGTGCTTGCACACACACACGCACACACACGCACACACAAACACACACAGGCAACACAGACAAACACACAAGTATGCACACGCAAGCACATCAATGTGAACACACACACAGACACACATACGCACAAGCACACGTTCACACACACACACACACACACACACACACACACACACACACACACACACACACACACACACACACACACACAGACACACACACACACACACACACACACACACACACACACACACACACACACACACACACACACACACACACACACACACACCACTCCTACCTGGGCATCTGGTGGGCCATCTCTGGCTTCGTCGTTGCCATTAGTCAGGCAATTATTTCCTCATTTGCAAGCCAGTGCATGGTGATGATGGCGGCCAGGGCCGGTTTTAAGCATAGGCCGGCTAGGCGGTCGCCTAGAGCGCAATGTGAAGAAAGAGCGCCGAAATGGCGCTCTCCGATGCGTAATTTTGCGATATGGAGGTTTTTGTTATGAAGTCGCAATCAACAAAGTGTGGCGAAAGCGCTCCTCACGGCAAAGCGCCCCTCAGCCAATAGTAATATCGCTTTCAACTGTCTCTGGGAAGTCTGTGAACCAATAAACAGACAGTCCTGAGAAAGGGGGCGGGACGAGTGACAGCGTGCGATATATTTTGAATTTTGGAGACTCACTCGAGAGTCAGAGAGAGCAAGCACCAACAGCAGTGTTGCTCTGCTGGGTGGAGAATTGTTATGTTCTCATTAAACCAGTCATTGCATGATGCAGGAGTTGCAGAGGGTGTTTTGGAACTATGTGATTTAATCAGCAACCGTTTGTGATAATGGAAAGCCTAATAGTTATGAGGCTACTGTTTGGAATTAGAGGGAAAAAGAGCTTTGCTTTTGATCTGAGAAATCGCTAGTTAGCATGCTAACATTAGCCAAGTATGCCAAGCAATGAAATCCAGTAAAGTAGCTGTTAGTAGCCTACTCACTAACACCCACCTGACATCATAATACTTGCTTAGGTTGACAAGCAATGTAAAGTAAGACTGGTGCCATGTTTAAAACAATTTTAGCTGCCATATCTCCTTCCATCCACTTGAATGAATTACCTGCTTGTTGTAAGCTTAAAAAAACATTATTTCCAGACCAGAATGACATAGGCCTTCATTAATCATGTAACAGAACCATGCACAGCATGTTTTCATGCTGAGTGATGTAGTATTGCAGACAAGTGAGGCTATTTACTATATTTCGTATATTATGAAATTCAAAAGCGTGACAGCTCTTCTCCCTTTCACTCTGTCCCTCCAGTTCAAACACATTGATAGCCCCCTTCTTATTCTCCTACTCCCAAATGCACCACTATTTCCAGTCCAGAAATGAAATTGGTTTGGAATCATAGACAGCACAAATGTGTATCTTATTAAAATTGTTATGCTGCATGCTTTGTGATGCTGTAGGTAGTGTAGATAGGCTATCAATGCAGACCTCCTTGGTAGGCCTATTGTCTACACATGCATTTTACATGCAAATGTACTGTATCACTCTCCTGGCATTTCAATTCCATTTTACAATTCAAACACATTGATAACCTCCCTCTCATCTGGGGTTGGGGGCACCGCCACCATTACATCCAAGACACCACACAGTGAAGGTAGGCCCTACTTTCATGCGACTCAATCTGATGTGTTGGTCGGCTGTCCAAAAGAACCAGAAATCCATTTGATGCAAAACAGTTATTGTTCTTGATGCTATTTAGTTAAGCTTACTACCGGTATTACTCTTAAGTTCTGTAAGGTATAAAAAAGAGGTTTTTTTTTCTTTCAAAAGGTTTCGGGGGGGGGCTTGGGGCAGAACTCAAACTCGCCTAGGGCGCCAAATAAGCCAGTACCAGCCCTGATGGCGGCGATGGCGGCGTCAGCACTGCATTCGGCAGCAAACCAAGGATCAGGATCAGGATCAGGGCAGCAGTCGATTTGTAACCTCCCATGGCCCCAACGCTTGGGCATGCACGTACACACAGATACACACACGCACACACACGCATGCACGCAGGCACGCAGGCACGCACGCATGCACAGACGCACACACACACAAACACACACACACACACACACACACACACACACACACACACACACACATACACACACACACACACACACACACACACACACTCACACATAAACACAAATATGCACCCACAAACAGCATACGCTATCTGCTTCCATGTGTACAGGCACGTACGCATGTGTGTGTGTGTGTGTGTGTGTGTGTGTGTGTGTGTGTGTGTGTGTGTGTGTGTGTGTGTGTGTGTGTGTGTGTGTGTGTTTGTGTGTGTGTGTGTGTGTGTGTGTGTGTGTGTGTGTGTGTGTGTGTGTGTGTGTGTGTGTGTGTGTGTGTGTGTGCCTGTATGGGGGACAGGTGTATCATCCAACTGCAACATCAGCTGTTTCTGAGGCCTCGTTCAGAGCTGGATTACTGCACGGGCCTACTGGGCCCAAACCCAGGGCCCCGAGAGTCAGGGGGGGCTGAAGCCAAGCCACTACTGTATACGTATTTCCATTCTCACAATGGAATGAAATCACATGTTTAACAATTGCATTTTTTTAATGGGAAAAGCAGCCCACAACGTATAGGGTCTAAAACATCTAAACAAAAACCCTGAATCATTTTTGTGAACTAGTAACACCCATCAAGGTGGGGTGCCTTTCTTGTTGTTCCATGTTTCCATGGGCCCATGAATTCATAATCTGTCCTTGTTGGTTTGGGACTGTATGGGGGCAATGTGTGGGATGGATGGAGGGAGGGAGGGAGGGAGGGAGGGCAGGAAAGATGGGAGATGATCAG
>NC_085877.1:35192590-35197590 GCF_034702125.1 Engraulis encrasicolus
CGGTGAGGGGCAAAGGGGTCAGTGACGTCCCCAGACCAAGCTACAGAGGGGGGCCCAGAACTGGGCTCTCATTACATTACATTGAATGTATTGGGTGTGTGTGTGTGTGGGGGGGGGGTTATATATAACTTTCCCGGGCCCCGGCCGAAGCTGTCAGCACCCCTGGCGACAGCAGTAGCCGTAGCCAGCAGTGGGTGGCGGGCAGGCGGATGGGCGGGCGGGCGTGTGGTAGTGAGCGCTGAGGCCCATCCAGACACCTCCACCGGCACTTTCCGTCTTCTTAATGTCATCGTCCTTTTGTGCATTCTGCCGAAGTATGCTCCTTTGTGGAAAAGGTTAAGATGGGGATGAGAAAGCCTCCGGCAAAAATAGGGGCAGAGAGAGAGAGAGAGAGAAAGAGAGAGAGAGAGAAAGGGAGAGAGAGAGAGAGATGGGAAAAAGCCAGTTTTTGCACCTCGTCCTGTCCTAAAATTCCCCCTCTGGGCCTAAGTCTGGCTGAACCAGCTGACAAGGCCGCCGTTTGCTGTGGAGGTCAGCACACCAGTGGGGAAGTATTTATTATTCTTGAAAATGTTAACGTGCATCCTTGTGTTGAGGAAACCATCATATTTTAATGCCATTATGATGATATTATAATATCCAATCAGTTGAACAAATTACAGACATAATAGTAAGGTCAACATATAAAGAAAAACTATACAGTAGTTAATACATTATCATGTACCACAGGAGTTAAAATTACTAATTACCAGTTTTTGAAGGCCTTTCTCTCACCTTGATGTCTTTTCCAATTAAAAATGTTGCTATTGGAAAATATTCCTTTATATATAACGCACACACACATGATTTGATAATGATTTATTTTGTTATTATGGTATCGCCACTTTCTGTGAAAGATGCAAGAAGATGGT
This sequence comes from Engraulis encrasicolus, assembly GCF_034702125.1. NCBI lineage: Eukaryota > Metazoa > Chordata > Actinopteri > Clupeiformes > Engraulidae > Engraulis > Engraulis encrasicolus. The sequence goes on from NC_085877.1 coordinate 35,193,502, forward strand.
GTGGTCATCTTTTTTTTTTTTTGTATAGGCCGTAGAACAGTTTTCAGAACCTGTTTCTCACAAGGGTCATTGCAAATGAGTTAGCAACTTAGGCGCTTGCCCATGGGTTTTTGCACTGCAAATAATGAAGTAGGCTACCATAGCTGACAAGATTGGTTTCAGGAAACACACACCAAAGCGTTGTTGGTAGCTGGTTAGCAACTTGGGTAATTGCCAATGGGAAATTGCATTAAGTTAGCAACTATGGCTTCGAGAAATGCACCCCAGATTTGTGTTTGCCTACAGGGCCGTCATCAATCATTATCACTCAATCATTATTTAATTAATGCATTATCATACATAAACTGCCATTGAATATACTATAAAGTAGAGAAAAAATAAAAACTATATTGTATTATAGATAGTAGGTAATTATCGCCATAGGCAGATGAAAATTATTTCTTTTTAAAACAAGATACTGTTGGGGCAGTTCCAATTTGGACAGGAAGCTGGTTCCAGCATTCGGCAGCATATTGATTAAATGGCATTTCAACCTGTATGGATATAACCCTAGGTACAACCTGAGGAGACTCTGAAGATCTAAGACATATATTAGGATGATCTGGCATATCTACAATATATTTAGGGCCTAAGCCATTTAGTGGTTTATAAACTATCAGCAGAGTTTTAAACTCAATTGTAAATCTCACTGGTATATGGTCTGGTTGTGCTGGGAGTCTGGACTTTCATTCGAATATAGTCCCATGTGATGTGTTTGTTCACAATGCATGGCCGTAGTTTGAGGGGGCATTTGATTAAAATACACGCTAAATTAAAATTAATCCTATTATATTTCGGTATAAAAATATGGATGGAAAAGTCAAACTCCACTTGTGCCACAATGCCCAGACTTTTGTGCTACATCTTTGAAAGTCTTTAACTCAACAGCTATTTATCAACAATTGAGCACATCAAGGTCACATTTCCTATTTCCTGAGTGATGAAAAAAGAACAAAAAGTATCCTGTCTCTTGATCAAATCTTGGAGCGAGGACTGCCCCAAGCAGGTGTCTGTCCTTTAGATAACACCCCAAACACCGGCACGGCAAAATGAATTTTAAATATTTAACACCAACAACAAACAAGAGATCTTTCCCCCCTCTAATACAGGAAAGCAAGCTAAAGACAGCTGATGCCAGCACAACGGGAGAAGAAGAAACAAGACGAGATGAGATGAGATGGGATGGGATGAGATCGGATGGGGAGCGGTAGGCGCCATATATATATACAGTCCCAGGAAAAAGTTTGTACACCCTTTGAAATTTCTTAACTTTCTGTCAAAATTGGTCATAAAACATGGTCTGATCTTCCCGGAAATCACAAGAAGGAACAACCAGAGTCTGCTTTAACTAATTCAACCCAAACATTTACAAGTTTTCATATTTTCATTGGCCATAAGATGTAAACATTCACAGGACAGCAAGGCATAAGTAAGTACACCCTTGCATTCAATAGGTTTTAACCCTGAGTTAGTCGCAATAACCTCAACCAGATGTTTCCTGTAGTTGCAGATGAGATTAACAAAACAATCTGGATGTATCTGGTCTCCCGCTTCTTTAGAAAACTGCCTCTTGTCAGCAAGGTTTGTGGGATGTCTGGAGTGCATAGCTTTCTTGACTTCATGCCATATAATCTCAATTGTTTTTTGTCAGGGCTTTGATTGGGCTATTCCAGAATGTGTATTTCATTATTATGAAGACATTCTAAAGTCGATTTGCTTCTAAAGTATGGGTTGTTGTCACATTTCAGCACCCATCCTCTTGTGTGCTTCAACTGTGTGACAGACTACCTCACTTTTTTTCTGTAAAATATCCCGATAAACTTCTGAGTTAATTGTTCCACTGATAATAGCAAACTGAAAAGGGCCTGAGGCATCAAGGTAGCCGCATATAATGATGCTCCCGCCACCATATTCAAAGGTGGAGATGATGTTTTGGTGAAGGTGTGGTTCTCCAGTTCTCCTCCAAACATGACATTGTGTGTTCCCCTAAACAATTCAACTTTGGTTTCAACGTTGGTCTACAGAATATTTTGCAGTAATTCTATGAAGCATATAAATGCTTTTTCGCAAACCTCAAAGGTGCAGCAATATTTTTTTGCACAGAAACCCCTTTAATTTTAGATTGGCAGAATGAATCCCATTTTTTAGCTCTTCTTGGTTACATCTCCTCTTCTGAGTATGGTGGCGGGAGCATCATTATATGCGGCTACCTTGCTGCCTCAGGCCCTTGACAGTTTGCTATTATCAGTGGAACAATGAACTCCAGTTTATTCTGATATTTTACAGAAAAAAACGTGAGGAAGTCTGTCACACAGTTGAAGCACACAAGAGTATGGGTCCTGAAATGTGACAACAACCCATACTTTAGAAGCAAATCGACTTTAGAATGGCTTCATAATAATGAAATACACATTCTGGAATAGCCCGGTCAAAGCCCTGACAAAAAACAATTGAGATTATATGGCATGAAGTCAAGAAAGCTATGCACTCCAGACATCCCACAAACCTTGCTGATGAGAGGCAGTTCTCTAAAGAAGAGGGAGACCAGATACAAACAGATTGTTTTGTTAATCTGATCTGCAACTATAGGACAAGTCTGGTTGATGATATCGCAACTAACTGAGGGTTAAAACCTACTTAATGCAAGGGTGTACTTACTTATGCCCTGCTGTCCTGTGAATGTTATGGCCTTATGACCAATAAAAATATGATGACATGTAAATGTTTGGGTTGAATTAATTAAAGCAGACTCTGATTGTTCCTTCTTGAGATTTCCGGGAAGATCAGACCATGTTTTATGATCAATTTTGACAGAAAAGTAAGAAACTTCAAAGGGTGTACAAACTTTTTCCTGGGACTGTATATACAACAGGCAAACAAAAAAAAGAAATGAGTGCTACAAATTTGTTCAAATTTACCAAGGGGGAAAAGAGAAAGAGAGAGAGAGAGATAGACATGAATAATTAATTTGCTGCCTCAATTAGATTTCTTAACTTCGGCAGTCAGTGAGTGCTCAGTGATTTTTTTTCCCCCCTGTCTCAGCGGAACAAGCCCTCAGCACCCCAGAACTGAGCGAGCTGTGCCTGTGTGTGTGCGAGAGAGAGACAGAGAGACGGCGGCTGGCTGGAAAACTTTCCCACTGACAGCTATGTTGCAACCCTTCAGCTAACTTTGGAAATCTGCTGAAAATCTCTTGTCATTCTTGTCTCACTCTTGGCTTGTTGTTGGTTTAGAGGCTCTTCTGGTTCAATTAAATTGGACTGGTGGGGGTAGGGGGTAGGGTGGGGAGGCTAGTTGGAAATTTTGCAACCCTGAGTTTGTCACAATGTTTTTTGTTTCTGTCAATAGTTTATTGCACGTATACATTACTCTCTATATATATCTTTTAATAGTTAACAAATAAATGTGCCAGATGAAGAGCACTTGCATGCTGTATTGAAGAACACCCTACATGATGTATTTTCTGACATTCTCCCTGTGATTTAAAAAAAAAAAAACAATTCTACTTATTTCAAAGAGGTCCTATCCCTACATTTAAAAGGACCACCTTATTCATTTCCTGAGCCATATTGAATTATTTCTCTTCCTATTACATGCATGATTGTCTTTCAGTGAAGTTTGGGTGATATGTTTTTGTCAAGGACACTTCAACAATCGGGTGCAGGTGCTCGCTCCCCTACAAACCCTTTGAGGCCAATACTAGATATGTGTGGAACCATTTTATCCCATATTAGACTAAATTCCTTTGCATTTCTTTACTGTTTAATCAGCATGTGTAAACACTGCTCTAAGTTCTTGGCCACACAAATTTGGACTTGGAAACAGATAGTTTTGGCAAGAATCATCAATAAACCGACCATCATTTTACTCCATTTTACACCAAATTACCTTGCATCTCCATACTACGAATCAGTGTCTGTCAATACTGTTCTATGTTTTTGTCCATACATAGCTGCAAACTGGAAGCAGTTTTGGACAGAGTCGTAAAGATCTCAGCCAATTAGCATGGAGCTGTGCGAACGTAGGGAGGCGTGCACTGGTATTGTCAGT
>NC_085877.1:35206752-35219252 GCF_034702125.1 Engraulis encrasicolus
CACATAGGCTACAGACACACACACTCTCTCTCTCTCTCTCTCTCTCTCTCTCTCTGTCCCTCTCTCTCTCTCTCTCTCTCTCTCTCTCTCTCTCTCTCTCTCTCTCTCTCTGTCCCTCTCTCTCTCACACACACACACACACGCACACACGCACACACACACACACATACACACGAAAGAAGTGTGGAGTTGGTCATATGATCTCCTTAGTGTCCTTAGTGTTAGTCAATGTGCCACAGGAGGCCTTAATAGGGCACTCTGGACACAGAATGTGTGTGTGTGTGCGTGCGTGCGAGTGTGCATGCGTGTGTGTGTGTGTGTGTGTGTAAGATGCCATCCATTCACATTCATCTCTAACTTCCTGTTTTTTTGTAGGATAACAGCCCTCTCTCTCCTTTTTCCCATGCTAAGTAATATTGTATTCTCCCCTTCCTTCCCTTCCACGCGAGACAAGATTGAAAATAGCCAGTAAAATGCTGAGGGTCTCGTTATGTTATTGATGAGTGGGTTCAATAAGGTGTCCTGCAGGTCGATTGGCCCGAATCAGTTTTTTTTTGTTTTGTTCTTCCAATTCCAATCACTCGAACTTGCCATGCCCTTGTTCTATAATGCATCCGTATGTGTGTGTGTGTGTGTGTGTGTGTGTGTGTGTGTGTGTGTGTGTGTGTGTGTGTGTGTGTGTGTGTGTGTGTGTGTGTGTGTGTGTGTGTGTGTGTGTGTGTGTATGTGTGTGCGTTTGTAATGTGAAAGGGCAAGCGAAAGGGTCAAAGGTGTATGCACTTTTACATACTGTAATGTGTGTGCATGTGTGTGTGCGTGCACGCGTGGCGCCTGCATGTGTGTGTGTGTGTGTGCGTGTGTTGGGAATGAAGATTTGATTTCAAAAAATGATTTTCACATCCAACATTTCATTCAATTCAACAATAGAGTGATATACAGTATGTGGAAATGGAGCATATTGTGGTACCCAGGGCCAATATCACCTTTGTCTTTTAGCATCTATTTCATTCACTTGCCACCAGACCACACCTATTCTTTATGCCAGTTTAAAGGATGCCAACGAGCAGAGTTCTGCGGTATAGGGCGTTAGCAAACTGAAGCCATATAGTCAGAGACATTCTATAGAGATATGCCAACATAATAGGTTTCTATGGGCACCTAACGCGACCAGGTTCCGGTCAGCCTAAAGGGCGTGTCATAATGCTTCTACAATGAATAGAACAGTCCTTAGGTCGGCCTAGGTCTGCCTAAGGGGGGCCATAATAGAACCAGGAAACAATGGGCCAATGGAACCTCTCTCTCTCTACTCTCTCTGATATAGTATTGTAGCGCCGTGCTGTGTCTCCCATGCCGAACTGGAGTATGAACAGGTAGGCCACGGCTCTGAGCCCCCCAAGTGACAAACATGGCCAGGATGATCTCTGCTACAGATGGTAGTGAGGTTTAGACGGTTGAGTATAAAGCAGTGTTTCCCAACCTTTTTTGTCTTGTGTACCCCTAAGCCTTTTCGTTGTGCCATGAGTACCCCTTAAGTCAAGTACTATATCGCTTTCTCCATCCAAATGTAACTAAGCTCTAGCCTGGTCCTGACCATCCCATAATACTACCATTTCTGCCAAGTGTCTTGGCGGAAGTACATAGGATGGCGCGCGAGACTAACTAAGCTCCATATATTTGTTCAAATTTAAAATTTCCAAGTACCCCCTACAGTGTGCTCGCGTACCCCTAGTGGCACACGTACCCCTGGTTGGGAAACACTGGTATAAAGGATGACAACTTGCAGAGCTAGAATGTCACTAACTCCTAGCTTGATTTCCATCGACTTTCAAATCTCTTCGAGACTTGGTCTGACCGAAAAGCATAACAATTAGCATTTCCCAAACGTCATGGTTGACTCGTCTCGCTTGGTTTGCTACAGGTTGTTTGCTTACTGACGAATTGGGAGGAGTTTGTATTGCTCCTGGCCTGTCTAGAAGGCATGCTGAAGGTGTTACGTCACAAGGAGGGCGTGGCCTGGTCATCGTATCATGAATTGATAAGTTGCGGGCTAGAGCTCCGAGTGGTGAACTACCACAAGATGACCTTGATTAGCAGTACAGTGCCATGAGAAAGTTTGGGCACCCTTTGGGAAAATCATTACATCGGTTTATTTCTCGTTAAGCTTTTAAAGTAGCAATTTCATTTTAACAATGTTAAACTGTAGGGAAAGAGAAACATTTCAGCAGTGGAATAATTTTAATAGATGTTACAGAAACAATTCATGTGGATTTAAACAAAAATAGACGTGTGCATAAATATGGACACCGCAAAGAAGGTATACCATTAATATGAAGTAGAGCTCACCTTTGCTGATCTAATGGCCGATGGATTCGTGCTATACAAGAAGACAAGTTCCAACTGCCTGGTGCTACTGAATAGTTGCCAATTATTCTATCTAGAACCCCTCGAATTCAGTCAGGTTACTCATCTGTCTTCTTTACACATCCTGGTTCAAATAAATTAATTATTTTTCAATGATGGTGATATCTCAAGATTGTTCCTCCACATCCTGATGAGAACCTGACATTGTAGGATTGCTCCCGCCGAAGCAACCACTTTCCCTCCCTCCATATGATAACAATGGTGTACAGGTACATACCACTGTTAAAGGTCATTCAATGTGAAGCCTTCCATGTAACATACCGGTAGGTATGATCCAATCCAACACCTACATATCCAGTCCGCTGCCGGATCCCAGATAACGAGCCCATACTGGAAGCAAATACCACACAGACAGGTAAGTTAATAAGATACAAGGACATTACACAAAGACAGACAGCCCTGGCAGAAAATCCAAGGGTAATGGAGAAGAAAAAATGTCCAATACCTGAGCATTGTACGTTATATCATTACTTTTTTCATTAGAATGCAGTCGTGGACATTTCCAGTCTAATTTGGAATTCCACTGCTTTGAAACATATATCTGGACCTTCGCTCATGGTTTTGGTGTGACTGTACCATACAGGTTATATTTTTAAAAACCATTTAACCATTTGCAGATTGCAGTCACGTTCAAGATAAGAAATAAAAGTTGATGGGAAATGAAACTTCTTTTGAGTTGACTAGGCCTGGCCTGGCAAAAGCTGTCAGCGGCCCTGTTTGGGAGTATTATCGCCATGCTTTTGTGAGAAATTGTTCTGTTTGTCTGTGTTTTGCTTGTGTGGTCAGGACTTTAAAAGTCTCTGATGTCCCTGTGTGTAGGACTTGAGGGTGGTATAACTGCCACTACTAGCTATCAACACAGCTGTGCCGTAGGTAATAGAATTCCCTTTCCATGGCTGCTATCCTCATCTGACCCTCCATCCTCAGGTCAAGAGAGAAGCCTTGGGATTTAATTCAGTACTCTAGCCCTCTATTTAATTTCACTACTACAATTATCTATCTTTCCCTTTCATTTTCAGCCATTATCTGTTTTCTATGTCTGTTGTTTTCACTGGCTGTTGTTTTGTTTACCGGTCCAGTTTTTGGCATGCAAATTTTGCAGCGTTACTTCAACACTCTAAAAGAGTGGAATTCAACACTCAAGAGTGTAGGATTTACTTTGTAAGTGTTCAAATAACATAACATTTTTTCTTATTACCGTGTATCGGTGGTTTCTGCAGTTTGTTTTCATGGTGCCCTCGTTATGCATGCTGGCAGGCATCTTACCTGGCCAACTTAATATCATTTATTGGAGGCCTTTACCATATCTGGGCCCCCTTAGCATATAAAATGGCTTCTGTCGGAGGTGGTTTGCATACCCTCTTGTCTTGTCGGCAGGTAAAGTATGAGAAAAAAGAGAAAAAAAACTGTGTGTGTGTGTGTGTGTGTGTGTGTGTGTGTGTGTGTGTGTGTGTGCGTGCGTGCGTGCGTGCGTGCGTGCGTGCGTGCGTGCGTGCGTGCGTGCGTGTGTGTGTGTGTGTGTGTGTGTGTGTGTGAGAGAGAGAGACAGTGAGCACAGATGTGTGTGTAAGAGAGAAAGACAACGCACTCTCTCTCTCTCTCTCTCTCTCTCTCTCTCTCTCTCTCTCTCTCTCTCTCTCTCTCTCACACACACACACACACACACACACACACTCACACACACACACACACACACACACACACACACACACACACACACACACACACACACACACACACACACACACACACACACACACACACACACACACACACAGACACACTGACGCTCGATGCATGTTAAAGAGGGGCTGAAGTGACAGGCCTCTGTTTGATGTCGGTTATGAGCGCAGCGGTTGAGACGTTTAGCTCCTTAATAAGGCAGCGGCCGACGCACCCAGCGCTGGAAGAAGTACAACAGTATTATTATGACTGAAGCCATTTTACTCTTTTACTCTCTCTCTCTCTCTCTCTCTCTCTCTCTCTCTCTCTCTCTCTCTCTCTCTCTCTCTCTCTCTCTCTCTCCCTTCCCCCTTTCTCTATCTGTCTCTCTCTCTCTCTCTCTCCCTTCCCCCTTTCTCTATCTGTCTCTCTCTCTCTCTCTCTCTCTCTCTCTCTCTCTCTCTCCCTTCCCACATCTCCCTTTCTGTCTCTCTCTATTTATCTCTCTCTGTCTCTGTCTCTGTCTCTCTTTCTCTTTATCTCTCTCTCTCTCTCTCTCTCTCTCTCTCTCTCTCACACTGGCCAGGGATGGTCCAATCAGCGCATGACACCTCATTAGTGAAAGCCGTGTGAATTCTGCCTTCTCGTAATTACCATTCGCTCCGACGCTTTCAACTGTAGCTGTGTGGTCCGTGATAAAGGAGAGAGGATGGCGGCACACACGCACAACTTGCCCAACTCTCTTGCATTCTCTTTTCCTCGTATTCACACCACAGTATGTGTCTCTAGCTGAAGAATAAAAGCCCTTGAAGAATTTGTGGGGTTTTTTTGGAGAGGAGGGTAGAATTGATGATGTCGGGTGTTTTTCATCCTCATGATTTTTTTTTTTCAATAGAATTGTTAGCCGAGAATGTTAATTAGTACCCAAAATCTTGTCATTTCTCTGCTCATGATTTTGGTTTATGCCCAGGTGATGGGGGTGGAATGGAGGGGTTTTTTTTGGATGTGAGGGTGTAGCGCAGTGGGAAGCAGTTTCAAAGCCACCCAGTCTGAAGTGCCAGACTTCACTAGCAGTCTGGCCCTGAATTCAAATGAACCAGTGGCAATTGTAGTTTTTTTTTTCCCACCACAATGAGCTTAGAGTTGCCTAGCACTGTTTATCATGCACGCTACGCAGTGTAATAACCATGCAAACATCAGTTGTTAACATCTCCTAAAAGACAGTGTGGACAGTGTGGCGGTATGGGGATACGTTTTATGGCTGCAATCCTCCATGCAATTTTCTTTGGCCATTCTGCCATGCCCATCTTACAGTATATCTGGGACTGGTATATAATATTACGTGTATGTGACTTGTTTTTATATACCTGAACAACTGTAATTGGTTTGGTATAATAAATATAGTGTAACAAACTCTGCATCATATCCTGAGGCAACATTCTGGAATCGTACAGCCTACCTCCAATGATTCATAGTCCTACCTTTCATTATGTTGTTGCGTCCCACACGCATGCTAATTTGAGTGTTGGATATGGCGCCATGACATGTTTAGGAGTAGAACTATATTCAGATCTTCTCTCTTTCTCTATTTAATGCAGTGGATCTCAACCTGTTTTGAAGAGGCACCCACCTTGAACTCATCATAAGCCTCCCAACGCCCCCCTTGACCTCATCACAATTCTGCCAACGCCCCCCTTTGTATTGAAAATAAAATAAACTAATACCCCCTAATAGGAACTAAGACATGCCCCCACTCAGCTGTATCCTTCTCAACGACCACCCTCGGTCTCCCCAACGCCCCCGTTGAGAAACACTAGTTTAATGCAACATGTTCTAACCTTAAAGTTCAACTGCGCCTATGCAAATGACCAAAAACTCTGTCTGCTGATAATGATACACAAGCTCATTATCTGACATGATGAGCGCAAAACCCCCAAAAAAGGCAGGAAGCAGCTGTCTGCCGGACTCTGAAAAAAAAAAATGCTCAAAATGTTCTCGCCCTCTTTCATTTTTTCCCTCCCGTCTGCGTCTGTGTGTGGCCCCAAAGACCTCTAGTTGGCAGTAATGACAGACAGCGCTTGCGGAGCACCGATACATTTTGACTTTAATAAGGCCGAGGCCATAATGGGCAAAACGTGCTGCATCGGTGCTAATGGTAATGGTCCTCGTGATTAAGGAGAAAGCCAAGCCAAGCCAGGGCCGCGGCGCAGCCAGAAAAGCTCTGTAAAAGATTGTTGCTCTACCGGAACCGCCATTTTCTCCCCCATATGGCACTCCTGGTCGACTTCATAATTCACACGCACAAATATGCGCCGTGGAAAGGAAGGAAGGAGGGAAGATCAGAGAGAGGAGAGCTGCGCTCACAGCGTTAAAGTCAGAGCAAGACGAAGAATGTAAAGCAATGAATGGAGGCGGGAGGTAACAACGTGAAGAGTATAGAAGAGCATTCTTATAGTGTACAGTACTGTTGTGTTGGGACCACCTGCTAGCAGGAGAAATAGAGAAACTGTCCAGCATTTGCAGAAATTAAACAACAAAGACAGTTTTACACACCTTTTCTGTAGGTCCATAACATATCATGTGATGTTCTGGGTTTTTTTTCTTTGTTGACAGGCAAAATAAACATATTGAATTCAAACAATATAGCCATCACAGACTGTATACTTTCTCTACCTCAAAAGCAAATTGTTTACAACTAGCCATGGCTCTTATCTATGGCCAGAATGAAAATCTTTACCAGCCTGATTTGAATGCTTTATGTTGGTACGGACAGTAAAGAAAATATATCTCTCAAGGCAGCTCTGTGCTAGAACTCTGTACAAACAAACATGGTGACCTTGCACTAGATAAAACATAATGGTTGTGTGCTACTATGTGTAACGGTGAATGAGACGTGTAAGAAACATCATGTATGGTCGGAGGTAGACCATAGGCTCATTGCGTAGTTGCAAATTCAAAACAGACACGGAAATGTTTTCCATTGCATACTAAATGCACTATTTTCAGTAACATACCTTTCAATTTAACCTTATACTAGATTGAAGAAAGAAATGAGAAAGAAATGAGACACATCATTTATTTGTGTTTTGTTTGTTTATTTATTTGCGCAAATTCCACCCATGGATTTGAAATTGTTTCTGCATTGTGTTTGCTTGACCTTTGGGGTATGTCCCCTGCCATATTTGATTAAGACTAGCTCTACAGCAAAATGTATCACTATGATGTCACAAACACGCAGAAGCATTTTAAACACTGTGTTCTGCGTGAGCTGTAGAATGTTTTGAGTAACATTCTAGAACTACTGGGAATAATCCTTACTCTTCAAAGGGTTAATGATGTTGCATGGAGTCCAAGAGGGGCAGATGGCACTGGCTGTCATGTTGATGTGTTGTAAGCGCCTGTGAATCATCTCCCTCAAGCCTGCGCGTGTCCCACTTGACCAATTATCAAGGTTTAACACTGACGCAAGAGTGCAAACACACTCGCATCCGACACCTGTCTGCTCATTTGTGTTCATTCATTACTTTGTAGTACATTTTCAAAATGTTGTTGCTGCTGACAGACAAAACTGCCAACTGAACAAAAAAAAGTAGGAATTACACACTAATGAACGGCTGCATTTTAAACGAGGATTAGCTTTGTTGTTTGTCATAAAAAAAAGATTCCGCAGAACACGGGCCCAGCGTAGTTGCCAATTCTTCTGGCTGTATCCACATGACGAAGAACTGAAGGAACTAAATCCTTACTGATCGCATTGGTTCCGGCTCGACTGGTGCTTTTACATTTCAAATACTAGTTGAAATTCATATTCGAAAATACTAAATTTCCTAATGCAGTGAGCAGTCTTCCTTGTTCTGTCAGCTCTCCGCTGTACAGTGAAGCTAATCATTTTTTAATGTTAGAGGTAAAAAGTACAGCTCAGTGACAAGGCGTCTGGGATTAAGGACTCGAATTATCCGTTGAGCGTTAGAGGCAGAAAATGTACAGGGTTAGGAGCCATTAAGCTTAAGGTATCGTTAGTCTATCTCTTGTACGCTAATATGCCAATCATTTGCCAATCATGGGAATTAAGTTCATATCGCCACTACTGACCTATTCCACCGCACCACCTCTCTCCCTCTCTCTCTCTCTCTGGCTCTTTCTCTGTCTATCTCTTTCTCATGCTTGTGTCTGTGTGTGTGTGTGTGTGTGTGTGTGTGTGTGTGTGTGTGTGTGTGTGTGTGTGTGTGTGTGTGTGTGTGTGTGTGTGTGTGTGTGTGTGTGTGTGTGTGTGTGTGTGTGTGTGTGTGTGTGTGTGTGTGTGTGTGTTGCGTGAAGAACACAGAGGAGACACCACTTTTTTTACTCATTTTGTTTGCTGACAGTATACTTGAACCACGGTCTACCAGCCAAATAGGTAGGTGGGCGAACAGATTTCTTGATTCTTTTATTCCTTTGAGAGGTTATTTGATTAATCCGCAGATTTGATAACCCTTCAGAGCCTATGTTATATAAACTTACTGTCACCAAAATTGTAATTGCTATGTCTTAATCTGTTACTTAAGGCTGTCTGTAATGTCATGACCCCCGACCCCATCTGCACTAAGGGGCTACTTGATGTACAATTTACAAATTCTCCACCTTTTTGTCACAATCAAGATAAGACGTATACATTGTTCTCTCGAGCCCTATTTGTGTCCCAGTCTGATGTAAATCCACGATGTAAATGGCAGTAAACAGCCGGCCACTGACATCAAGATAACACACGGAGCCTTCTTTTGTTGTGTTGTCTCGGCTGCTAGCACTATTCGCCACGTCAGGGAAGCTGGCAGGGTGGGCAAAGAGCTCAGTTGTCCTGGGCCCAGGGAGATGGGAGGGGGGGTGGGCGGGGGCGTGGGTGGGGGCGGGGATGGGTGGGCAGAACTCATTACATTGCCATTATTGGGTGGGGGGCCATTTCACATGACTGTCTTCCATGCCTGGCCAAAGCTGTCAGCAGTCCCGACTATACGACACACAATCGCATCTCTGGACTGTCCAGCTTCCCCCAGCTGACCCGGCATCAATCACATCAGCAAACAGCGATCATATCAGTCCCAAACACTGGGGGAAAAGCAACTCACCAAAGGCACAGCGGGGCTGAATAAAGGCTGAGATAAATGGACTCAGAGCCCCTCCAAGGCCCTGTGCAATAACAAATGGGCTTTTGTGGAACACTGGATAATTCCTCATAGTTCTCAGTCCCAAAAAAACCTTGTTACTTATAGCCTTCTGGGGGTGGAGGGGTCAAACCTAACTTGAGTTATCACAATACATTTATATTTCCAGTTGGAGTTTCAGGCCTCTCTGTTTAGACACCCAGATCGTGTCATAAATCATGTTTGTGGACTGTAACTGTGTTTTACAATATTGTTCAGTTGTTATGATATTTTAAAGTTGAAAATGTCTGCTCACTGAAAAAACCAATACAGTATGCTGTAACCCCTTGTAACACATTACTCACAATTTTATACTACTTTAACCCTCCTGTTATCCTCAGATTTAGGTTACATCCGTGATCATTGGGGTCATTTTGACCCCAGCCACTTAAATGTCTACAAAATCAGCAGAAGCAAAAACTTTTGCACCGGTTTATGCCTCAGATATTTACTATTGCTCTGTTGGGGACATAAAAAAACCCTTTAGATAAGTCCTAGCACCCCCACACACAGCCCACATGCCAAAGAATGTGCAACAAATGCCCAACAGTTGCATTGAATTAGTTTTGGCCCTCGTCCACATCATACATATTGTTAATTATCAGAGCCCTAAATAAAGCAAAATGTTCTGTTCTAAATAACTGATATTCATGTATTTTACATAATCTAGACAGATAGGAACATGTATTAGCAAAATGTTATATTTATGTTTAATACACTTAAAATAATTTGGGGTCAAATTTATGTAATTGATGTAACCAAAACGTGTACAGCACTTAGGGAAAACATTTTTTGTGGAAATTTCACTTTTTTCACATTGACCCCATATATTTAGGAAAAGTCATCAAAGATGAAGCAAAATAATTATGTACTTCATGTATTTTTCAGATGCTAAACATTGAATGGGGTCAAATAGACCCCAAGGATAACAGGAGGGTTAATACTACTCATACTAATCTTATAGCACTTGAAAGCCCACCTGGGAAAGTCCAACTCCCATTGTCATTGTGACACAGCATGCCACAGCACACAAGTGTTCACTGCACTCAACAAAATTGCATTTATGCCTCGCCCGTGCAAGGGGGCAGCCCCCAACGGGTTTATATACTGTATACTTATACTACACTTTGTGTCATACACACAGGTTTAGTTTCAAATAGGTTTCATCTCGGCCGATTCCAATCGGAATAAAACAAATGTTACCATTACAATACACTACGGAAATCCAAAATGGACTTTCTCTACTGTCTGCAAAAGTCTTTAAAGGTACACTGTGCAGGAAATGGTCAAAAAAGGTACTGCAACTATGCTGCTCATTGAAACTGTCGCCTATTGCCAAAATTGACCTTTTCATGAAAGTTTACTAAGTAATAAACTAATATTTTCCAGTTTGGCCCAAGTACAGTCATTTTTGCAGCTTAAAATGACTATTTCTGGAAATTCAAAATGGCGAACCATGGAGAAGATCCCCCTTTTCATGTATGTAAAGTGCAATTTTTCCAGTAATAATAAATACTTCGAATTTGATGGTGAATATTCATGAAAAAGGTAACATTAGTGAATGGGCAGCAGGAATTGTGGAAATAAACAACTAAAAATCCCACACAGTGTCCCTTTAAACAGCTCCTTCCTTCAAAGAACAAATCCTAACTTCTGGCAGGGTTTTGTAGCAAGGTTAGAAAACCTTGTTCCATTCCATTTATTTATTTATCAATCTATTTATTTTATTGTAATTCAAGCTTCAAGGTAGAATTCTAGCTTTTAGTCTTTTTTTAGAAGAAGCACATGGTTTTAAATGTACATTGGAAATCAATACAGCTTACTTAGGCTACTATTAAATTAATGATCAAGGAATTTCAAGTTTGTGGTTTGATCAGTGCACCCTGCTGCTCTTTTTTCTTCCCCTTTGTAAAGCCATGGGAAATACCTAAGGGAGGATACATGCATATTACAAGGCTGAAGAAGAACTGCAGTACCATGTTGTAGGTGTGTGTAAATTGACTTAACATTAAATGAAAGCACTTCAAAGCATTGAAAGCTGCAGGACTGATGCACACAACCGCCAATTAAATGTTGTTAAGTATCTGACTGCTTGTATTGCCTCATGACAGGTGAAAAAAATGTTGCTGCTTTCAGTAGAAATGTAATGCAATTGCAATGCATCGTAGAATCGGACTGAATCGAATCATTACCTCCCGAATCTAAATCGAATCGACTTCCATTGGGAAACTCCAACTCTCATTGTCATTGTGAAACAGCATTCCACAGCACAAAAGTGAACACTGCACACTGCACTTCTTCCTCACCTGTGCAAGGGGGCAGCCCTCAATGGCGCCCTAAGGGAGCAGTGCGGCGGCACAGTGCGGCTCAGGGTACCTCAGTCATGGATGAGGATGGGGTAGAACACTGGTTGTTTACACCCCCCACCAACCTGGTGGGTCTGGAGTCGAACCGGCATCCTTTGGGCTACAAGTCTGATGGCCTAACCGCTTACGCATGACTGCCCTGTGGGGCCTTGTCAAGGTAAAGTTTGCAAACAAGCCTTCTAGCTTGACTCAGTCATGCCCAGTCATACCAAAGTTATATGGGGGTCCTTGTCATGGCCGTTTATAATTTACGTATATTATTTTTATTGTTATCCCCGGCAAATTGCCTGTGATGTTTGGCCCTTCCGTCAATAGGGTTGGGTATCGCAGCCATGTTCCTGTATGGATTCGATTTCGATTCTTAGGGCTTTGAATCAATTAATCATGATTCAATTCAATTCGATTCGATTCATTCCGAATCGATTCAATCCGTTCCCTTCTTGGTGCCAGGATTTCCCCCAAAAGATGCTGTTGCCTATTTTTATATAAAAATGTCAAAGGGCTGTGGCTTGACAGTGTTAACAGATTGCTAATTGACTAATACCTACTGGGTATTTTCCATAGACCTAGATTAAACAAAAAGAACAAAAAGAAAAAGAACCAAAAAAATCGATTTTGTGCCCTGTGAATCGATTATGTGAATTTTAGATTATATTGATCGATTATCGATTGAATCGATTATTTTACCCAGCCCTAGCCGTCAATATTCTAAGCCCAATGTGGCCCTCAGACCAAAATAATTGCCCACCCTTCGTTGAAATAGTCAGGCTGATGTGTCAAGATTAGGACAAGGTTGCTTCACCTTCTCCCATCCTGTTCTCTTAAAAAAAACTCATCTTCTTCTTGTGAAAAGCTTCATACTGTAGTACCAGCC
>NC_085877.1:35229252-35231752 GCF_034702125.1 Engraulis encrasicolus
ACCATTGTTCTGCCATCAAACTTTGCTACTGTAGATGGCAACTGTTACCCATACACAAGTAAAACAGGCACTATACACCAAGCCCGCACCAAAACAAGCTACCCTGAGTCCTGAACTTGTTCTTCACTTCATCTAGCTGCAAATGGGTGGTTGACATTTAAGGACGTAACACAATTAAAAAAAAAAAAGTTATTCCAATTCCTGAAAAAATTGAAATTGGGAAAAAAAAATAGAAAAAAATTAAGCACTTAATGGTCCGTGGAATTTCGCCTAATTTTTGCCATTTTTGGGAAAATGTGTCCTGCATCAACACATTGCATAGGCAGGGCCGGATTAAGATAGCCTGGGGCCCCTAGGCTACATGTTGCTCTGGGGCCCGCCGGTAAGGCAAATATTGCGACATATTTACATAGACAGTGTCATTACGAGCTAGGAAGTAAGGATAACATGTCTACCAACTGTATTGAACAAAACAGATACATTTTCAACATTGCATCTTGGCATTGTTTCGGCAACCTTTTCCACTTTTGGCCAATCATATATGCCCCCTGGCAGGTGGGGCCCCTCGGCTTCAGCCATATCTAGCCTGTGCATTAATTCGGCCCTGTGCAAAGGCGTGTCACACTGCAGGAAAATTAAGTAACATCACAGGAAATTCACAGCATTATGGCCATTTTAACTCTAGTGTTGTGTTCATAAGCTGCATACACCTGTGGTGTGCGGGTGATTTTTGACCTGTGATAACAAAACTCAGCTATAAAATACCTAAAAACAATAGTTCTCATCAAATACTGTTTTTCATCTCATGGCTAACTAAGTTTGTATTCATATCCATGGAAATACTACTTTATTTATTCATCTTTTTGACTTTACAGGTCTTTTATCTTACATTATGCAAATCGTTGTTGATGACCAAAACTATCAAAACCTGCATAAAGTCACTATTAATACGTCCTAAAGTGATACAATTAGTGATTATGTTGTCCATGTATTACAGCAGATATGAGAGTACAACAACTCCCAAATTTCTTTATTAGTTTTTCTCTAATATTGAAAAATATCATCAATAGTGACATTTGTGGTGTTCGGGTCCAAACCAACCCAAGGAGATCTGTAGCAGGACAAAGACCAAATGTCAACTAAATCAGTTTTTCAGTGCATAAAATCAATGTTTAAATATGTTGACGTGGTGTTTTTCAATATTTATATGATTTTAGTGTGGTAAATATACAAAATAACAATAATGTCAGAGTCACAGCTATTTTGCCAATCTAATGCAAAGATATAGGAAATGTACACCTCAATGAACATGAACAAAGTCACACTATTCATCTGAATCAACTATGCTATGAACATGGACCATTATCTCATTGCCACATCAACTTTATGGAAAGTATAAGACCAGTTCTACATGTTTGGGTGCCATTATGAATTTTTGATACGTTTATTGGACAAAATAATGTGCATATATTTATTATTCAACCAAATGTGCAAAAAATCTCATTATATAATGCAGAAATGGATTCCCTGACCATGAAAACATATGAGTAGACACCAGAAATACATCTGTACTCCTTTCAGAACAGGAGATATGACGTATTGTAGAGTATGGGACTGTCCGGCGGCCATATTGGATTTCTAATATGAAAAAGCTAGCAATTTTGTTTTTAAGGCAAGAAATATATTTTCCTCACCACGAATCACCAAACTGAAGAAAAAGGGCAACCAACAGCTTTTCAGAAATGCATACAACAACCAAAAATCTATGCCCGGGTCAATTTTGACCCGAACACCACAGATGTAACTTTTTTTTTTTGGACCTTTAAAATGTACTAAAATGATCAAACATATTTTTTGTGTGTTGAAATGATTGTGACTGAGGATTAGATGAACCCTCATTCCAAGAAAATAAAGGAAAGTGTGTTTTTTTTCACACTAAAACTTGAAAACGGGTCAAAAATGACCCGAATACAACAGAAGGGTTAATCCTTTTGTATACATGACTGACATCTGACATCTCATGCTAACTTGATAATGATATTGTGTTGTGTAATCTTAATATGTGTTTTCATTTATATTAAAAAGAATTTCCTTCTATAAGAGCAGTCACACCACAGGATATTTGACATATAAACCTTTACATGAATCTTAACAAAAATGTTTCTTCTCATCTAAGACTAATAAGAAACACAATGTACCACATCTTCTTTCATTGACATTTGTTTTTTAAAGGAAAAATAACAGTTTTGTAGGTTTTTAACCAATGTTACGAAAAAACAAGGCGTTACGTCAACCACCCAAATACGTGTGTGTGTGTGTGTGTGTGTGTGTGTGTGTGTGTGTGTGTGTGTGTGTGTGTGTGTGTGTGTGTGTGTGTGTGTGTGTGTGTGTGTGTGTGTGTGTGTGTGTGTGTGTGTGTGTGTGTGTGTGTGCATGCGTGCGTGTGTGCGTACATGCCTGCGTGCGTGCTTGCGTATGTGCTTGCGTGCGTGCTTGCGTG
>NC_085877.1:35234252-35239252 GCF_034702125.1 Engraulis encrasicolus
GCGATTAGGGACTGTCTTTGCCCATTTCTCCCGCCATCATCATCATCATCTCTCTCTTACTCTCTCTCTCTCTCTCTCATTCTGTCTGTTCACTCACAACTGACTGTCAATATTCTCTGAAAGTAGCAGCTGTGGTGAAGGAGAGTGAATGGAGAAGGCCTTCGGGCATACGGTCATGCCTGTGGACAACCACAAGCCTTCATTTCTTTTTTTTTCCTTCCCTTTCTCCCTTTTTTCCCATTTTCTCCATTCTGTAGAGACATGACTACGTTCCTTTTGGCTGTCTGACTGTCTTTCCTTCTCTCACACATTCCTTCAATTCTTTTTTCCCTCTTTCTCCTTTCCGTTCTTTTTTGTTCTGCAGAGCCATGACTGTGTTCCGTCTTCCTGACCATCTGACTTTCTGTCTTCCTTTCCCCTCTCACGCTCGCATTCTTTTCTTTCTTCTTTTCTTTTCTTCCTTTCTTTTCTCTTCTTTTCCCCCAAAGCGTTTATTTCAGGCCGAGTGGAGAAAGCATCTGTCATTGCATTGCCCTGAGGCTGCTTCTCCGAGCGCGCGCAGGGGTCAAAGATCTAAACTGACCCAAATCTCAAAAGCACCAGCCACAACTCAAAAAATCTGAGACGGAGATGAGAGAGAAGGATTTTTTTCTCTTTTTTTTCTTTTCTTGTTCTGCCTCTTTTGTGCCTTTTTTTCGTCGTCTCCCCCGCCTGCATGGACACACACACACACATGCACGCACGCAGGCACACACACACACACACACACAACACAGGCATACACAGAGAAAGATACAAACACACTAGCTCGCACGAACAGGCTAATTCTCTCATTCAATTCGTCCCTTTCAACCTACACAACTAGATGAAAATGTCGGCGCCATTAGGATGCATTTTCTCGCCTCGTGCTCTAATCTGTTGTGGGAATTGGGGTTGTGGCCAGTCTTTTTTTCTCTTTTTGCCTCCCTTTACATTTGGAAAAGACTTTTACTTTGCAAAGAAAAAAAGATCCTCCATTAATTCACTGCTACAAAAGTGCAGGATGTTTTTGGGAAGACCTCCCATGACTAGCGACTGGGGAAGAGTGTAACCCTTCTTTTTGCAATAGAGAGCAGATTAGGGGTTGTCCCGACTTGAAAACGCCACTGAGAGAAAGGGGACGTGGGGTGCTGGTACCCAAAGAGATCAAGCAAACAATCTAATAGCTCCCACTTCAGTTCCACAGCTAAGGCTTTCACCAAAAACTGAACCCCCATTCCCCTCTCATCTCTGGATTAAATGTCAGCCATTTTGTGCACTCCCTCTGCATAACATGGCTGATGTCTCCAAAAACTAAAGGACGAATGAAGTCTTAGCTGGGCAGTCGTTACAACTAATTGGGGCGCAGAAGAGTATCACGCCTAGAATAGGATCACATGTTGCCATGGCATTTAGCTATAGACCACCCACCCTTTGCATCTGGATGATAGAAATTAACTTTCTTTATATGCTACAGAAAAAAAATGGCACACCACATTGACAACCATAATGACCTTTTGTTTTATCATGGCCATAGGCTGTGAAAGCAGTAATCTGGAGATGGAGTTATGCCAAGCTTCACAAATACAACTAGAATATAGGTCAATGGGAGGAGTTTCAAGGACACCAAACATATATTAAGATTACTGTAATATTAATATTACTAACATTATAAACATAGCCTATTTGTAATATCAACTAGGTGTAAGGGTGAAAAATAGAGTAAAAGGGTAAAACGCAATACTGTTTTATCCAACAAGCAAAATGATGACATCGTCCCCACTCTTTTATAGCCCTTTACAGTTGAGTATCTCTATCAAAAAATTAGGAATTTTGAGTAGATTATTTCTGTTTGGGGGTAAGGAAAAACATTGAAAAAAAAAAACGATTAGGTTTAAACGGTTAAAGGGTTAATATGACATTGCAGAGAAGCGACTGCATCAATTACAACTGTTTTGTTGATTTAATCTGGCAATTCAGATTAGGTAAAGAGGTCATTTAGTCACTTAATCAAAGATCTACTCCATTTTAAGGAAGGAGTTTTGGTCCATTGATTTTTCCACCCTTCAGTTTCATACAACATGTAGGCCTATTTAAAAAAGCTGAAAGGTGCTTATGACTGCTTCATAGAAATCACAATTAGCCAAATCCTACCCAAGGTACGGCGTATAATAGTAATGAAATGCTTAGAGATGGGCTGAAAAAAGGACCTTGCTCTTTAGTTGAGCCAAGGCTAGAGGACCTTTTCAGCTCTTGAGTCTCCATCTTTTCTTTCTCTCCTCATTCTTCCCTTTTCCCATGTCCTCATTCTTCCATTCTTCCTCTCTGCCACTTCTGCTGTCGTTTTCATTTCTTTATCTCTCTCTCTCTCTTTCTCTCTTTCTCACTCTTTTCAATGAAGCCTGAAGTACTAGGCTCTTGGAACATGGGGTCCCTCCCTATGTTATTATGTAAGCTGACCTTTCGCTGAATGCAAAGCAGGACGAAGGAAACTCACAGGGAAGTGCACGCTTCATGGAGAGCACGAAGATGTTTCACTTATATAAAAAAATACGAAATACACACACTTACATAAGTGTTTCAGCAGAGTGGAGGATTGGAGTAGCTTCCTCTGATACATCACATAGATACTTGACTTCTTAATGCTCATTTTGCAAGACTTAAAGGTGATTATGTGAGAGAAAAATTAGTCATGAGGGGTTAAGATTGAACATTCAACTACGAGTGTACCTAGTGTGTGATATCATGGATCGAGCAGATTGGAGGAGGTCAATGAATAAAAAGACACTTCAAGTGGACCAAACTAGAAAAGTAGACTTGTAAGTCCTTTGCCAATCAAAATGGCAATTTGCTTCATAATGATGCTCATCAAAAAGCTGATTTGACATGGAAAGGGCAGCCTGTCTCTGTTACACTGCTTATTATATGTTTCATCTGGTCATCATCCATGGATGTGTGGGATATTAATTGGCATGCCTTATGGGAAGAACAAGGATTAGAGCAGATTTTTATAATTCCTCTACAGCAGTGGTTCTCAGCCTTATTTGAACAAACACCCCCTTCACCTCATCATAAGCCTGCCAAAGCCCGCTTAGTGTTAAAAAATAAAATGGACAAATGCACCCTCCACCCCCCCACCCCCAACGGCAACTAAGCACCACCCCCTTTCCTTCTCAACGCCCCCATCCCCCTAGGACTCCCCAACGCCCCCTGGGGTGCTGTAGAGCCCCCGTTGAGAAACACTGCTCTACGGTATATGGACAGGAAAGTCAGAGAGTATGACATGAGATGAGTGGGGGAGAGAGAGACGAGAAGGGACCAAGAAACGGCCTCGAGTCGGAATCGTACTCGCAATACAACCATGCCTGCTGACAGGGCGGAAAAAGGGGTAAGTTGTCCCGGGCCCAGGGAGAGAGGGGGGCGCAGAATTGGATCCCCATTACATTGTATATATTGGGTAGGGGGACCTTTCAGATTAATTTTGTCCAGGGCCCAGCAAAAGCTGTCAGCGGCCCTGATTACAAAGTCTAAGCCCACTGAGCCACCGCACCCCCAAGGAGAAAATTATTGCATCAGAAAATTGTATGAATCGATTTATCAAGGAAATCAGAACATCTGATGACAGCATACTCGGAGCATTGTTTGTTCTGTTCTCTTGATTCCTATGTTCTAATTCACTGCAATGGTTATAAATCCCATCTTCACAGGCAATAATGGCACAAGTTTAAATCAATTCAATAGTGATCAAAGATAACTTCTTCCAGAGGCTTCATATATTGCCCCATATTACAAGTACTTAATTTGACTTAAAAGGTAATTCATTATCTGATACAAGAGGCCGGACCACCGCTTTGCAGGCATTACCGCAGCTTTATCGTGGCCTGGGACAAACTAATCTGAAAAGGACTCCCATCTCTATACATAGAGGGTAATGTGTTCCCAATTTGCCTTTGGCTAAGTCCCGTGTGTGGGTTACAGTTGCTAGGTAGGACTAGGGGAAACTTGCATCTGTGTTACAAATACCTCAGACACAACTTCTAACCCTATTTTAACAAAAAATCAACGGTAATACTGTATCTTAGAGACACACACACAAACACAAGTGGACCATCTGTATTAGAATTCAGTGGAGCGCTGTCAGTCAAAAACTATCAGAGCTCTGTCAGACCTCTTTTTGCGCTGTGATTGGTCAATCAACATTATAGGTCCATGAAAGGTCAATTGTGGGGCCTCTTTTCCATGGCCCGGGACAACCAACCCATTTCCATTATGTTGGCTATGATTATGTCCTCTTTTGAAAGTCACTCTGATTATAAAACGTCTGCCAAATGCAATGTAATGTAATGTAATTACCCTGTTGGTGGGCCTGAGAAGAAAGACTTTATGAAAGAGTATGACACTGAAGAGCAGAATAGGATCTGGATCCAATATTAACATCATGATCTTCAGTGCATTACATTAGCAGCGACAAAACCATTTATTATTTGGATGAAATAAAGATCTACTGCAGCATGTCACATATGACACAGTGTAGGCCTAGGCTCTGACTAAGCATGCATTAGTGTTCAGGGCTTTTTCATTTGTAATACATAGATGATTACAACTCTTAAATCTACACTATTATGTTGCTTCAGTAAACACCTTGTTGCATGTTTAGGCACATGTTTAGGACATATAGTGTCCTTGAGTTTTTTGAATGGCGCTTTTGAATAAAATGCATTATTATTATTATTATTATTATTATTATTATTATTATTATTATTATTATTATTATTATTATTATTATTATTATTATCAGTATTAGTATTATTATTATTATTATATTCAAACAAACACATTCAGAGGGATGTGTGTGAGAGATGAGGCAGAAATGTGTGTGTGTGTGTGTGTGTGTGTGTGTGTGTGTGTGTGTGTGTGTGTGTGTGTGTGTGTGTGTGTGTGTGTGTGCGTGTGCGTGTGCGTGTGCGTGTGCGTGTGTGTGT
>NC_085877.1:35246752-35251752 GCF_034702125.1 Engraulis encrasicolus
ACAGGGACCCACTGTACGCCCTCGACCTCACAACCACACCCTACACCCCCACCACACACTCCTAACCTAACCACCCACCCTTTAAGCACCCCCATTCATGCTCTTTTAACTAAGAGATATAGACTTAGGTGCTATTGCATTGAGGAACTTTTTTGGTAACACTTTCTATGACAACGCTGTTTGCAATGCGCTGGAAATGTGATATAATGCATTTATATCAACCCCCACCATTCCCCACCCCACACCCACGCCCCAGAGAGGTAACACAATCCCCCACACACCGACCTAATGTTTGCAACCAAAAACATACATTGATGATCTAATGATGATCATAATGATTTTTGATTAAAGATGTCCATTATAAGCATTCCCATGAACCCTCTTGTGCAGAATCCTCCGTTATATCCTTCTTGTCACCAAAACTGTGATGACCAAAACCTTAATCTGCTTCTTAAAGTGGAAATGAAGCACTGACAACTATTATAATTTTTTGGCGGCTTATTTATTTTCATAAACGAATGGATGTTCGTTGGACTGCACTTTTAAGTAGTTTTGCTGAAAAATGACATGTTATTACCGAGTTTCGCCACAAGGGCGCAGCCATGTTCGCCGCCTACGTAACGCGAATGGTAGAAGTTGGTGGCTAATGTAACCTTCCATTCACTTAATGTTAGCATGTGCTAACTACAGCGCTAACTGACTCTAATCGTGGCAGTAAAATTGAAGAAGGACGAGGGGTTCATTTTACATTGTCCCTGGGTCTTCTATGTTATAGACCTACTGTCAGATGAAAGAGAAATGCCAAGTGTCATTATCACTGTGTGTCAAAAAGCCTTTGCTACGAGCATGGTGGGATAGCTGCAGCCATCCACCCATTGCATCCACCATAGGACAGGAGTCAGGACTGTGGGGCTGCTCGCTCTCATAGGTTTGTAGTGACAGACCGTCACCAATAATAACTATAACGTCTTTTTCCTGCATTGTTGGACGCTAATCTGAAAGCCCATGTCGTTAAGTTGGCTATGTGGTCCAATTCAGTAATAGAAAATAACTTGCAAAATTGGCGGAAGTTTGGAAAGCTTTGTGAAGGGAAGGGACGCAGCCTGTGTGTGTGTGTGGCTATCCCATCCCCTCTCTCGTCTCGCTCTCGGAGGAGCTTTGGGGATTTGAAGTTGATGCCACGGGAAATGAGTACACACATTAAACTATCATGTCCTAAATTAAGTTATGGCATGCTTATTAAAGTAGCTGCATCTATTGTATTGAACTATTTTGTTACAAAAGCCGCGAATGCATCCTCAAACTGGCTGGATTGGATTTGACTGGATAAAACCGATAAACGTGGGCAAGTGAAGTAAAAATAATTTAGATGCTTGGAAAATGTTGGCGAAATCATCGGAAGATGAAGGTAGGGAACTGCAACATTGCACGATTATGAAAGTGATCATGTTGGCTCATGCCAAAATTTGTTAGCGCCTTGTCACCTTAGCAAAAAAGCAGCTTAAGTTTACCTGTGGTTCATGTGATGGGATGTCTTGTCTGCCTTCATGCCTCATATTTGTTCTGTCCCACCCAAACACGTATTCTTGCTTCATTTGGGTTAAGCAAATAAGCTCATAATCAGCCACGCAAGGCCCAAATGTTTAATTCACAACTATCAGAACAGCATTAGAATAGAGGACTACCATTCACGTGACGTCACCCGCTGTTGGCTGGAAACGTTAACAGAAACGTTACGTGTTTGTGCTTTATTTTTTTATTAACGGCTTAAATTTCAGACTTCAAAAAAATATATATTTGCTGGCTTATCTTACTGGTGTTATAGATCCCTATATTAGGTCACTGCTTCATTTTGTCTTTAACATTATCGGTTATGGTATGGTGGTCTTGTCATAATTAGTGCTCCACTGATACTGATACCAGAATCGACCGGCGCACAGGTACTGCACTAAAATGGTGGTATCGGTATCGGCGAGTACCAACAAATAAGGAGGTGTAAAAAAAAGAAAAGAAAAAAGAGTTCTACTGGATTCACTTTGTACAATATTAGTCTTTTTCCTGTTTCATAGAGGGAGGCAGCAGCCTGACAAAGCCAAGATAGCAATGATGCTACATCCAAGTAGTAGCCTATGCAGCTCGACTCGTCTTATATATAGGCTACTGTATATACATTTCAAACAAAGTAGCATCGGTATGATATCGGTATCGGCTGATATGGCACAGTCTGGTATCTGGAATTGGGGCCAAAAAATGGTATTGGTGCAACACTAGTCATGATGTAGTTCAGTGTTTTTGGAAAGTGTGAACAGCTTTGCCAAAAAAAATAATTAAATATTGCTATTTTATTTGTCATTCAAATGCGGTAGCTTCAGAACAAGCTTTTCATTCTAGCTGCTTGCTTTCTGATTACAGGTGACCTGCGTCTAACCTTAATGTGAACACATCTGTCCTTGAAAAGGGCACAGATGCGAGCATTACATATGCACACAAAATCATTACGCTACTACCCTTTTTAATGCATCATACAGTACAGTACATTAGTCTAGGTGGCAGTTCCACATGAATACATTCGGGGAGTGTCCTTTGACTAAGGCCAAATCATCTTTTTTCATTATGTAAGTACCTTGAATAGCTAGTAAACCTCTTTTCTGTACAGAGAGCTCTCTCTTAGCTCATTCTTTTAGACACCACAACATCGGTGTATGTGCTGTGGCCCAAGCCGCCAATGTTCCCGCTGCTGGAAAAGCATTCTCACACTGATATGCAGACGTCTGTAGATTCTGTATCAACTCCTGGCATGTGTCTGCTGTTGCAGAACTATGGACTTCCTCACTGTGGATGAAAGTGTAATATGTAAGGGTTAACGTTCGGCGAGAAGGTCGCTACCGTGGAATAGCAGCACGACAGAGAGAATCTTTAGACCCCGACGCGGAGCGGAGACATATGCGGGGACATTTCTTTAGACCTATTTAATGTTAAGATTGTTGCTGCGCAAAACAAAACAGTGCCGTTGTGGAACACCGCTAGGCAACAGCTAGGTAGGCTAGCCAGGACAACAGGTGTTGTCTATCGCAGCAGCTGATTAGAGTGACAAAAGACCGGACCCCCTGCGGAGTGATATGAAACATTCGCTTTAGCCACTGACTTGTATACAAGCCAGTGGCTTTAGCAGTGAACGTCTTGTTGCCATTGACAGCGGTAGCCAGGACAACGGGTGCTGTCTATCACAGCAGCTGATTAGAGTCTTGTTGAAAAGTCGCTTTAGCAGTGAAAAGTCTTGTTGCCATTGACAGCGGTCTGTTATAGACCAACCCGTCCGTTATCGAAAAATAACAGACGTGCGAACGTTGGGGAGCCCCGTTGAAATGAATGGAGCATTCGACCGATGACGTCACAACCATATAATAAAATAGCAATAATAATGATTGATTTAATAATGACTCAGTAACAACTATGATGGTTGCTATTGACATATTCTATCGGGTATTGATCTGTAAATGTGCCATGATGATGTCAAGTCAAGTCAAGTCGGCTTTATTGTCAATTCTTTGTCAATTCACTGGTCACACAAAGAATGTAAAGTGAAAACCACTGTCACTGTCAAGACCCTTGAGGTGACATTGAATTTGAAAAAAATATCACATTTCCACTGACATTCATTAGTGAGGGAGAGAGTCACATCAAATTAAGCATTGATGTCCCAAATTCGACAGTGTCTCGACATCAGGAATATTCACCACATCATTGGACAAACTGGCAATATACAGGCATAGACCAGAATGACCAGAACAGATGTTATGAGTGTAATAGAAAAGGAAAAAAATGGGTTGCATGAAAATGGCAGTAATTCAGTGGCACATGCAGGTGAAGTGCATCAAAGTTGCTGAGAGTGTGGATGTCATATTTGACACTGACCTGACCTCTTCTGGGGTTATGTTAATCATAATAGATGCCTTTCAGGACCGCCGCTACACATAAGCAGAGTACGCAGAGTGCTTAGGGCACCAAACATTGATTGGGGCACGAACCACTTTGCCTCCAAAATTGGGGCATCTTAAATTGAGATTGACTAAAAAAAGGTCCTGAAAAAAATATTGAATTACATTACAAAACATAAACAGTATTTATTAGTTAGAAGAATATTATTACTATGTTATCTGACCGTTTATTCCGCTTCTTTGTTTATTTTTATTCTACGGCGCAACTCATCTTCTGCACTGTTTGAGATAGAGTCCGTTGTAATGTCAAAATGTTCGGCTCGGCCTGTAGTTGTGTGCTTGTACTCAGTTTTTTGATAACCCGAAGTCTGTAGCGCCACCAACAGGAAAACGGTAACTTTTGAACCCGAGGTCCAATTTTCAAAACCTTGGTATCCCTGGAATCCTTGGGCCAAGACAAATCTAACCCTATTACGTCATTTTCTGCCAGGATAGTTTTCCGCCATTTTGAATTTTGTAAAAATCAATAAAAATGGCGCCCCGCCCACAGTCTTTGGCGAATTGTCCCGAAATTTTAACCAGGTGATCTTCAGACTACATCTACCCTGAAAGTTGCGGAACGATTGATTGAACCGTCTTTGAACGGGAGCCAATTGAAGTTGGCGGCGAAGACGGCAAAAAGGAAGTGAGCTCATATCTCTGCAACGCCTACTCGTATCACGACAAAAATGAATACACATACATACAGATTTTTGTGAAATTGGATCCTGGGGGGTGCCACAATTAGTGAAAATGTGTTTTAGCTCATATTGAAGTTGCCAAACAGGACGTTAGCTCATGTCTCGGTAACGACATGTCGGATCACAACTTAATTGGATACACATGATCGACATCACCCCTAGAGGTCAAATGACAAACTGAAGGAGAATTGGTCACTGGGGGACGCCACAATTGACGACTCTGTTTTGGCCATATTGAAGAGGCCAAACTGGAAGTTAACTTATATCTCGGCAACGCCCATATGTATTACAACCAAAATGATATTCACATTATCCTGGGACC
>NC_085877.1:35264252-35271752 GCF_034702125.1 Engraulis encrasicolus
GCCAAAAATATGGAATTTGTAATTGTGTTGGCCCATATGTTATCATTGCTGTTGCGAGATGGACAGTGACCACCCCCGCAGATCGTTTAGGTTCACAATGCTGTCGAATTAAATACGTTGTCAAAAATATGGAATGTGATTGTGTACGTTCACAATGCTGTTGTGGACTGTGACTGAGGTTCGCAATGCTCGAATTAATTAGGCTACCGTTGCCAAAATAATTTATGACTGTACGTTCACAATGCTGTTAAAATTCATTAGGCCTACATCCCCTTCGCTACATTTAAAGTTAACCCCAAGTTGTTTGCGAGATGGACCAGGATCAGAAAGCCCGACAGTCTGCATAATGGCCGAGCACCGGCGAATATTCCAATCGGGTGTGCCGCCAAAGCAATAAGGAAAAGGACTGTCTCCTTTGACGCCAGCTCCAAAACTATCAACCTAAAAATGTGCTCATCAGCAGGCACCCTTTTGGCTACACCCTCGTTGAAGTTAACAAACAGTCCTGTGAAATGAATTACCGCTGCCTGCCTAAAATATGTGTGAAGTGGAAGTGCACTGCTGTGAGATGGACCACCGCAGATCATTTCGGTTGACAATAATTTCGAATTAATTAGGTAGGCTACCATCGCCAAAACAATATGGAATTTGTGGCTGTGCAAGTTCACAATGCTGGTCAAATGCATTACACTTCACTCAATTTAACCCCAGTTGCGAGATGGACCACAAAGCCCGACAGCAATGCCTAGACTGATTAACAACGATGATAGTGATTTTCCTAGAAGTAAATGCCGCTTCACGCTTCAGCCGACAGCGCTAAGGCCAACCAGTGGCCCATGAGAATAATGCATACTATCGTAGGCAAAAAACAGGCCTAACCATACGGTTGTCTGTGGTTGTTTCAGTTTTGTTGGTCAAAATCATTACATTCCCTTCACTAATCATAGGCCTACAGTTCTACTAGCGTGTGATCACAAGTTTTCAAAGCAGGTTGATTTTTATCTTGTAGTAACAAAGCTGGATTAGGCTGATACAATTGGTATAATTCCACTTAGTCTTTAAAGTGTGATATGAAATAGCTGTGACATTTTAGATGGTAATAAGGGCATGCTGCCAATCATCAAAACTGTTTATAACAATGTGACCAGCAACTTCTGACCTTCAATAAGTGCATTTATAGGACAGTGCATAGTAAGTTCACAATATAGCATGTAGCACTTTGCCAATACCACAATCACACAGGTGAACAAAACAGACCACAGTTAATCAAGGACATGGTAATTATAAAAAAAATACAGATATAATCTAGTTACAACAGTTTAATTCTCTGAACACACTAATGGTGTGTATAAACCTGCATAAATGACACAAATATCCCACTGTATGTGTCTAAAAACAAACTTAACTTCCTTGGCGGAGGTCTGCACACTCTGGGTGCATTTCTAGTTTTTTTTTGTGCATTTGTCAAAATAGGGGCCCACAGGGGTGCATGGCCCACCAGTGAGTCAGTTCTACAAGCTAATTATGAGGGGCACCTTTGAGTTAAGTATTTGTCCCCTAGTCCAGCCCTGTGCTGTGTTATGGATACACAAGTAGATTGTATACATAAGCTGATTGTCATTCGTTTGTTTGTTCGTTCATTCATTCATTCATTCATTCATTCATTCATTCATTCATTCATTCATTCATTCATTCATTCATTCATTCATTCATTCATTCATTCATTCGTTCCTTCAATTTGATGTTCGTTTGTTCTTTTTATTCAAATCAATTCAGTTCGATTCTCTATTTTTTTATCAGACGCAAATGCATGGTCCATATCAAAGTACACAGTAAATGTTGTGGTGTTAATTCAACACTTACAGAGTTAATTTATGTCCAGATGGACTCAAATGAACTCTCTAAGTGTTAAATGAGCACTGAAGAATTTACTGTTTAGCCTTTCCTACCTCCCTTCTTTCCTCACCCCTTTGTTCCTTCCTGCCTTCCTTTCGTCAATCATTCATTCAACTATTCATTCATTAATTCACTCACCTATAAGGCTAAAAGGAGTTGCAAACATGGACACACACACACACACACACACACACACACACACACACACACACACACACACACACACACACACACACACACACACACACACACACACACACACACACACACACACACACACACACACACACACACACACACACACACACACACACACACGCACGTACGCACACAGGCAAGCACGTACACATGCACGCTCGGACACACGCACGCACATATACTCATACTCACACACAACGCACAAGTGCATGCACGGACACACGCACACAAGCATGTACTCACACACACACAGACACACACACACACAAAACCAAACAACATACGTGCGCAATACACATCTCTCCACTCCACTCCCCCCTCTGCCCCCCAACCTCCGCCCCATCCTCCGCCCCATCCTCCGCCCCATCCTCCGCCCTCTCCTCCCCCTTTACAAGTGTTTGATGGTGCCAGCTCAGCTGATATGGATCTCCATCTTTTATTCACTTCGGAGGCGTGGAGCGGCGTGGACAGAACGGGGGGCGTCCGCATCAGTCAATCAATCGATGCACGCACTGGTCAGAAAAAAAAACCTTCATGTTGGATACTTCCTGTGTGCATGGGCGCAGGGCCGTAACCAGACATTTTCAAATACAGAGGTCAAATACTGTGTGCTGTAGCCTACTGCGTACTGTAGAATGCTTCAAATACATCAGTCAAACTCTTACAGTGATACTGTCCCATTTTTGGAAATATGTTTATTTTACACCTCCCCTTGAGTTAAATAATAGTTTTTTACCGTTCTCCTGTACTTCCAACAATTTTCTAACTATGGCAGTGCACATTTTACTTCCAAGCTAACAGTTAACATTGAGTCCTATGAGACCAGTTAGCCGCGAGCTGGTCTCATAGGACTCAATGTTAACTGCTAGCATGGAGGTAAAATTTGCACTGCCATATCCAGAGAATGGTTGAAAGTACATGAGAATGGTAAAACCCTATTATTTAACTCAAGAGTAGGTGTAAAATAAGCTTAATTCCAAAAATGGGACAGTATCAGTTTAAGTTTGTTTTCATTAATCACTGCTTTGAGGATAAATGAGAGTGGAGTATACAGACTGAATCTATCATTGTTGATCATACATTGATTTTCATCATAGATAAATTTTACATTATAAAAAAAAATACCTTGGCCATGACCTGTGTGTCCTCAATGGTAGTTACGGCCATGCATGGGCGGGTGGTTATTTGGGGCTGGTAGGTATCGGCTTTGGAGGCCTGGAGACCTTTGGAGGCCAGGGTGAAGCGGAAGGGGATAGGGTGGGGGGGGGTGCTATGGGGAAGAGGGCTCTAAAGTGCATCGATTCCAGAGCAAAGGAAGCATGAGCCATCGTCATGGCACCAAGCACAGTCATTGACGCAGGAAAAGAGAGGAGAGGAAAGAGGAAAAGCGAGAAGAGGAAAGAGGAGGAGAGAGGGGAAATGAGAGGAGGGGAGAGAAGAGGAGAGGAGGGCAGATGAGAGAAGAGGAGATGAGGGGAGAGGAGAGAAGAGGAGAGGCAAAGGGAGTGAGGAAAGGCAAGGAGAGGAGAAGAGAGGAGAGGAGAGGAGAAGAGAAGAGAGGAGAGGAGAGGAGAGGAGAGGAGAGGAGAGGAGAGGAGAGGAGAGAGGAGGAGAAGGTAGCGAAGGAGAGGAGAGGAGAGGAGAGGAAAGGAGAGGAGTGGAGTAGAAGGGAGAAACGGAGAGGAGAGGAGGAGAAGGGTGCTATGGCAACCCTTTACTGGAGATCTTTCTGACGCTGGCGAGATGACAGTCAGCAACACAGATGGAGATACTGGGAGGTTACTAATTAAGGGAACATACGTACACACACACACACACACACACACACACACACACACACACACACACACACACACACACACACACACACACACACACACACACACACACACACACACACACACACACGCACACACACACACACACACACACACATGCAAAGCTGTGCATATAGTTTTGAAAACATGCTCATTAAAAAAACATAATTAACATTCACTTTTTTACTTCTGACGTAGATTCAGATAGATTTGGGCCCCACATGGAGCGGGGGCCCCAGCATGTGGGTGTGCTTATATGAGGTAGGGCAGTGATTCTCAAACTTTTTCAGACCGAGGACCACTTTGTCCCCCCAAATATGTTCAGGGACCACCTGTCAACTAAATTCACAGTTGATGGGTACTATTTCGACACTATTAATTTTGATGCAGATCACTTACTTTTTATTCCCATTTTAAAATTATTATTGTTGTGGTGAAAATATGACTTCAGACATGTTTGGCTTTGTAATAATGTTACAAATATAGCCTTCTGATAGCTTGTCTTGGAAAAAGTAAAATCCCCCCTGCGGAACACCTGAGCTCTGTCTCGGACCACCAGTGGTCCCCGGACCACACTTTGAGAAGCCATAAGAGAGAGAGAGAGAGAGCTATATATGTGTAATGAATACGCTGCCAGGTTGAGCAAACAGATATGTATAAGGGTAAAATATGTTTTTTTTGGTTCAGACGTCAGGTGGAGTAACAGCATTTAATGTCAATAAATGAATTAGTAATTGGTGCTTGATACGCTGCAATATACAAACAAAAGAAAAAAACATGCAATAGTGGCACTGACTGTTGTTTTGCCGCCCTGACGTGCGCTACAGCTGAAACTTCACCGAGCCGTAGTCAATATTGTGCATGTCCGTGTTCTTTTTATATGAACTCATCAGTTCTAATCATGCACAGAAACACAAACATTTCTGCACGCACGCACACACGTGCACGCACACACACACACACACACGCACGTACGCACGCACGCACGTACGCACGCACGCACGCACGCACGCACACACGCACCCACACACACACACACACCTACAGAGACGTGCACATATACATTTCCAATGGCAATGCTATTTCAAAACGTGAAAGGAAAACAAGCTAAAATTCCTTGCTACTAAGCCGTGACAAAGACAGCCAATCTTCTGCCTTTTTTTGGCATTCTCTATATCTATTTTTGCAATCTTTCTCTTGCTTCCTTTTTCCGTCCTTTTCACCAATTTCTCTATTTTTTTCTGTCTCCCCATCTGTCAGGTTGCCTCTTTTCATAGCCTCTCTCTCTCTCTCTCTGTCTGTCTGTCTGTCTGTCTGTCTGTCTCTCTCTCTCTCTCTCTCTCTCTCTCTCTCTCTCTCTCTCTCTCTCTCTCTCTCTCTCTCTCTCTCTGTCTCTCTCTCTCTCTCTCTCTATCTCTCTCTCTCTCTCTCTCTCTCTCTCTCTCTCTCTCTCTCATGCAAACGGTGTGTTGTTTTAGAGGGAAGGGGGGAGGAGAGCAGTCAGTTTGTTAGTGTTGAAATATACTACATGTTTTCCTTCTTCCCAGGAAAAGGCGATAGAGGGGGGCAAATGAGTCAGCTGTACCGGGCCCAGGGGGAAAGGGGGCCCCCTCATTACATTGTATGAATTTGGTGGGGGATAGCTTTCAGATGACTTCATCCTGGGTCCAGCCTAAGGTGTAAGCAACCCTGCCTGTGTTCCCCCTCAGGAAAGCCGACAAGGGGTCATTTGTCCCGGGCCCAGGGAGAGAGGGGCCCCATAATTAGATCCCCATTGCATTGTATTGATTGGGGCCCTTTCAAATGTTTTTGTCCCGGGCCCAGCCTAAAGTGTCAGCAGCCCTGTCTGAGTTCCCTCTAATGCTAGGTGCAGAGCCAGCACTGCCTCACTGTTTGAGCCAGCGTTGGTCCTCAGTGATTGCTGATGCAATCTCGCCCAGGTTTCACAGCCAAGCAAAGAGGCATTTGTGTATGTGTGTGTGTCTCTCTCTGTTTGTGTGTGTGTGTGTGTGTGTGTGTGTGTGTGTGTGTGTGAGTTTGTGTGCATGTGTGTTTGAAGGTGTATATATGTGTGTGTCTGTGTGTGTGTGTGTTTGTGTGTGTGTGTGTGTGTGTGTGTGCGCCTGTGTATCTGTGTGTCTATCTGTCTGTGTGTCTGTGTGTGTGTGTGTGTGTGTGTGTGTGTGTGTGTGTGTGTGTGTGTGTGTGTGTGTGTGTGTGTGTGTGTGTGTGTGTGTGTGTGTGTGTGTGTCTTTGTGTGTGTGTGTCTTTGTGTGTGTGTGTGTGTGTGTGTGTGTGTGTGTGTGCGTGTGTGTGTGCGTGTGCGTGTGCGTGTGTGTGTGTGTGTGTGTGTGTGTGTGTGTGTGTGTGTGTGTGTGTGTGTGTGTGTGTGTGTGCGTGTTTCTCTGTATGTGTGTGAGTGCATACATGTGAGTGAACACATCTCTCTGTGTGTAACAGAGCGTGTGTGTTCCATCACCAAACACAGTGAGTGTGAATGTATTTTGGGGCATGTGCATCCACAAACCTATTTGTGTGTACATCCGCTAATGTATTTGAGATTGGGAGCAATTTCTGTTTGGCACACACGTGTGTTTGTGTGTGTGTGTGTGTGTGTGTGTGTGTGTGTGTGTGTGTGTGTGTGTGTGTGTGTGTGTGTGTGTGTGTGTGTGTATGTGTGTGTATGTGTTTGTGTGCGTGTGTGTGTGTGTGTCAGTGTGACATTGTGTCAGTGTGACAGCGTATGTGTGTTTGTAGGTGTATACATGTGTGTGTGTGTGTGTGTGTGTGTGTGTGTGTGTGTGTGTGTGTGTGTGTGTGTGTGTGTGTGTGTGTGTGTGTGTGTGTGTGTGTGTGTGTGTGTGTGTGTGTGTGTGTGTGTGTGTGTGTGTGTGTGTGTGTGTGTGTGTTGAGAATAAGTGACCTGACAGCAACACAATCATGTGCATTTGATCTCTTCATGCGCTGTGGCTGCCAGCGCAGGTGTTGGTGTCAGCACGCCAAGAATCATGCTAATTGCTAGCAAAAAAAAACATGCGGAGGAAAAAAAAGATGAAAAATGATAGCGAGAACAAGGCAAATGAAGAAGTGGATCCAAATATGGGCTTACCAAAACGAAGACGGAGCACTTTAATGAAGGACAAACAGAACTACAATAATAAAGAAAGACGTAGAAACCACATAGGCCATAATAATATGACCATGGAAAAGCACACTTGTACATTACAAGGGAAAACAAAAACACACCCATGCACACAAACAAGGTCTCTCTTTCTCATCCTCTTGTTTTACCTCCCTCCCCTTCCTAGCTACTCATATACAACATTCATTTATCATGCTCAATAAGAATTTAATTTTCCAGCGAAAATGCAGGACTGTATATGAAAATAATTATCCGTGCAAATGGCACAGTGGATGTTTGAAAAGTAATTGGCTTTTAGCTGAGATGGCGGTAGAGAGAGTGAGCGTGCGCAAAAGAGAAAGAGACAGAGAGAGAGAGAGAGACCGAGAGAGAGAGAGAGAGAGTGAAAGAGAGAGAGGGGGATGAAAAAAAATGAAATGGAGCATGCTCAGGCAAAGGACAAAACAC
>NC_085877.1:35284252-35294698 GCF_034702125.1 Engraulis encrasicolus
AGCAATCTCGGGGAGTCCTGCTGTGGCAGTGGAACCACACGTGTTTCCGCACAGTCCGTCCCCCTTTGGGGCCTCGAACATACCACCTCGTCAAAGAGGGTCACAGCACGATACCGCTGGTCTGAAGGACCAGTCCGATAGCCCAACACTACCGAAACTGTATGGGGCCTCAGGAGTGAGGTGTATTAACGTTCCACGCCACACTCTGCTAGTTGGCCTCGGTTGCACTCGTCTCCCTAAACCTCTCTCCCATCCGGTTCATAGTACCAGTGTAACCCGACGTGTTCCCGCGAAGGCCGTCCTCTTTTGGCATCTCAAACACACCACCTCGTCAATTGGAGTCATAGCACGATACCGCTGGTCTAAAGCAGTGGTTCCCAACCTTTTTCTTAGGGGACCCATGTTTTTACTATTGTAAGCTTTGGTGACCCAACCACGCGAGCGCCAGATGCCCTCTGTTTCCTGTAGAAACTATTTTTTTGGTCAAATATAGAATAAATGTTTAATGCAGCACTTATAATTTGTTGCTTCTATGCATTTATTAGTTAAATGCTTTGTCATTTATTCAACATGGGCAATATATATATTTAAAATTAAACCCCTTAAAATCAAAAGGGCTCCGCGACCCCCTGTGGATCTTTGGCGACCCATATGTTGGGTCCCGACCCATAGGTTGGGAAACACTGGTCTAAAGGACCAGTCCGATAGCCCAACACTACCGATATGGGGCGTCAGGAGGGAGGTTTATTAACGTTCCACGCCACACTCTGCTTTGGCCTTCGTTACAACAGCACGAGGACTGATACCATGAAGAGGAGGACCAGGCCAAAATCATAAATGATGCCAGATGAACATCCCAACCCTTCTACTACACATTATTGAGTATTATAGTCTGTTTTTCTCAGTTCACAACTGAAGCTGCAGCCAGCTGGCAGTGTGGCGTAAGAGCATCACACCAGCATCCTTGTCTCCTCACTGTTAATTGTCAAGGAAAGATAGAGAGAGAAAAAGGGAGACAGAAGAGGGGAAAATGGAGAGAGAGAGAGAGAGAGAGAGAGAGAGAGAGAGAGAGAGAGAGAGAGAGAGAGAAAGAGAGAGAGAGGGGCACACAAACGCTTTTTTAATACGTTTTTCAAAAAATGAAATCCCAAAACAAATGTAAGTAATTGGAGTTCTGTTTTTCTCTTTCATTCTTTTAGGTAATTGGAACGAGTAGAATAGTTTCAGGAATCTCAATCACTAGAGATGGAATTGCTAATGATAGGGTAGCAGGGGCGGAATGCATACCCCCGCAGCCCCCGTGAGGCAGGGGGGCCCATAAGAGGCAGGGGGCCCACATGGACCCTTGACTTTGAAGAAACGGGCCCCCTTCACATGATATTAGGCCCTCTTTTTTAGGTCGGGGGCCCATTCTTGGTAGCTTGCTGGGGGGCCCAAAGTACTTGCGTTACGCCAGTGCAGGGTAGCCTACCAGATTAGGATTTTAATCATAATGAAATTGGATTTCTAAAAGGCTTTTGTTTGGCTTTGCATTTTTATTAAGAGACACCCCCCCTCCCCTTTTAAGCAACATGAAAAATTAATTAACGTCGTCTAAGTCTGGCATTGTCACACAGTTAGTATCTTTCTCGCAGAAAACCATTGTATGGTGATCCATTCACGTCCATCAGGCACCAAAGTCTAAAATTAAGAGGCAAAAGATATAAGATCCCATGTGCTGGCTTCTGCTAAGTCTCTGATGCGTTACTCATCCTCCATCATATGTAACCAACATCACGCAAAACCAACAGGGAACACATGGATTCATAATTGGATTCATAAAAAATACATGGAAGCATTGTGTCATTTCCAAAGTCAGCATAACAAAATGTATGACCATCCTTCCAAGATCATCATTGATTTAGATTCTCTGTTATTCTAGTTCCTTATCACATGAAGGTACTAAATCACCCCAACGCGGAATACACATGGATTCCTAAAATAATCCGTTTGGTGTATAAGACAACTACTGTATGCCATATGCAAAGTCAAAATGACAACCACTTCAAGATCATCCAGATTTGTTTTGGTAGTCTGGTTCCTCATAATGGATAGGGCTACTGTATGTATTGTAACTACCAAAGCACCCCCTGGGATTATGTGGATTCCTAAAATAACATATGTGGAGTATTAGACAGGTATGTCATTTCCAAAGTCACGGCGTACTAGCCAACTAAAAAAGCCATCTTTTCAAAGGCATTACTTTATGCCATACTACAAGCTCTGCCAAGCACCACTCAACAATTTACACATTGAATTTTCGAGAGAAAAAAGGCAAGAATGCATCAATGGAAACTTGGTATACAAAAATACCTCCACTCATCTGTGATAACAGGGGCTGCAACTGAATGTTTCCTCAGTTTTAACCCTTGTAAGGTGATTGGGTCTTTGTGACCTGTATTCTGTTTTTGTTTGTTTTCTTGCCTGAGAAAAATAGTATCAATAATATTTCTTTCTTATTGAGATTAACTGGCATTGGCTCATTTTGAAATTGGAAAAAAGTGCTGTCATGACGTGGGTGCTGTTAAACAAAGCACATTTAAAGTCAAACACAAATTTGCATGACGCAATGAGCTCGCACCAATTTGATCATGTACACATACTGCCATCCATTATATTGTTTTACTTATTTCTCTTTCTAAAGCATAATGAATAACAATTGTGTATGATAATGAACTATATAAATACTGTTGTGATTGCTATTATAAGTCGTTGTGCTCGAGACCAACATGTGTGTCGATCGACATGGCAAAGTATGACAGTGAGAACTTGTCGTCACAACATGGGTAGTGCTAAACACAGCACATTTAAAGTGATACTGTCCCATTTTTGGAAATAAGCTTATTTTACATCTCTCCTTGAGTTAAATAAGAGGCTTTTACCGTTCTCCTGTACTTCCAACCATTTTTCTAGTTATGGCAGTGCACATTTCTACTCCAAGCTAACAGTTAACATTGAGTCCTATGAGACCAGTTAGCCACGAGTTGGTCTCATAGGACTCAATGTTAACTGCTAGCGTGGAGGTAAAATGTGCACTGCCATACCCAGAGAACGGTTGAAAGTATAGGAGAACGATAAAAGCCTATTATTTAACTGAAGGGGATGTGTAATATAAGCTTATTTCCAAAAATGGGACGGTATCACTTTAAAGTCAAACACAAATTTGCCCGCGACAATGAGCTAGCATCAGTTTGATCTACGTAGCACATCACGTGTGAGGTGTGGGGGGGGGGGGGGGGGGGGGGGGGGGGGGGGGGGGGGGGGGGGGGGGGGTGGGGGGGGGGGGGGGGGGGGGGGCGTGTGGGGGGGGGGGGGGGGGGGGGGGGGGGGGGAGGGGGGGGGGGAGGGGGGGGGGGGGGGGGTGGGGGGGGGGGGGGGGGGGGGGGGAGGCGGGGGGGGAGGGGGGGGGGGGGGGGGGGGGGGGGGGGGGGGGGGGGGGGGGGGGGGGGGGGGGGGGGGGGGGGGGGGGGGGGGGGGGGGGTGGGGGGGGGGGGGGGGGGG
This sequence comes from Engraulis encrasicolus, assembly GCF_034702125.1. Lineage (NCBI taxonomy): Eukaryota > Metazoa > Chordata > Actinopteri > Clupeiformes > Engraulidae > Engraulis > Engraulis encrasicolus. The sequence goes on from NC_085877.1 coordinate 35,287,793, forward strand.
GGGGGGGGGGGGGGGGGGGGGGGGGGGGGGGGGGGGGGGGGGGGGGTAGGGGGGGGGGGGGGGGGGGGGGAGGGAGGAGGGGGGGGGGGGGGGGGGGGGGGCGCTGGGGAGGAGGAGTTGAAGTGCGGTGCAGTGCAAACTTTTTAGGGGTGTGGGACAACCCGTCTACACAGACGTCAGTAAACATTTGGCCGACCAGTTCAAGGGTGAATTATCACGGAGGTGGTGTGCAGACCTTTGCAACGAAAATTAGGATTAGGATTAGGGATTAGGAACTGCAGCTGTTGCAAGGTTCGCCTGCATTTGCTTTAATCCAGCGAGAGTTTGACACCATGTCACACATCGTGACTTCGTCAGAGCATGACTGAAAAGAGTCGGATAAGATTTTTAACCATCATACAACATTTCCAGTGCAAAATGCATTGATGTCTGCATGCAGATGTACAGGTTGCCCAAAATCGAGTGCACCTTTTGCTCTTGTTAACAGTTGCGTTGTGAGGAGGGGCAAGATGATAAGCAGCCAATCACTTGTGCGCATTTTGTTTGACCGACAGCAGTATCCAACAATCAGAGGTTGAACAGTGCGCAGCCTGGGTCACGCAGCCAAGGGATTGTTTACAAATGGCAAACCCATACATTAAGCGCATACGACTTTGTTGCGAGCGTCGACGTTGCGCAAGGCACGTCAGCGAGAACTTGTTGTCACGATGTGGGTGTTATTAAATACAGCGCATTTGCAGTCGGCCACAAATATGAACGAGACGATGAGCTCGCACCGGTTTGCTCTACACACCACGTGTGAGGAGTGGGGGGGCAGGCAGTGAGGAGGAGCTGAAGTGGGGACCTGCGCAAACTTGTGTAGAGGTGTGAGACAAGACCCATATACACACGTGAGTGAGTTGTTGACCAACCAGTTCATGGGCGCATGACCTCGGAGGCAGTCCGTCGACGAGCGTTGAAGGGGATAAGCAACTGCAGAGGTTGCAAGATCTGACTGCAGCCGCATTCATCCCGCGATAGTTTTACACCATGTGACATGTCACCTCGTCAACGCAACGTCGACGAAATTTCGAAGTTTGACAGGAAATCTAACCGTCATGCAGCATTTTCCATCCAGGGTGCATTGCTGTCTAAATGCGCATGCATGCGTTGACACATGTCGAATGCACCTATTGTCACCTATTGCTATAATGTCCACTTGCATTGTGGGTAGTGTAGTCGCATCGTGGCTAGTGTAGCTAAATGATTGGTGTGTTGTGCTTCCATCTGGGTCATTGGAGGCTGCAGTACCTCTGGGTCCCATGGCGCACATTTTACAGCTAATTGCATTAAGCAAAGCACATTGGAGAGTGAGCACTCTGCACAGCAGTATGCCTGATAACAACTGGAGCACATCTTTTATAGTGTGCAGACACATACTCGTCTCTCTCTATCTCACACGCACACACACACACACACACACACACACACACACACACACACACACACACACACACACACACACACACACACACACACACACACAGAGAGACACACGCATGCACACACACACACAGAGACAGACACAGAAACAGACACACACGCATGCATGCACGCGCACACACACACACACACACACACACACACACACACACACACACACACACACACACACACACACACACACACACACACACACACACACACACACACACACAGTGTTTCATGGCCCATGCCCCCAGACTCCTCAGTAGGCAGCCAACACCACTAACAGGCTAATTAATGCATACATGTACGCACACACGAACGAACAGGGGGAGACAAAGGGGTCAGTTGTTCTCTGCGTTCAACACAAATAGCATCTCCCTGCGTATCATTAATTCCCATCTCTTGCAGTGTTACTGTACCTCTGTCTGTTTGTCTTTTCTGCCATTTCTTTATGCCTACAGTGTCTGTCATTTGTCTGCCACTTCGCCACTCTTCCCAAGTGCCCTCCTCTCCCCTGTGACCCCCATCCACTTTTGTCTGTCTATTGCTCCTTCACCCCTTTCCCACATCTACATATCCCTCTTCCCCCTTCTCTCTCTCTCTCTCTCTCTCTCTCTCTCTCTCTCTCTCTCTCTCTCTCTCTCTCTCTCCATTGCATCCCTCCTAGTTCCTCTGCTCCTACGTAGTGATTAGAGGCGGCTGAGGTAATGACTCCTTGCCCTGGGCCATCATCTCCTCACGGCCTGTGCACACAGAGGGGGGGAGAGGGAGAGAGAGGGGGAGGNGGAGAAGGAGAGGGAGAAAAAGGAGAAAGAGGGAGAGGGGAAGAGAGAGAGACTGAGAGAGAGAGAAGGGGAGAAGGAGAGGTAGAGAAAAGGGGAAGAGAGAGAGAGAGAAGGAGGGAGGGAGAAAGAGAGGGGGGGGAGATAGATGAAGAGAGAGAGAGAGAGAGGGAGAGAGAAAGGGGGGGGATGAAGAGAGAGAGAGAGAAAGGGAGGGGGGAGGTAGAGAAAGAGAGAGGACCTACTACTGGGGAGGCTCCATAGGCAGCCATTATCCCTTCCCCACCTCCCCACACTTCCCTCGAGACCTCTCTCCGTCAGCCCACTTCTCCCCCTTCACAGTAACATTTGCCGTGTCAATTCAACACCTTGAAAGTGTGTTTAACATCTTCTAGAGTGTTTTTGGTCTCACTAAGTGTTGAATTAACACTGCATATTTTTTAAACGTGTTTCCATCTCCCCACGTCCCACACGTGGGGAACCTTCCCACATTTTCCGTCTGCTCACACCCTTGACACCTTCCCACCCTCTCTCTAGTCTCCAGTTTCTTCCTTCTTATTATTTGAAAAACTCCAGTTCACATCTCTATCTCCTCCCCGTCTCATCTCACCAGATCCTCACCTGGGGATCCCTCCACCTCTAGTATAGATCATCCAGACTAGTGTTTCTCAACGGGGGTGCTACAGCCCCCCTGGGGGTGTTGGGGAGCCCTAGTGGGGCGTTGAGAAGGATACAGCTGAGTGGGGGCAGGCCTTAGTTACCATTGGGGTGCATTAGTCTGGTTTATTTTTCAATGCTAAAGGGGGCGTTGAAGGCTTATGACTAGGTCAAGGGGGTGTTGGGAGGCTTGCAGTGAGTTCCGGGGAGCATTTGTTAAAAAACAAAGTTGAGAACCACTGATCCAGACCCTCCCCTCATCTCACTAGCTAATGCCTGTTCCCCATCCCCATCCCTTCCCCTTTTCACCCTCTCTCAAACCTTGGGAACTTCCCCAGCCAACTCCAACTGTTCCGCTCAACACCTCAGGGTGTATACATTCTGTAGCCTCTTGTGCAGATGAGGTCACCAGTGGGCCTATCAGGGGCGGAGCTATAAGGGGGTCAAACAGGGCATTTGCCCCTGGGCCAAGGACCCTCCTGTATTGTTGGTGGGGGCCCTATTGTGACCATGGCAAGTTGTTTGAGGGGCCCTATCAGTGTTTTTGCCCTGGGGCCCTGTGTGTAGTTGTTTCGCCTATTTACTATTTGCTGAAAATACTCAACTACTTCATAACAACACTGCCATGACAGTAAGTAACAGTAACATATTAAGACAAAGCCATTGCAATTTTTTAGACAGTAAGGTTATAACATAGGGTCTGCGCTAAGGGGTTTAAAGGACATTACAAACCATATTCCAAAAAAGTTGGACCCTCCAATCCTCTACATCCTGTCTCCCATGCTACCATATAACACCTGGTCACTTCTCCTTGTCCTCCCCCTTACCAACTTCCCAACCGCTCCAACTGCTCACCTCAACCTTTCCCCCATTTCCATTGTCTGACTTGACTGCTCACGTCAGCTCCTTTAGCCCATTCTATTCTCTCCAATAGTTCTCATTAAGCAATGCCTATTCAAAACTACGTCTCCTCAACATCTATCCCACTTCTCTTTCCAGCATCTCTAGTAACTCACATTGACACCTTTAAAGCTCCCTACCTTCTCTAGAGGTGCTTAACTCGAATCTTTGAGGCGTCCGGATTGATTGGATCATTCCAAGGAGGGTACCCGGATTAGACGGATCACTCGGATCATTCGGATCACTTATTTAAAATAAATAAAAATAAATAATAATAATGTATTTTTTAAAACGTTTCTGCCGTTAAGTGGCTATGCGCCTCGCCTTTGTTGTTCCATTTATCAATTCACGTTGATAAATCAAAGAGTAAGACAGTTTGTTCAACAAAACTCACTTTATGAATGTCACAGTTCCTAAACTCATGCTGCGATCCGACCAACCTGGGTTTCCTCACTAAACATGCAACCACAACTCGAACAGCCTTTGGCAGCAGTGAAACGGCATGTTCCTGATTTTGCAATAAATAATGTGTGTGTTTGTATTTAAGAAGACTAAAAGTCAAATATTTGGGAGCAGAAGTCTAGTTAAGCAGGGGCAGTCAGGAGGCGAGCAGCAGATGACCACTGGCTTCCGCTGCCGAGTTGCCTTGCGACTCGCACACTCGTGGCAAAAACGAAACTTAAGCGTTGATCCGATCCGTAGGGGATTCGCTGCTACCAACAACTCAGTCAGGATTCGTCTCACCGAGTCGCCGAGGGCGCCGCTGCTGAGTGACTCGGACGAGGGGAGTGACAGCAGTGGCTTTAAAGACTGTACGCTGTAACGCAGTGAGTGATAGTAGAGTCACGTCTGTAGACTATAATTTCCCTAAGAGTAGCCTACAGACTGAGATGTTAAAGCGTTGGCAGAGCACGGTTAACATTTAGAAATGTAGACCTCAACAGAGTCAGAAGCACACACACTTGGCCACACACCCGCGACTCAATTGGCCACAACAGGCTGGACGGATCTAACAGGCTCGATGAATGACGAGGCGGGAGTTGGTTCAGTTTTACTCAGTGAGTGTTCGTGACTGAACAGCATACTAGGGAGATTAGAGAATGGTTGTTGTAGTCAACTAAAGAGGATATATTCCGGTTTCACAATTTCTCGCGCTGTAACTGCCATTTTGTTGACATTAATGAAATGCCGTCTGACCCGCCTTTGGCGGATCAATGCACGACAGCCATCCGGTCTGTTCGGATGAGGTCTTGATCCGGCTCTCCAACCGGATCCTCCGGGTTTTATATCATCTCTAGCCTTCTCCAGTTCCCTTATCGCCAAATGCCTGTTTTGACTCTCATGGCTGTTCATCTCCTCTGTATCTCACCACATCCCCGCATGATGATTTCCCCCTTGCTCTATGTATAGTGTGATGCTAGCAGGGTTGGGGAACCTACTGTATTTCTCCAGGGCCGTTTGAGGCCCTTGAGGCCATTTTATCCGGCTCCCGATATAATTTTAATGTTATGCAGCTTCACATGAAATTACTTATTTTGTGAAGGGATCTTAGAAATTACATTTGCAATTCAATTAAGTTATATTCAGGGGTTATATTCATAGAGAAGGTGGGGTCTGCTTTAAAGCTTCAATATAACCCTAAAGTGCAGGGGAAAATCCTGGTTTGTGTTCATAGTATGGCTCGTGGAGGACTTTTACTGCCCTTGGAGGAATTTGAAGTGGCCCCTTGAAAGAAAAAAACCCACCCCTGTGCTAGAGTCACACACCATTGTAGCTTGATGCACCACAGTGGATGTGTTTCACAGAGGTGTAGTAAGCAATAACGAAAACAATGGCTTATGACTGCAAAACAATTGCTTCGTGCCGGGACTGCTGCATCTACTGCACTACTTAATTTGGCTATGCATGCGCACCAGCAATCAAAAGTTCCACAATACTCAACTCTTGACGCATCCGATGAAGAGCATTCAAGCATGTGTCTGACCCTGGCATAGCTACTCACCTGCATACCTCCTTACGCTAGGGTCCACATAGAGTAGCAGGAAAGACGAGCAAGCGATGATCCAGTCGCTCCACCGTTTATTGTAACTGCTCATCTCAGCACCTCAACTCACCCTCCCACCCTCTCTCACCACATCATCACCTGGGCAATTATACTCTACTCTACTCTACGTTCACCTAGCCTGGCGACGCCATCCTATGTACTCCACCCAAAGATTTTGCCTCCGCACTTCGTCTGGTAAAAGCATTGAGCTTGGTTCTGTTAGTGTTTAGCCAATCAACAAACAGTTGAAAATGGTGACGGAGAACTCTACTGCGAAGTCCGTTACTTATTGGTTAAGGTAGCTATTTCCACACTTTTGTTTTGTTATTTGTATGCTTTTACGACGTCATGCAAATAAAGCAATATATGGGTTTAAAATTCAATTCGGAACTCCAATGGATTTAAATGGCAGTGTATGAGCGTAAGATCAGATCATCTCCCACCCTCCACGGAGACGGATTCCTCTTGGCTTTTGCCAGACTGTTTGACGGACTCAACAGTCGCTTTCGCCCCGGCTAACGTACACCAACCACCCTCACTCATGCTACCATCTAATGCCTGGTCCTTGTCCTCCCACTGACCAACTTCCCAACCCCTCCAACTGCCCACCTCAACATTTCCCCCTTCCCGGGGGACGCTTCCGGTAGCAGAGCCATGTAGACGCGTTTTTGGGGAGCTCCGTTAGAATTGACCCTATGTATAAAGTTCACAAGTCAATACAAAGTCAACTGTCGCCAGTCGAGGGATAACGCAATATTTAACCTACAAGACTACTGTATTATACTTTAAACCGTCTATTTTTTCAGTTATGTCGGGTCGTGGCAGGTCGGCTAAGCCAGCTAACACTCCGGTTAGCACTGTTGGCTCGTCCGGACAAGAGCCAATACTTCAGGCGATTACAGCACTGAAAGAAGAACTTTTGGCGAAAATCGATGAGAAAATGGAAGTACAGACGGCAGACATCATAAGTCAGATGGACCAGCTTAGGGAGGAATGGAGATCGGGTATGGACAATGTAAACGGCAGAGCCGATGCTTTGGAGCAGCAGTTCCTACA
>NC_085877.1:35297293-35302293 GCF_034702125.1 Engraulis encrasicolus
GGAATCTAAGAACTGATGGTGTGATGGTGTGATGGACATCGGCTCTCTGTCGGTAATTTAAGATGACATGCCTTTCTGCACCATGGGATGAGAACATGAACGAGAGAGAGAGAGAGATAGAGGTGAGGTGGGGGGAGGGGAGGAAGAGAGAGAGAGCAAGGAAGAGGAAGGGAGAGGGGTCCCCACATATTTTGGGGGAAAACAGAGAGCGATAGAGAGAGTGAGAGAGAGAGAGAGAGAGAGAGAGAGAGAGAGAGAGAGAGAGAGAGAGAGAGAGAGAGAGAGAGAGAGGGGGGGAGAGAGAGAGAGAGAGAGAGGGGGGGAGAGAGAGAGAGAGAGAGAGAGAGAGGGGGGAAGGGAGAGAGAGAGAGAGAGAGGTTGGGGCAATGGAGAGAGAGGGAGAGAGAGAAGGAGAGAGATAGAGAGAGAGGTTGGGGGCAATGGAGAGAGAGAGGTTGGGGGCAATGGAGAGAGGAGAGAGAGAGGTTGGGGGCAATGGAGAGAGAGAGGTTGGGGGCAATGGAGAGAGAGGGAGATGGGTCCATACTCACACATTTTGGGAAACACAGAGAGACAGAAAGGAAAGGGAAAGGCAAAGAAGGAGAGAGAGGGAGAGGTAGAAGGGTAAATATTCCACATTTTAGGGCCAAAAAACAGAGAGAGAGAGAGAGAGAGAGAGAGAGAGAGAGAGAGAGAGAGAGAGAGAGAGAGAGAGAGAGAGAGAGAGAGAGAGAGAGAGAGAGAGAGAGAGAAAGACTTATAGAAGTGGAGTTGGGGGATAGTGCAAGGGGGAAAGAGGAGGGAGGGACGGAGGGTGGTGTTGGTGGAGGGAAATCCTCCCCTCCACCTCCTCCTTTGACGGAGGGAAAAGCTTGATGTCAGGCGTTCATTGATTGCTTGTCACTTAAGGGTGGTAACTCGCCTTCATGGACTGATGCGATCAATAATCATTGTAAAATAAACTGCTCGGATTCCTCAGCTAGTGCTTACTGGACTGGAACTTGTGGGCAGATTACAACGCTGGCTGTTGCTTTCAGCTCCAGGCAAAGGAATAACTAAAGCTTGAAGTTATACACTCGTAGAGGTAGAAGGTAGGTAGACATGGAAGCTGAGACACACACCACACACACACACACACACACACACACACACACACACACACACACACACACACACACACACACACACACACACACACACACACACACACACACAGGCACGCACGCACGCACACACACACACACGCACATACACAATAATAAAATAAAATATTACACAGTGCACCTTTAAAAACAGAATAACTGAAAAATCTGTCATCACTGCTTCTTTCCCTTTCCCCTCCCCATCAAACCTTTTGCCTGTCATGCTCTCTCCTCCATTCTTCCAACCATCCCCTCTTCTCCTCTTCACCTCCCCTCCCCCTCATCCTCCTTCCTGCATCCCTGTCTCCACTTCTTTCTCCCACAATTCTCCCCCACTCATCATAACGGGCCATCAAAACCTTCTATCTTGCCGGCCTCATGGGGCTATTATGTAAATAAGACCCCCCCCGCTTCCCCCCTTCTCACTCAACCATTCCTTCCTCCCTGCCTGTCAGTGGCGGTCCTACAATGCCCGCCCCTTTCGCCGTGGCCCCAACTGCAGCATAAAAAACCCCAGTGAAGAATGCTTATAATAACTGACAAAACCTACATTACATTTTTTAAGAAAAAGAAATATTACAAATAACATTTCAAACACAATTAAGTTACATTTTCAGGGGAATCTAGTGAAGGAGGGGTCTGTTGTAAAAGTAGCTGCCTTCAATAGGCCTAAAGTGCTGAGGGGAATACGCGTTTGTGATCTTAGTATGGCCGGCGCCCTTGGAGTGTTTCATAAAAAATTGAGGTGATGCCTCAAATGAAATGAATAAAAGGTTTTCTCCGCCTGCCTCTTATCTCCTTATTCTCCATAGCTTATTTGAAAACAAACAAACAGAGAAACAAATAAAAAACAAACAAACAAACAAACAAAAAAGCTTTGTATATCCGTCCCTCTTTCTGTATCCCATCCATCTATCTTACCATTCCTCTATTCCTCCATACCATCTCTTTAAAGTACACCCCTCCATCCTCTCCTCTCCCCTACCCTCATCATGAAGGCCATCAAACCTGCACCGTTGCTTGCCACGTGTTTGTGTGTGTGTGTGTGTGTGTGTGTGTGTGTGTGTGTGTGTGTGTGTGTGTGTGTGTGTGTGTGTGTGTGTGTGTGTGTGTGTGTGTGTGTGTGTGTGTGTGTGTGTGTGTGTGTGTGTGTGTGTGTGTGTGTGTGTGTGTGTGTGTGTGCGTGTGTCTGTGTGTGTGTGCCTGTTTTTGTGTGTGTGTGTGTGTGTGTGTGTGTGTGTGTGTGTGTGTGTGTGTGTGTGTGTGTGTGTGTGTGTGTGTGTGTGTGTGTGTGTGTGTGTGTGTGTGTGTGTGTGTGCACATATGTGTAATTGTGTGTGTGTGCATGTGTGTGTGCATGCTTCATGGCATTTGCATGACTGAGAACCCCCTCCCACTGTCAGATGTCCATAAATCTCCCCCGCAAAAAAGTAATCGATTAAAAAAAAAAAATCAAATTAATAAATAAAATCACCCCCACCAATCCACACACCAGTCAACACACCCACACACCTCCATCCCCCCAAAAAAAACACCCTCGCGATTTACGAGCACGATTTACAGCCTATCGCGTGCTCTCTTGAGAAGGAACGGCGCGTTAATCGAGCATAACACAAACTGGGGACCATGTGGTCTATGCTCCACACCAGCTATCGAGGAGAGGCAGAGGCAGAGGCAGAGGGGGAGGCAGAGGCAGAGGCAGAGGCAGAGGCAGAGGCAGAAGCAGAGGCAGAGGCAGAGGCAGAGGCAGAGGCAGAGGCAGAGGTAGAGGCAGACACAGAGGCAGAGGCAGACACAGAGGCAGAGGCAGAGGCAGAGGCAGAGGCAGAGGCAGAGGCAGAGGCAGAGGCAGAGGCAGAGGCAGAGGCAGAGGCAGAGGCAGCGGCAGACACAGAGGCAGACGCAGAAGGAGAGGCAGAAATACAGGTAGAGGCTGAAGCAGAGTCAGAGTCAGATGCACACACAGAGGCAGAGGCCAAGGCAGAGATAGAGGTAGGACACAAAGCCAGCGGCAGGGGCAGAGGCAGAGCCAGAGATAGAGGTAGGACCATAGAGGTAGAAAATAACACTAGAGAGGACACAGCAATTTGCGACAGCACTGGGAAATGGCGGATGGAGCTTCCCAACTTCCGTAGGTAGTGTAGGTATCAGGCTTGTACGAAATTCCGAATGGAAAGAATTTCAATTCAAAGTAATACCATAATACGAACACTAGGTGGTGGTGTTCCATGTACTTTCAATGGGTGGTGTAGATGAAATTCAAAGAAATTCAAGGTAATGGCACCACCTAGTGTTCGTATTATGGCATTATTTTGAATTGAAATTCTTTCCATTCGGAATTTCGTACAAGCCTGGTAGGTACCTTCAGGCTATGCAAGTCAATGGAGAACACGCCCACCCCTGTCAAAAAATTGACTTAAACTGTGTGAATATGAAGTAACGCATTAATCAAAGACCAGATTTGAAATGTCAGGCTTAATATCTACTTAAATCATATCGATAAAATACATTTAAAAATCAGATAATATCTTTTATGAACATAGTTAGCAACACACTTCAACACTTGTCCTTGTATAGTGTGTTGATGGACATTTTCACATGATTAAGCCATTTTTGACAGAGGTGAGCCTCGTTCTCCGTTAATTTCCATTTCTCTGATCTACCTACAGATAATGGCCGCTATAGATTGCCGTAAAAAGGGGGGCGGGGTCACCTCTAGTGTTATTTTCTACCTCTATGGGTAGGACACACAAAGGCAGCGGCAGGGGCAGAGGCAGAGCCAGAGATAGGACGCAGAGGCAGCTGAAGAGAGGTAGAAACAGGCAGAAGGAGAGACAGATGTATAATGCAGAAGAAGATGCAGACGGAGATACAGAGACAGAGATAGAGCTAGAGCTAGAGGAAGAGGCAGAGACAGAGATAGAGATAGAGACAGAGGAAGAGGCAGAGACAACGGCAGAGGTAGATGTACGTAAAGGCAAGAGGCATAGACAGCAGATGGAGAGGTAGAGGTAGGAGGAGGCAGAGGGAGATCTAGGAGGCAGAGGAGAGGTAGAAGGAGAGGCCGAGACATAGGCACCGGCAGAAGGAGAGACAAAGGCAGAAGCAAACGGAATAGGTGTGTGTGTGTGTGTGTGTGTGTGTGTGTGTGTGTGTGTGTGTGTGTGTGTGTGTGTGTGTGTGTGTGTGTGTGTGTGTGTGTGTGTGTGTGTGTGTGTGTGTGTATGTGTGTGTGTATGTGTGTGTGTGTGTGTGTGTTTGTGTGTGTGTGTGAGAGAGAGAGAAGAGAGTGAGAGAGAGAGAGAGAGAGAGAGAGAGAGAGAGAGAGAGAGAGAGAGAGAGAGAGAGAGAGAGAGAATGTGTGTCTCTACACGCCTGAATGGCGACTGACCACATATCATTTCCGTGCCAAGACTCTGTTCCACACATGTGCACATGACATTTTGCATATGGCACCATCCACCCTCGTCACCTCCTCCCCTCATCCCTCCTCCTCTTCTCCCCTTCCCTCATCTCCTCCTGTCAACCCTCCTCCTCCTCTCTTCTCCTTTCCCCATCTCTTCTCCTCTCCTCCTCTCACCTCTTTCTCCTCTCCTCTCCTCTCCTCTCCTCTCCTCTCCTCTCCTCTCCTCTCCTCTCCCCATCTCCTCTCCTCTCCTCTCCTCTCCCCAACTCTTCTCCTCACCTTTCCCCATCTCCTCACCCCTCCCCCACACTTCCCCCTAACCTTTCCACCTCCAGCCTCCTAGCCACACCATTCTACCATTCCCCACCATCAGCATCCCCATCCAGCCCTCCACCACTACTCTTTCCACTCACCATGGCATCGCACATCCCATCACCTCCTCCTTTCATCAC
>NC_085877.1:35329793-35339793 GCF_034702125.1 Engraulis encrasicolus
ACATAATTGACATAATAAACATCTTTATTGACCGAATTTGAATGTAATGACCATGGAAATTGAAAATATAAGTGTTAAGGTACCGTTTTCTTCCAAGATGTCAAAACACATAGAAAATCGCTTCCCTGACTAAATTTGGCTGTAGCTCTGAACGTGGCTGCGCGACTTATGCCTGGTTTCGTGGTGAGGGGTCACATATTTGCAATATAAGACCTGCCAGCGAAATAGTGTTGTAGCTCTTCCCTGTCATTGAATGGTAAGTGGTTAATGGACTGCATTTATATAGCGCATTTTTTCCTCCTTCGAGCACTCAAAGTGCTTTAGATTGTATGCCTCACATTCACCCACTCACACTCACATTCACATAACATCGGCAGTGGTTGCTGCGCCCGGCACCACCCTGCCACCAGGAGCAACTTGGGATTAAATATCTTGCTCAAGCACTCATCGATGGGGTCAGGCAGAGTGGGGCTCGAACCTACAACCCAGTGGTTACAGAACGGCTCCTCTACCACCTGAGCCACCACGGGCCGCTAAATCGGTGAATTATTACAACGCACGATACATAGTTTTCTTGTTTGTGCATTGTAGACTACATGGGGCCCCTATTGTGGTTGTGAACAAGAAATCAGGCCTTATGTTCCTGGAAGAGAATGTAATGTACTGTAATGTTATATAATGTAATGTAATGTAATGTAATGTAATGTAATGTAATGTTATATAATGTAATGTAATGTTATATAATGTAATGTAATGTTATGTTATGTTATGTAATGTAATGTAATGTAACGTAATGAACTGGTCTCTAGTGAAGAGAGAGCACACTTCAGGCCTGTAGAGGGTGCACAACAGACATCTCAAAAAGGGGTTCATCTTCACTCCAGCACACAAACACACACTCACACACACACGCACACGCACGCTCACACACACACACACACAGACACAGACACAGACACACACACACGCACGCACGCACGCACACGCACACGCACATGCATGCACGCGAACACACACACACACACACACACACACACACACACACACACACACACACACACACACACACACACACACACGCATGTGTCACATGAACATATGCACACACACATACACGTAAACACACACAGCAGTCACATGGAGCATCCACATGGCACACAGGTCTCAATTCCCATCACTAGGGGTGTGGCAACATTTCATTTTCTTCTTTTCTCATGCAGATCACATGTAATAAGGTAATTATGTCTATTACAATAGCCTACTTAATAGAAAGCGCTATGGGTAAAAAAAAGGTAGGGTAAGGCAGAGAGAGAGAGAGGGAGAGAGAGAGAGAGAGCGAGAGAGAGAGAGAGAGAGAGAGAGAGAGAGAGAGAGAGAGAGAGAGAGAGAGAGAGAGAGAGAGAGAGAGAGAGAGAGAGAGAGAGAGAGAGAGAGAGAGAGAGAGAGAGAGAGAGAGAGAGACTCATTTTACATTGCCAGTTTCTTTGTCTCCATTCACCTACCGGAAATTAATCAAGTCGCGGGTAAAGAAACTCAACCAATTACCTTCTTTCTACCACACAAGTGATTCGCAAGCCGCATGCCAGAGACTCTGGTGTAGCCTTAATATGCAATAAGGCTGTGGACCATGCGATTTCAATTACCAAAAGCGAGTAAAAAAAAAAAAAGAGCACATTGATGAATTTCAATTCATTCCTCTCTGGACCTAAAAAGGAACCCTGAAGGCAAGTTCTGTTTTTAAATGTACTTTACATGCCTTGGCACACGCATGCAAAAATAGCACAGGCACAAATATGTACAAGCAGGGGCTATAAAAAACACACACATCACGTGCACACAAATACATGGGCAGATACACACATTCACGCATGCCAGCATGCACGCACATGCATTCACACACACACAAACATACACGCACGCACACACGCAGGCACGCACGCATGCACCTGCGCGCGCGCACACACACACACACACACACACACACGTGCAGATTCCGCACACACAGACACACAGACACACACACCTGCACACATGCACACTTGCACACACACATAGGCCTACATACAGTACACTGATCGGGATGCAATCCACACAGACACAGACACACAAACAGGCGCCATAAAAAAGTAGCTTTACAAACGGCTCGGTTCAAAAGTGGCCTCCGTATTATGAAACCTTTGCTGTTGTTGTTGTTATTTTCTTATTTGAAGCAAGCTGTGAACTCAATGCAAAGGCGAAAGGCAAGGCAATCGCTTCACTTTACTGTCTGCCAGGCTTACCCCGACATCAAAGCCGTTATTGAATCAGCGCATCCTCAGGCCAGCTTTGTCACCAGCCATTACACAGACACACCCTCACACACACACACACACACGCACGCACACACACACACACACGCACACACACACATGCACACACACACACACGCACACACACGCACGCACGCACGCACGCACGCACGCACGCACGCACGCACACACACACACACACACACACACACACACACACACACACACACACACACAGTGTGACAGTAAGAACGTGTGCACCGCACTATGTAAGGAAGGCACAATGTCTTAGTGCCATTCACCACACCCCAATGATGACAAGGAGAACTTCAGCCACCGACAAGCCTTAACAAAGACAGGGGAAATGCATTCACACACACACACACACACACACACACACACACACACACACACACACACACACACACACACACACACACACACACACACACACACACACACACACACAGAGACAGACAGACAGACACACACACACACACACACACACACACACACACACACACACACACACACACACACACACACACACACATGCACACACAAACACATCCACAATGGCAGACTGTATACACACAGAGACGTACACACATACTCACAAACCTCCATATCCACAAACTGTGCACCCATAGGGCGCGATCACACAGAACGCGGATTTTACAGTAGGAGGCGGATGTATTCTATTGTTTGTCAATGAAAACGAGCGGATTACGCGTCTGATATCAGCGCAAGGCGGGTTGCGGATTCTCCGCCTCTCCGCGCCGGGCGGATCGAGTTGAAAAAAGTTCAACTCAAGGCGGAAAACCCGCGGCGGATTTCCAGATGTTCGATAGGAGACCGTTATCAACATTCATATCAGATTCCCTATCCAACGTTAGGAGAGCAAGGAAAGAGCTCGTCTTCTATTCATTTTACATAGATGAATGGACAAAGCATTTTGTGTATGTTTTCACATCATTTAATGACACAACACCATCGATTAGGCTACGTTGCGAGTGACAGTTGTCGTTACGTTGCCTAGTCACCGCATTCGAATAGGCAGTGGATCCGCGCTTGGTGTGGTCACTTCTGATTAATCAGCTGGATGCAGATTGTAGGCAGAAATCCGCGTTCTGTGTGATCGCGCCCATATGCATAATACTACCCAACATCTGGGCTGGTCTGGTGGAGAAATAGGGCCCAGGCACTTTTGGCTGACCTAAAGAGGCCCCTCATAATTGGCAGTGCAGAACTGACTGACCGGTTGGCCCTGCACCTTAATGGGCCAATATTTTCAGAAATGTAAAACATTTTTTTATATATATTTCTGAAAATAGGGGCCAAATAGGGCCCAGGCCCACTGGGAATTGCCCGCTCTGCCAGATGGCTAGTCCAGCCCTGCACAAAATACACAGCAAGGGTGAATTTCTCAAAACCAAAGTTACTTACTACATTAGATACTTTGTTGTTTTCAATTCAATTTTCCAATTTTCAACTACCGAAGTTGCTAACAGGCTTACAACTTCTCTTTTGAAAAACTCAATCCAGGTATGTGACAGACTGTTGGCATTCTATGAAGGACGTGGCATACTTGCAGTGTACATGTAGTAACACTACAGGGTGTCGTTTCTCAACAGTGCCTTTGCTAACGACTTTAGCCATTTTGTTCGTTCTTAAGACCAACGTTGTAACCAAGGTCTTGAGTTGGTCTTAAGTTGTTCTTAAGTTGTTCTTAAGTTGGTCTTCCGTCTAAAGACCAACTGAAGACCAACTTAAGACCAACTCAAGAGCAACTTACGACCAACTCAAGACCGACTTAAGACGGTTAGCAACGACAAGAATCGAGAAACGGACTCCAGGCTGGCATAAACCACAATGTAATCAGGATGCAACTGTGGTGCCTATGGTAACACACAGGGAAAACAAAGAAAATTACTCACACACACACACACGCACGCACGCACGCACGCACGCACGCACGCACACACACACACACACACACACACACAAACACACACACACAATGACACTGAGACAACATGGGTAGACATATATAGTATGCACACTGCCGGTTAGTGTGTGATGTCGATGGCCAGGGACGCAGACAGGAACAGGGGAAAAGGGGTCAGTTGTCCCGGGCCCAAGGAGAGGGGTGCGCAGAATTGGGTCCTTATTACATAGCATGTATTGGGTCGGGAAGCACTTAACCCTCTCGGCGCCACAGGTTTTTGCCCAAAACTGATGATTTTGACATGTTATATTCAAAAGGCTGTGGCTTAACATGGGTAATAGATAGAGCCTGACAATTAATGAGACAAATATTGAGGATGACCCAAAGTTTATTTTGGGAGTAAATTATCCCATCTAATTTGCATATTATGACGTCATATGGTGTCGGCCATTTTGAATTTATAATGAGTTATTGCATATTTTTGCATATTTTCAAAATATGTTAAATAATTTATCTACTTTAATTTATAAAACTTCCCCAGACACCCACACTATTATGTTCTGTGAACACATTTTGGTCTAGAAAGCAATAAATTGTACACTAAAAGTGTAATTTGTAACTAATATAGTGCAACAATATAGCACAGTGACAAACACAAGTGGATGGACGGTTGCCGTTTTGCCTGTAGGGACTGGTCTATGAAGGTGACAAGTTATTTTTTAGTGCATGGACACCCTTCACAGCAATGCCCAGCATACAGATTCTATCCACACTAGGGGTATTATGTGCATTTTGTCCATTTGTGTGTCTTTGAACCAAGTACAGCAGGCCTACAGTAGCCTACAGTAGGCCTGTCAGCGTACACCCTGAAGGACTCTGGGTATGGGCTACATGTCTAAAAACTTGTGCAAATATCTATTCAAACCCAGTGTTACATTTACTGATATACAAATAGGTGATATAAGGAAAGTGTGTGTGTGTGTGTGTGTGTGGGGGGGGGGGGTTACCTAGCCTATATCGCCCATGTCTTTCTGATGCACCAAACCCCAGCTGGTATCACACTTTTTTGTTGCAAATAGACTCAGTCAGGTCGCAATTGGACATAATTATTACTATTATTATATCATTAGAATAGCATTGCTATTTATTTAGACCTGCAGTCTAAATATGCGTGAACTATGCTTCCGTTTTGCACCGAGTAGAATGCGCACGAGACCTCTGTGTCTCGGGCGCATACTCCTCTCACTCCATCCCCCACTGTTGGCAGGAATATGCGCACTTCTTTTGTCTTCATTTACTTTTCTACTTAGTATACAAGCTCTTCTACAAACATCCTGACCACTGTCACCCACCAGATGATGAATATTGACTCTGTAACAGGCAAATTACGACGCGTTGCATCATTCCCCTGTCGTTGCAATGAACGTCGCCAGCATAGCGACAGTATAGCCTACAAAGCAGCATGAAATAACCTCGCATCTCGATCGGAAAAAACCTTCCCTTCCTCAATATACAAGTCTCCTGCAGAAACGAACACTTCGAGTGGGGACTTACAAGTGAATGAATGAAGGGTTTTCTTGTTACAGTCCCCATGATCGACGAATAGGCTGTCGATAGTTTCCCTCAGGCAACAGTAACATGGGAAGTATAACGCGGCAGAAAATACACTCCTGTTTGCATATTACCTCATTTAGGGGCGAAATATATGATGAATACATATGTACAATCATGACAAGTTACCATTTGAGTGCATTTGGTCGTTTATTCAGTAGAATTATCCACGTAATGACACTACAAGGCTGCTTCCGTCTTTCGCGTTGTTTCACATGGGAGAAGTTACTTCCGCAATGTCCGAGGTTTGTAGTTTTGTAGTTTTCTTAAACAAAATACCATATAAGGCGTCCCAATGTGTTTAGAACTGAAGTACTACATGTCTGCCACCCAATGGAGTGGAAGTTGAACTACACTTGATATCCTATTTGAAAAAAACGGCCGTTGTAATCAATACGGCATCTCGTCGACAAAAGTCGCCTGTGGCGCCCAGAGGGTTAAAGGAGCACTCCTTCCAATTCCAATGTGCTGTTGTATTGCTCACGCTACCCTTGACTTGTCAGTACCCGGTGACGCCGCAGTTTTTGGCTCAGCCCTTTCCGAGATATGAGCTATTCTAATGGGGGTAGCTTTTGTATACATTTTTAAAAAAATGGACATAGGCCTACTCCAAATATTTCCCCAAAAGGTATCGCTGTTTGCTAGCTGTCTGGTGATGTTGCATAACCTTTTAGATGTTTTTGGGGAAAAAAAATAAATAAATTAAAATGTAAACAAAAGTTGCCCCCATTAGAATAGCTCATATCTCGGAAAGGACTAAGTCAAAAAATGCGGCGGCACCGGGTACTGACAAGTGACAAGCAATACAACAGCACATTGAAATTGGCAGGAGTGCTCCTTTAAGTATGACTTTTTCCCGGCCCTGCATTACAACAGGGTTAATAAGAATGCAGCAGTGAGCGAATGGCGGTTGCTACTTCTTAGGTGCATGCACCAGTCCGTAAATCAGTGGTTCCCAGACTTTTTTTCCCGCTGGGTTCCTGTTCTGGACCTAGGAATATATTTATATTTTAGGAATATTATTTCTGATATATCAAAACACAATGCATTTTTGTCCCCTAAAATTGATACCTTTTTTAATGTGGAAAAAACACAGGATAAGTATGTTAACACTACAGTGAATACTATTACGAACATTTTCATTAACTGGTTATATGGAAGCAGTTTGTTATTTCTGCTCCCCCACCTGCCATACCTCTGCGACCCCCCATAGGGGTGCCGGCCCACAGGTTGGGAAGCAATGCTTTAAATGCAGATCATTGGCATCCGGAAAACAGGCTTTTAAGGAGCAATCTCATCATTAAAGCAGGAGACGCATCTAATAATGTAATCCTCTTAGTTCAGGTTGGCCTCATCCGGCAAATTAACTTTTGCTACTGACTTGGATTGGATTTTGTCAATAGCTACAGAACGGCAAAAAAACCCCAGAAAGACAAGAGAAGGAAGGGAGGGAGTGATATGGACGCAAAGAAGGAGGGAGAAAGATGGAGAGAGAGGGAGTCCCACAGAGAGATGCTTTGTACAAAGAGAGCCAAAGAAGGAATGATGGAGATATAGAGAGAAAGACAAAGCAAGCGGATGAAAAATATGGAAGGAATATGGACCTCAAAAATCAACATGATGTGAACAGTAGTCTCCTGTACACACTGCAATAACCAAAAGTTCCCCGATATATCATCTTTTTGCGAAGGAACACCTGAAATAACATTAGGTAGGTGAATTCTGAGGTTTTCTTGGAAGTTCCTCTGAGAACCCAAAGGTTCTTGGAGCAACATTTATGTAGTTATCACAGCTGAGGAATCCCCCTTGTCCTTCCCAGAGCAAAATTTCCAATGACGCTTGCCATAACCATTGTGAGGTGTTGTGGTCTATGGGACCTGTTTGCAGATTTTTTTCGCCTCACAACACAATACAAACTATTTTTTTTCCACATTTACATTCACTGGCCTTGGTTCATTTTCTGTGAGAGGCATCAGAAAAAAGCGACACCCTCTTGCTCAGAATGTGACAAGCCAAGACAGAGTGTGACATATGTAGAAAAAAGGGGTGAAGACATTGTTGGGTGTTCCAGTTATGAATCAATGTGGCAACCTTGTCCATAGAAGAACACTATTGGCCTAGTCTGTGAGAGCTTGGATTGAATTTAATTTCATTCTTCACTTTCTCTTTGTCCTTCTCTCTCTCTCTCTCTCTCTCTCTCTCTCTGTTACATACACAGAAATCCGCAAAACAAGATGAAGGGAGCATGATGTTGAACAGGGGGTAATGTATGTTTTTCATTATTTTTCCAATGACCTGGGTCAACTGGACTCGAATATCTTCTATATAACATAAACAAGAAAACCTTAGAAGGATTAAGCCATAACGCCCTGGGGTGCATTTCTCGAAACCAAAGTTGCTTACTACATCAGCTAGTTGTTGTTTTCAATGCATTTTCCCATTGGCAACTACCGAAGTTGCTAACAGGCTAACAACTTCTCTTTTGAGGAACTCACCCCTGGTATGTTCGGTGTATGTCACAGATTTGGTGAGAAGTAGTGAAAGTAACAGTGAAAGTTATACACAGTTCATGTTCATAATATAATTGTACTACAGCACTTGCATAAGCACTTTGTTCTCAGGTTTTAGGGACATTCTAACACAACCCATCTGTCTAGGTTTCTCTATGTCATACTCTTCTCTCTTTTGGAGAAATACACAAGCAAGTATGTGCAAGTTAGTATACTGCACATAAACATGCACACACATTTGCTGACATATTTGCACATACACACACACACACACACACACACACACACACACACACACACACACACACACACACACACACACACACACACACACACACACACACACAGACGCACGCACGCACACACACGCACACACACACACACACACACACACACACACACACACACACATGCACACACACGCGCGCACACACCGACACACACACGCGCACATACGCACACACACAAATGGATAGACAGATCGCAGACCACTTAAATCTGTAAATATTGAAATGATGTGAGAATACGTGTGAATTCTCAAATTCTCTCCGCCCTGCCTACCTTGTCAGTCTCTGCCTCATTTTACTTTCTCTGCTTACACGCACACCATTCTCAAACAGGAGCTTGCATTTAAAAAAAAACATGAAAACACAATTAAGTTACATATTTTTGGTGGTTTATGGGGAAATAATTAACATAATATCATGGCAGCTGTGTGTGGTGTAATTGAAAGTGGGGAAAAAAATCGTTCATTATGTCCAGCGTGTTTCGTATCCAACATGGACCATACTGGAACGGAATCTACAATTGCTCACAACAACATTCCTGGAAAGACATCCCGCGTGACTTGGAAATTCCAGCTCGTGGAGCCGAAAGAGAAAAGAAAACTCTAGTAAATGCTTCTGGAACACAAAAGCGCAGGTGAGACGTACAAAGGCGTGAGTGTGCCAAGCAAAATTGGCTAATGACTGATTTTTGCCAAGTGTTTAATTGTTGCTCATTAATTCCTCCTCATCTTGCCAGCAAACAAATCGTTGTTTTGTCCCACGCCGCAAAAAAATAATATCTAATGAATAGAACTGGCAAGATCATAGGAGAGAGAGAGAAAGGGGGGGGATAGAAAGAAAGAATGATAGAGAGAGAGATTGTATAGAGCAATGCAAGGGAGCGAGAGAGAGACAGAAGCCAATAAAATGTATTCTTCTAGTAGGCCTATATTTTTTTTAAGATGGGAAGACATGGACTCAGTCTCCCTAGGCCTGCCAGTGTGCATGCAGTTCCCTGGGAGTGGAGCGTCGTTCGTTCCCCTTGTCTAGTGATTGATCATACTGACCCCTCCAGCCTTGGGTTTGACTTGACTACTAGGCCTTGGGCAGCTGAAAAAAAAACACAACACAAACTGACGCAACCTGACATGAATTGTTGGCATCCAGTGAGGAAAAAAAGGCCGGAAAAAAAAGGGGCCAGTTTTCCAGGGCGTATGTAAAGGGGGGCTCGCGATGAGGTCACAATGGGTATGCTGCATTGAGAGGGGGCCGTTTCATACGCACGTCTCCCAGGCCTACCTGGTCAAAGCGGACAGACAGCGGCCCTGGGAACATGTGATGTAGGCTACAGCAACAGAGTGGGCATCAGGACTTGGC
>NC_085877.1:35359793-35377293 GCF_034702125.1 Engraulis encrasicolus
GGCCCCTCCATGCCCTGATAAACCAAAATGTAGCCTGCCCAACACGTACAGGATACGGCTGCAGCTACAAGCTGCTGTCTGGTGTACAAAACATGGAATATAGATGAAACCTGATTTTAATTGTAGCACAGTTACATTTTTTGTAATTTGTATGGCCCCTAATAAACCAAACTCACCACCAGGGCCGGATTAACGCACAGGCTAGATATGGCTGCAGCCTAGGGGCCCCCACCTGCCAGGGGTCCCCTGATTGACCAGAAGTGAAAAAAAATCAGAATTTTGACCCAATGCAACGTTGAAAAATGTATCTATTGTGTTCAGTACAGTTGGTAGACAAGTTGCCCTCAATTCCTAGCTCGGAATTATGACATTGTCTATGTCTTTTTCCTGGAAAATTTGCCTTTCAGGGGGCCCCACAACAACCTGTAGCCTAGGGGCCCCGAGTAAGGGTTAACGTTCGGCGAGAAGGTCGCTACCGTGGAATAGCAGCACGACAGAGAAGCTTTAGACCCCGACGCGGAGCGGACCGACTCGCCGAACGTTAACCCGCTTATTATATGGATATACTTAAATGATTCACACATGGCGGGCGGGGACATTTCTTTATTTAATGTTAAGTTTATTATAATTTTTCATGTCAAAAGATTGTTGCTGCGCTGCGCAAAACAAAACAGTGCCGTTGTGGAACACCGCTAGGCAACAGGTAGCCTAGACAACAGGTGTTGTCTATCACAGCAGCTGATTAGAGTCTTGTTGAAAAGTCGCTTTAGCAGTGAAAAGTCTTGTTGCCATTGACAGCGGTCTGATATAGACCAAATATCAGACGTGCGAACGTTGGGGAGCCCCATTGAAATGAATGGAGCATTCGACCGATGACGTCACACCATATAATAAGCAATGTTAATCCGGCCCTGGTCACCACACATGCCGCTGCTGCCACTGCATAGGATGAAGAGGATATGTTTTTTGCCACAGTGGTTCACAGGGAAGTTGACAGGGGGGGACAAAAGGATAAGTTGTCCTGGGCCCAGGGAGACGGGGGCCCAGAATTGGGTTTTCATGACATTGGTTGTGCTGTATTGTATGGGGGACCCTTTCAGATGACATTATCCTTTAATTTTAAGCAATCATTATTAAGCTCTCTGAGGCCCTGCTGGTACAAGTCATCTTCTTACCGTTTTAACCAATGACACTTGTATATGGTCCCTGTTTCAACGAAACAAAATAAACTAATCAGTCACATAGTGCTTTTCAATATAATAAAAAGCATACTAGCATGGTCAAAAAAACCCAATAGTAAAAGTAGAGTAGAGTAGAGTAGAGTAGAGTAGAGTAGAGTAGAGTAGAGTAGAGTAGAGCAGAGCAGAGTAGAGTGGAGATGTACTTTTATATCCAAAAGAAAATTAAGGTGTTTAGCAGCTTACACACACTACACACTACACATAATACAATATACACATACTATGCCTTGCAATGCAATACAAGATGCATGTATTTATGAACTGTACATGACAAGACAACCCAAGATACGCATGCCAGAAGTTGGAAAAAAAAATATGTCTAGCCTGTTTCACTGCAGTGATGCTAATTTCAGAAAATAATGACCACGTTGTTATGTACCAAAACAAAGTCTGTAGCACACCTGTTCTCTCTCGTTCCTCCATTCTGGACATGGTGTTATGAATTGCATACCGGAGGTGGTTGTGGGCAAGACCCAGCCCTTCATTCCATGCCCTATGGTGTAAAATTATGTCACTTTCAAGCTTAGCAAATAATGTTGTTTTCAAATCCAAAATGCATGCGCGCGCGCGCACACACACACACACACACACACACACACACACACACACACACACACACACACACACACACACACACACACACACACACACACACACACACACACACACACACACACACACACACAATCACTCACACACATTACACCGGAGCACAAGAACACACACACACACACACACACACACACATTACACCGATGGAGCACAAGAACACACACACACACAAACACTGACAAACACACACACATTATACAGGAGCACAAGAACAGAAGTCATTTAGTAAAACAGTGGATAAGATCTCAGAGGCGGTGGAAAGGAAGGCTCAGAGGAGAAGCGCTTAGGGTGTCCCATGGGCTTTTAGACGTGCCATTACAACCATTACATGGTGAGAGGAGGAGAAGAGAGGAGGAGGGGAAGAGGAGGAGAGCAGAAAATAAGTGAAGAGGATGAGGAGACGTTGAGGAAAAGGAAAATAACACAAGAGGGGGGGAGTGGAGGATGAGAGAGGAGAGGAAGTGCAGGAGAGAAGAATATAAGTAAAGATGAAGGGAGGATGATGAGAAGACGGAGAGGAAGGTGGAGGAGGGAGGAAAATAAGACAAGAGGAGGATGAGGAAAATAAGACAAGAGGAGGGGAGAGTGGAGGATGAGGAAAATAAGACAAGAGGAGGGGAGAGTGGAGGATGAGAGAAGAGAGGAAGTGCAGGAGAGAAGAAAATAAGTGCAGATGATGAGAAGCCTGCATGGCTGGATTGGCTATAAGGCATACAGGTTACTGGCCCGGTGGTCTGTTGATCATTTTTGGCCAGGTACTCCCCTCAATGTAGTGGTATCAGTCCTCATGCCGCTACAGCTGACCTCTCCGAGTCAGATTTACATATCCCTTTGAGGAGTAAGGAATTTCTAGAGGTTCTTCTAGAATTTTACTGTGACACCCTACAGCTCCCATAGACGTCTGTGTTAAAAATCTCGCAAAGACATTATGACATCATAATGAGAACTCAAAATTTGGGCAAAATTCTAATCACATATTTGTGATGGTACTCCTCAAAGGGATATTCATTTTGGCAGTTGTGGTTAAAAATAGATAGTAGTAGTAGATGACTAAACATGTTGTCACAGGCTTCATTGACTCTGTCATTGCCTGGCGGACTGGCCTTCACAGAAAATGCCCGGTCTGATTTTTTTTCCACAGGCCAGCCCTGGGAGACGATGATGAAGAGTAAAATAACACAAGAGGAGGGGAGAGTGGAGGATGAGAGAAGAGAGGAGAGGAAGTGCAGGAGCGAAGAGAATAAGTGAAGAGGAAGGGAGGATGATGAGAAGACGGAGAGGAAGGTGGAGGAGGGAGGAGAGGGGGACAAGAGAAGGGGAGAGTGGAGGATGAGAAGGAGGGGAACTGAAGGGTCTGTAAGACAGAGGGAATCGGAGAGTGAGTGAGGAGAAGGAGGGGATGGGGAGTGAAAGAGAGATGAAACTAAGAGAGGATGAAGGGAGGAGAATGAGAAGAAATGGAATTATAGGAGGGAGGAAAATAAAGAGAGGAGAAAGGGAGAGTGGGTGGGTGGGAGAGGTAGAGACAGGCCCGCTGACAGGGAGGGACAAATGGGTATGTGGTCCCTGGCCCAGGGAAACAGGGGGCCCAGAATTGGGTCCCCATTACATTGTGACTTACTGTATCTATTGGGTAGGGGGCCCTTTCAGATGACTTTGTCCTGGGCCCCAGGAAAAGCTGTCCAGCATCCCTGGGTAGAGATGATGGTGGTGGTCTTTCATCAACACAGGCAATAAGAACAAAAAACATTGAGCAGACAAAGAAAGCAAAAACCAAAATAAAAAGAAGACAAACATACAGTTATGAACAAAGCGGGTGAAGTGAGGCTAATGGGAAGAGATGGAACCTAGAAACAAAGATAGTTTCTGCTCTTTGAAGTTACAGTAAATGAAACAAAAAAGATATGAAGCAAAATAAGACAACTGAAAGTACATATTGAGTCTTCTGGAGTGGGGTGTGCGGATGGTGTGGGGAAGCATGTTGGTAGATAGCAATACATTTGACGGAGAAAAAAAACATATAAAGAGAAAGTAAGGCAAAAGTAGAGACATGACAAAATAAGATAAGAGCAAAATAAATAGAGAATAGCCTAATATAATAATGATATAGAGGCACATTGAGGAGATACGGATGAGCGAGACATGGAAAGATTAAGAAAGAATAAAAATGAGACGTATAGAAAGAGATGGAGAAACACATGGCGAGAGGAAGAGACAGAGTAGAGGAATAGAGTCATATAGAGAAGCAAAAAAGAGAGAGAGAGAGAACTGAGAGAGAGGGACAGAGTGAGTGTGAGAGAGAGAGAGAGAGAGAGAGAGAGAGAGAGAGAGAGAGAGAGAGAGAGAGAGAGAGAGAGAGAGAGAGAGAGAGAGAGAGAGAGAGGAGGGGGGGGCTTACACAATCTACCGTATGAGACATAGAGAGACAGTAGATGAAAAGCAGATTGAGAGAGAGACAGAGAAACAGAGAGTGAGAGAGAGAGAGAGAGAGAGAGAGAGAGAGAGAGAGAGAGAGAGAGAGAGAGAGAGAGAGAGAGAGAGAGAGAGAGAGAGAGAGAGAAATTGATAAAATAGAGAAGGAAAGACAAAGCGAGAGAGGTGTGGAAAAAGAAAGGGGGTGGGCGTCGTGCAATGACGTATGGATCCAGTGCACAAGAGAGAGAGGGGGAGAGAGAGAGAGAGAAACCACAGAGACAGAGAAAGGAGAGAATAAAAACGGTAGAAGGAAGCGTGGCGAAAGGAAGCGATAGAGGATATGACAGAGGGAAGGGGGTGGGGTGGGGTGGCGTGGGGGTTACGCAATCTATGAGGTATGGACGGACAGTGTGTGAGCAGAGCAGAGCGAGCGGCAGCCCCTATCTTTCCCTTGACATCTGGGCCGGAGTAATAACATGCTACCAAATGCCATCCCAGGCAAACTGGCCATTAACATCTGTCTTCTGGCATGGTAATGGTAGTCATCAGAGGCACACTCACTTCTGCAGGGGCTGGCTGGCTGCACTCAATGAAGTGTGAGGGAGCGAGGCAGTGTGTGTGTGTGTGTGTGTGTGTGTGTGTGTGTGTGTGTGTGTGTGTGTGTGTGTGTGTGTGTGTGTGTGTGTGTGTGTGTGTGTGTGTGTGTGTGTGTGTGTGTGTGTGTGTGTGTGTGTGTGTGTGTATCCAGGGCTGTTGACAGCTTTGGGCGGGCCCAGGACAAAGTCATCTGAAAGGGCCCCCCAGGTCAATGCATACAATGTAGTGATGAGGACCTAATTCAGGGGCCCCTCTCTCCCTGGGCCCGAGACAACTGTCCCCTTTGTCCCCCACTGTCAGTTTCCCTGTGTTTGTGCACTGTGTATTTATTTGTGATGGGGATGTATACAGGCTCTGGGAACCAAATAAAATAGGTAGGCCTACTACAATGAGTATTTTTTTCTTGGGTTTCATAGGCTTTTTGCAAAAGTTTGTTTTTGATAGCTCATGTTTTAGGAGCCACAGTTGGAACTCGTTGTCTTTCTTTATATATATATATATATATTTGTCCAAGGTTGTTTGTTTTCAAACAATTCAAAGCTCCCCATGTTATTTGGTTGGCAAAAGAGCTATGAAAAAGTCTTGAGAAATCAATTAAAGCTACTGTGCGTCATCAAGGCCAGTTACTTCAAGCCATGCACATATCACAAAGACATTACCACAATGGTAGAGAAAGACCAAAGACATCTATGACAAGTTACAAAACATTTTTTTTTCACTTTTTTCCCCCCGCTTCTTGTCGGTGTTGGAGACATTTCTGAGAAGCCACGAAAACTTTTACTTCACTCGACTTTGAAAAACGCCTCAGTGGTTGGTGTTTTGGAAATTAGCCTTTGAAGACCCTCCTATTTGAACTTCAAAACACTTCTCCTTTTTTCCGAAGCAATCAGAGGGTAGAACAAAGCATCGGCAGAAACCCTAATCCTCCCGTGCTAAATGGAGTCGATTGGTTTGATTTCATTAAAGATGCTTTTGAGGTCGACAGATGCTAGCCTTGCCCGGCTCTCTTCACTCAAGAAGAGAAGGCTCTGGCAAATTATTTTCCCCCTCACATCAACACTGCAACAGACGAGAATACTGCGAGAGCCACCTTTTCAGTAAATTATTAATTATAAATCGTTAATTATTAATTATTGAAGGAAACGCACACAGACATACTTTGCATGCCAGTTGTGATGGCTCCATTGTGTCATACTGCTGAAAGCATCAAATTATGCAGCTGTTCAATAAGTGCTAGGAGTAGTCAGAGACAATATTGTAAATAATTTCCTAATGAACTAACAATATAGCCTAAATATAATATACAGTAGGTGAATAGATACCTCATGCTGGATGAGATTATATATTTCTTCTCCAATAAGGTCAGATATGTAAAATTCATAAGGGGAACCTATGTTGTGTGCCTCCTGCCACAAAAACAAAGCCTTGCGGACTTTTTTTATTTCTTGCGGGAAAGTAATGAAATGTAAATAAATGAATGAATAAATCATTAGATTGCATAAGATAATGCATAAATCTCTGAAAAAAAAACAACAAACTAAAGAAGAAAACTGCAACTCCTCTGTACATTCGTGGCTGCCTTTTAAATTTGCTCTGATCACTGACCACTAGTACTACTACCTTGGTTACCTTGGTTACCTTAGTGAAATAAGCAGCACTGATGTAGCAGGTTCCTTATACATGACTAAGTCACTTACTGTCTCACTGTTCACACCTACGAATATCATTATACCGTTCCTTTGTTAATTTTATGGCTTAATTTTATTTATTTATTTGTTTGTTTTTTTGGTTGTTTGCAGGAGCTAAGAGACAAATATCACACGGTGGTAGAAGGGATAATCAGGCAAACACTGTTTACCATTCCGATTCATCTATTAAGTGGACAATGATTCTTGAAAGCTTTTTTGTAAACAAATGTGATGCAGACATCCTCGCGAATATTAAATCTTAAATTAGTGGGGAGGCTAATGTGTGAAAGCACAGACATTCGCAATACAAGGCCAGCACGACACATGAACAGAAAAGAAAGAGCGAGAGAGAGAGAGAGAGAGTAAAGCATTCATGGCCCTGAATAAACATTTGCGATACTTGCATGCGGGCGGCAAAGACAGGACGCCTAAATTAAACATTTAAGCCAGCTGGTCTCTTGAGGGAGACATGCTGGGGGACAAAACAACCAAATCCATACAAATGATGCTTCAAAAGATGCCGCTTTCATGGGCAGAAGCATAGAAGGGGCTATTGAAATTTAGTGATGGAAATGAGCAAGTCACATTGCGTATTAAGGTGTGTCTGACTGTGTGTTTGTGTGTGCGTGTGTGTGTGTGTGTGTGTGTGTGTGTGTGTGTGTGTGTGTGTGTGTGTGTGTGTGTGTGTGTGTGTGTGTGTGTGTGTGTGTGTGTGTGTGTGTGTGTGTGTGTGTGTGTGTGAGAGAGAGCGCGTGCGAGAGAGAGAGAGAGGTAGGGAGATGGAGTCACAAAGAAAGAGAAGAAACGCGAAAATGAAGATATGAGGGAATTGGATTGGTATGTGTGTGTGGGGGGGGGGGTGCTAATCAAGGTTCCCGCCGCAAATAAATTTAGCATTCAAATTCCACATAATGGTGGATATTTCATCATTCCTGCCGACCCTCACCACATCACACACACACCCCTCACCACCCGTCACATCTAAATCAATCCCATCTCTCCTCCAATCCACCTCCATCCTCTTTAAAACCTACACATGAAGATTACAATCAACGAGAGTGTCATGTTCAATCTGAGCTTCGATTTGTCCCCATCGCGGTGCCTCCATTTCTATTCATTTCACTCATTCGTGTCACAACGCCGCACCAATCCGATCACCTTCCAATCCAGTCCCCTGATGATGGGGCGAATACACAGCAAAAACAAAATGGATTGTTAATTCAACACTTGGAGAGCCAATTTAGCGACCTCTGGGGTGTTTTTTGGTCTCAGAGTACTCTCTAAATGTTGAATTGACACTGCGTATTTTACTGTGTAGGAAGGCCATTTAAACAGACTTTTCCCATAAGGCTCTCTGATGGAATAATGGCCAATCACAAAGCTTGAAAGCGGCCCACAAAATGCTATGCAAATTCTTCTAACCTGAAATGGATGTTGTACGTAGAAGCTTGGCAGATTTAAGATTAGCTTTTTCAGCAGTGCGTTTCCTTTTTTAGACTTGTGTATAACAAAAACATAACATTTTACTAACACTCTGTGTTTTTGGCCTAATGTGAGCAGGTTTGTGTGTGTGTGTGTGTGTATCTGTGCGTGTGTGTGTGTGTGTGTCTGAGAGAGAAAGAAAGAAAGAAAGAAAGAAAGAAAGAAAGAAAGAAAGAAAGAAAGAAAGAAAGAAAGAAAGAAAGAAAGAAAGAAAGAAAGAAAGAAAGAAAGAAAGAAAAAGAGAAAGATAGGCCTACATACACAGAAAGCTCAGGTTTTCTCTTGCGGTTCTCCCCTCACTGCAGATTACTATCATTGGCAATTTGAATTTACAACGCCTCAGCAATTAGCCCATCTGCAATGCCGTGCCCTCGACCCCGGCCAAAGCTAACCTCATCTGACAGGGCATGTAGCCATGATTAGGCCCAGGCAGGCTACGGCTAAGGCTAAGGCTAAGGCTAAGGCTAAGGCAGTGGTTCTCAACCTTTTTTTAAAAAAAACCCTCCCCCTTGACCTCATCATAAGCATGCCAGCACCCCCTCGTACGTTTAAAAAATAAAATTAACTAGAAATGCACTCAGAGAGTGCAGACCTCTGCCAAGGAATCTGATAGAACATTTGACTCTGTTTTCAAGTCTTTCTGCCTTTTTTTGTGGAGTTACAAACTGGGATGTCAACATTTGGCCTATTCCACAATGGCGAAGAATCTTTTAAAACATCCCTGGTAGCTATTGCCCCAATTTGAAGCTGAATCCCCCACCCCCAGCTGTCTCTTGCGGGGCTGTACGGTCCCTGTTGAGAAACACCACTAGGCTAAGGGAATGTACCTGTAGCCAGGCCACGCTCTCCTAGTGACGCAGCACCTTCAGCGTTGCTTCTAGTCAGGCCAAAAGCGATACAAATATCGTTTCAGAACTCCAGCAAATTCGTGAACTCCTCCCACTTTTTCCGGAAGCAAACAACCAGTAGCAAACCAAGGGAGGCAGGTCAAGCATGTCGTTTGGGAAATGTTAACTGCCATGTTCTTGGTCAGACCAAATCTTGAAGAGATTTGAAAGTCGATGATAATCAGGCTAAGGGGAATCTGCTCTGTCCCGGCCTGGCCAAAGCTGGGGTGAATTTCTCAAAACCAAAGTTGCTTACTACATTAGCTACTTTGTTGTTTTCAATGCATTTTCCCATTTAGTAGGGGCTCTAAGCCGAGAAATCGTTACGCGCTGGATAGAAGCATTTCATTCGGTACACATGTTCTTTGACTGATTTGAAGACATCCTAGAAGGGGTGCCCCTTGAAAAAAAAATGTCTACCATGTCATATACAATATGTCATGTTGGTAACGCATTACATTGTTATTAGATGACAATATACTTAGCTGACAATGTTAATATAGTCCTCAGAAGAGATGAAGCAAGGGTAGCCTGCTAGACCAAGTCAAGTCAAGTCAAGTAGGTTTTATTGTCAATTTCTTTACATGCACTGGTCATACAAAGAATTTGAAATTACATTTCTTGCTTTCCCATACAGACATAGACTAATTAAGGTAAGGACATAGACAGTATAGACATAGACAGTACTTATACATGGACTTAAGACAGTATGGACATAGACAGTGCTCATACAGACATTTAAAGTGCAAGACTGGACAACAGAAGACTTGTAGAGGACATACATTAAGAGGTATTTGTTGTGCTTTTGTGCTTTTCCTAAAAAAGTCCTTTATAGCGTTCTGACATGGTAATAGTAGCATTTTGAAGAAAATAAATATAAAAAAGGTCTGTCAAGTACACCAGCAGCAGTGTGTGTGTGTGTGTGTGTGTGTGTGTGTGTGTGTGTGTGTGTGTGTGTGTGTGTGTGTGTGTGTGTGTGTGTGTGTGTGTATGTGTGTGTGTGTGTGTGTGTGTGTATGGGTGTGTGTGGTGTGTGTGTGTGTGCATGTTTTGAGTTAGTGCAGGTTGAAAGTTCAGTCACAAGTATAGTAGTGCAGGTGGAATGTTCAGTCGCAGATATGGTGGTGGGGGATGGGGGGGGGGGGTTGTCAGTGGCCTTGCTGGCTAGAGGCTGACAGTGGGGGGGGGGGGGGGGTTGTCAGTGGCCTTGCTGGCTAGAGGCTGACAGTGGAGGGAGAGTGGGTTGAGTGTTCAGCATCTTGATCGCTTGGTGCATTGTGCTGCTCGCCAGCCGGGTGGTACGGGAACGGAGGCGCCTGTACCTCTTTCCAGAGGGCAGGAGGCTGAACAGTTTGTGTGCAGGGTGGCTTGTGTCTTTGATGATCATCAGTGCTTTCCGGGTGAGACCAGATTGATAAAACTACAAAATGTACATAGTGTGAAAGTATGGGTGAGTCTGTGCTTACGTGCTTGACAGCATGTAACATTGTGAATGAT
Source organism: Engraulis encrasicolus (assembly GCF_034702125.1). Taxonomy (NCBI): domain Eukaryota; kingdom Metazoa; phylum Chordata; class Actinopteri; order Clupeiformes; family Engraulidae; genus Engraulis; species Engraulis encrasicolus. The sequence continues at coordinate 35,370,213 of NC_085877.1, forward strand.
TTGAGAAGATTCTTGGTCTGAATTAAAATGAGCATTGCCAACACTAAAACTATGGTGAGAATAGACTGCTGCTAATGCTCGATTTGAATGGGATAGTGTCAGTGCAAGATGCCCTAGGTAGCAGGTTCTCCATCCTCTAATTTCCATAATAGATATACGTATTTTATTTGTATGAGAGAGGGTAAAGGACAGGACCTTTCCATATGTATGAAGAACCCCATAAGATCACCTAATTCTACAGTATATCACGAAAGTGAATACACCCCTCACAGTTTTGCAGATTTTTGAGTATATCTTTTCATAGGAAAGCATTACAGAAATGTAACTTTGACACAATGATTAGTGACCTTTTAACAACATATTTAACCGCTTAAATTTCTTTTTCTCTCAGGAAAAAACAAAATACAGCCATTAATCTTTGAACATGTACTCCCAAAAGTGAGTACACCCCAAATTATAATCCGGTAGAGAAGGGGCTATGTTGGCTCGAATCGTCTCGAAATGAAAAGGGATGACAAGGGAGGTCATCAGTGTGCGTTTCAACCTTTCTTTGCATTGAACTTTTAAATTTTGAGTCTGCATCTGGCTTAAATAGATTGGTGTGAGATTTGAATGCAATCCTATGGAGAATATCATTATCTGCTTCAGTAGTCACAGTGCATGTTGACATGCATGTTTCTTTTAGGTGTATTTCAGATTGCCAATGTTGACAGCATTCATGCATCCCCAAACCATGTCAGTCCCACTACCATGCTTGGCTTATGAGAGGATACACCTTTTTTGTAAAACTCACTTGTTTACCACCACACATGCTTGACACCATCTAAAGCAAATTTGTTTATATTGTTCTCTTCAGATCACACGACATGGTTCCAGTGATCCATATCCTTGGTCTGTTCATCTCTCTTGAGACCAAGATAAACAAATTTGCTTTAGATGGTGTCAAGCATGTGTGGTGGTAAACAAGTGAGTTTTACAAAAAAAGGTGTATCCTCTCATAAGCCAAGCATGGTAGTGGGACTGACATGGTTTGGGCATGCATGAATGCTGTCAACATTGGCAATCTGAAATACACCTAAAAGAAACATACATGTCAACATGCACTGTGACTACTGAAGCAGATCATGATATTCTCCATAGGGTTGCATTCAAATCTCACACCAATCTATTTAAGCCAGATGCAGACTCAAAATGTAAAAGTTCAATGCAAAGAAAGGTTGAAACGCACACTGATGACCTCCCTTGTCATCCCTTTTCATTTCGTTTCATTTTGAGACGATTCGAGCCAACATAGCCCCTTCTCTACCAAATTTTAATCTGGGGTGTACTCACTTTTGTGAGTACATGTTCAAACATTAATGGCTGTATTTAGTTTTTTTCTGAGTGAACAAGAAATTTAAGCGGCTACATATGTTGTTAAAAGGTCACTAATCATTGTGTCAAAGAGACATTTCTGTAATGCTTTCCTATGAAAAGATATACTCAAAAATATGCAAAACTGTGAGGCGTGTATTCACTTTCGTGATATACTGTATATTTTTACAAGTGCATATTGTGAGAGCATTTCAGTCATCTTTAGAATGGCATTACAGATTACTCAATATAGGCCTACATGTAGGCCACAGTATGGCTTCAGTTCAAATTAAACTGGAATGATTTCTTAGTGTATGTTGAGTAAGAAGACAGAGATAAAAAAAAATGTTTATTTGCAGACAAGTCCTCACCTAGTACTTGTGTCAGTTGTTGTATTAGTTAGCTCAGTAATCATTGAGTACTTAAACTGCTATCAAAACTGACAGCTGATGGACAACATGTACTGTACGGTCTTTTGCCACCCTTACCCATAGGAGAAATATCTATATAGAACAACACTTCTCATATGGTATATACTATGAAAGTAAATCATTACCTGGACTCATTTTCTTGATATGCAAGGCACATAAATAGTATGGGCGAAAGAATAGTCGATCATACCCCGCCCCCCCAAGCAAAATGCCACAAGACTTTTTTTAACCTTCAAGATTTTGAGTGGTAACAGTAACATAACTCATTCCAACTACACCTTTTTGCATAATATTGTACATGTCCTCAGAATGCTCTACATCAGTGGTTCTCAAACCTTTTGTGTGAAGTACCCCCTGAGAAAATATTGAGCTCTCCGAGTACCACCTTGACAACCAACATTAGAATATCGCAGTAAAGGCCTTCCATATTCACTTTTGCCAGTCAGTACAGGAGAGGTTCATAATGGCATTCCAAGTACCACCAGAGATGTCTCAAGTACCACCAGTGGTACGCGTACCACAGTTTGAGCACCACCGCTCTACATGTTTCAGTTCTATAGTTGTACTGTACAGTACAGTGCCGTGCAATGGAGTGCAGTACAGTACAGTAGCATACAGAATGGTGCAGTATAATAAAGTACAGTAGAGTACAGTACAGTACAGTAGCATACAGTACGGTGCAGTATAGTACAGTACAGTACAGTAGCATACAGTACGGTGCAGTACAGTACAGTAGCATACAGTACGGTGCAGTGCAGTACAGTAAAGTAAAGTACAGTACAGTACAGTAGCATAAAGTACGGTGGAGTCTAGTTAAGTACAGTACAGTAGCATACAGTACGGTGCAGTCTAGTACAGTACAGTACAGTACAGTACAGTAGCATACTGCACGGTGCAGTAGAGTACAGTACGGTATATCACATTACAGTACAGTACAGTACAGTACAGTATAGTAGAGTACAGTACAGTGCAATACAGTAGAGTACAGTATAGTCTTATAGACGTTAGCCCTCCAAAGCCAATAGGATTTCCACATGCTGTTGTTTTAAGTTTTTGAAAGACTATTTTAGTAGCCTATGTGAGAGAGGGAAGGCAGGCAGACATGTTTTAAACAAAGGACCACACCCACAAATAAAAAATAACGAGCAAACAATAAATTAAGTGGTTAGGTAGCCAACATGTCATCTAGATTAAAGCCAAAAGTAGATGGAAAAACAGACATGTTACCATTTTGCTCTTTTAAAACAAAGTATCTGTCAATATACTGTATGTATGGTGTATTGCATATTGATTATTCATAATTTCCTAAGCATAAATGCCCTTATCACTCCATTGTACACTTAGGACTGCGATATACATATCTGAACATTAATCAGCATACATTTGTCATTTGACAGCTGTCACTGACACTTGACATGTACATGTATTATTGACTTGATTGATATGAATATATTTCAGTTGGACTCCTGGTTAAATCATTGAGGGGGTCCTAAGGAAGTAGTAGTAGTTTGTGTGTGTGCGCGCATGTGTAAGTGGGATTAAAATTATTGTTTGCCATCTTTATCTGAAGAGCAGACTGAGTGTCTGAACCTGCTAATGCTAGCATGCTAACATTGGGACAGTTATGTGTGGCCCAGTTCAAGGGTTTATCTCTTCTCCCCTAAATTTTCTAACCACAATTTTCTTTTTGGATGTTATAGATATGACCCACTGCAATTTTTTAAAACTCTTAATGAATGTTGGTTCAATAGCTAAATGCCCAGAAATGAGCTCTCAATTGAGTGATCTCATTCTGACCATGGTTTTTATGATTTTCCTGTTTTTGAATCTAAATAAGACATATATAACATTGTTTTTATGGTAAGTTTTGCACATATTTTCAAAGTTCAGTTTGTATACATCACACACAAATAGGTGGATTGGCCCATAACACCATTATGTCCAGGCAGTACAGCATTTTACGACTATTGGCTGGTTTTGGGCAGCCATCTTGGATTTACCCCATAGAAATGACCTTAATGACATTGAAATTTGGGGCACCCCTTCTGAAATGATGGAGAACACCCTAAGGAAGGTCTACACCGATTTTGGTGCTTCTATCCAGCGCGTAACGATTAGGCCCTTTTTGGACGCTAAGAGACCCAGCTAATTGGCAACTACCGAAGTTGCTAACAGGCTAACAACTTCTCTTTTAAGAAACTCACCCCTGATATTGCCCTGGGAAAGGCATATAAGATTAAACACATGCTACTAAAACGTGCCTAATACTGGTATATGCCCTTGGAAAACTACTTCACACAAATACGCTAAAAAAGATAAATAAAATACTGGGTAGGAAGAAGGACATCAGCAAAGCCCTTAATGTGACAAAAGAACCAATTGAAGTACAGCGATAGAGGTTTTTATTCATCACTTTCACAATGAGAACAAAGATGCTCTTTGTTGTTGTGTGAATTAAAGTGATCTGAAAATGAAAATAAAATGAGATAAAAAAATGTTTTTAAGTCTTTAGTCTTTTAATGATTTTCTTTAATGATTTTCTTTAAACCACAATATATAATTTGTTCATCAATGGTAGGATGGGGGGAAATATGCTTCCAACTCATCTCAAATTCAATTACAGCAAAAAAAAACAACAACAAAAAAAAACAATGGAACCAGTCAGGTAGACCTTAAACTGTGTGCTGATGTTTTTGAGGAATAAATATCAACTTCTTGTTAAGAAAATTGTATTCAGTTCTTATGCTCATCCCTCTCCATCTGATTGTCTGGCAGGCTTCTCTATCTGTATTTCTATCTTTATTCCTGTCTTGTGTCCTCTCTCTCTCTCTCTCTCTCTCTCTCTCTCTCTCTCTCTCTCTCTCTCTCTCTCTCTCTCTCTCTCTCTCCCGAACACACATACACACACACACACACACACACACACACACAAAGAGAGAGAGAGAGAGAGAGAGAGAGAGAGATTGCTGAAAAAGGGGGAATAGTTCTCCTCACGACTCTTGACAACTGTCTTTTTGTATTTTCCCCACCTGAGAAAATCGCTCCGCTTCTCCGGACCCCAATCTGTCACTCGCCCAAGTGCTCCCCCACAGCACAGACACACACACTGCTGCTCGTCTTCAGGTGACAGAACTGAGAACATAGCTGACGCTCACTCTCTCTCTCTCTCTCTCTCTCTCTCTCTCTCTCTCTCTCTCCCTCTCTCTGTCTCTCTCTCCTCTCTCTCTCTCACTCTCTCTGTCTCTCTCTCTCTCCTTTCTCTCTCTCTCTCTCTCTCTCTCTCTCTCTCTCATTGTTTTGTTTTCTTCTTCTATGGCCCTATTTTCCCTCAGCTCTACCCCCATAACCCCCATCCCGCACCAGCACTCCCACCCACACACCCATCCCCTCCTCTTTCCATTTCTGCTGACAGCTTTGCAAACAATTCCTGTGGTGCATCTTGATTTTTTTAAACTATTTTATTATTTATTTTATCATTATTTTCTCCTGACAATGACCATCACTGACCTACACCTGCTTCGCCTCTCCAGTCACTAGTGAAATTCACATGACATCGCAGGTGTGTTAGACGCCGTGCCCTTACGTATACTGCAAGGGACAGGAATGAATATGTATGACATAATCAGTTTGATTACTCTCCTTTGTGTCGCACTCGCCTAACTGAGGCTGACACGACACAGTACAGCACAATGTCATGCAGCATGATGTCTTCTACATATGAAGCCCTTCAGGCTCTATTGTAGGTACACAGCTATTATACTTTAATGGCCTGTTGTAGTTGTGTAGTTGGGTTATTCATCGTATTATTGCATAGGCCTACGAATAGATTTTTCACTTCACACATTTTTCAAAGCTAAAGTTGTGGAAAGAGTTTATGTTAGTATTGAAATGTCTCTGTCTCAAGTTCAGCATGATTCTGTATTCACTGCATGGTCGCACCTTTTAGTTTATACAAATACAATTACAATGCATTGAAGCGGGGAAAAATCATTATGATTCAAAAGTTTTAAAAAAAGACAAATTAAAAAGGTAGCGTAAATACAGTAGGCCTATATTTTGTGTCATTTTTGTTAAATCTCTTGAGTGTTGTTGGCACTGGGGCTGCAGCCTGGCAAAGGAGACTGGGCTGGAGTATAGACGGCATTACATTTCCTCTGAGCACCGCGGCTGGCAAATTTAACCCACAGCTCCTGAAGACGCTCCCAGGCCCGGCTGACATCCCTCATGATATTCCAGGAGAGTCAGAGACGGAGCTACAGTAGTGGTGTCTCAGGGTCTTTCCATCATGCCCCTGTGGAGACAGGCACATGTGTTTCTAACTCAGATGTGCTGCTGCACTGAGCTGACAAGATGTACAGTCAGGGGTGGACAGGTCATCTGGCATAGCGGGCATTAGGGCTGGGCGATAAGGAAAAAAAAAACATCACGATATGGATTACTTTATGTCACGATATAGCACAATTACTTACGTTTTCAGTTATTCTGTTTATTTGCTCTTAATTTTTTCATGTCGCAAAACAAACTTTCTTTAAAATGGATCTTTTTATTCTCATTTTTACAGTTACATTAAGCTATACTGTGTATTGTGACAACATGAAATGTAAGGAAATTATATTCAATTGTATAAAATTGATAAAAATTACTATCACAATATAAACGATATAGGAGAAAGGTCACGATATACACGTTTATATCACGATAGCGATACATATTGTCATACTACCCAGCCCTAGCGGGCATTTACCGGTGGGCCCTGCACACTCGTGGGCCCCTATTTTCAGAAATGCAAGTAAAAAAAAAATAAACAATAATAGTTTTTTTACATTTCTGAAAATAGGGTTCCACGAGGGTTTAGGGCCCACCGGTGAGTCACTTCTGTGTCTCGCTTATTATGAGGGGCCCCTTTAAGCCAAAAGTGCCCGGGCCCTATTTCTCCCTCAGGCCAGACCTGTGTACAATACACATGCACGAACGTACTGTACGCAAGCGTTGCGTCACGCACACACACACTGTAGGCCTATGTAGACACTCGTTGCAAAGTCAGAGGTGCTGAAGTGTAGTGAGATGTACACACACACACACGCACACACACACACATGCACACACACACACACACACACGCACGCACATACACACACGAACAGTAAGTTATGTCCATATGTGAAGGTGCACTGCATTGACAGTTCTCATTACTGACCATTGAACTTCAGGATCTAGGATCCAATTAGAGACCTACAGCACTGCACAGTTAGGCTACTATAGGGGCCTAGTCTCTCTCTCTCTCTCTCTCTCTCTCT
>NC_085877.1:35379793-35384793 GCF_034702125.1 Engraulis encrasicolus
AGAGAGAGAGAGAGAGAGAGAGAGAGAGAGAGAGAGAGAGAGAGAGAGAGAGAGAGAGAGAGAGAGAGAGAGAGTAAGAGAGAGACGCAAAGAGAGAGATGCAAAGAGATGAAAGAGAGAGTCAAAGAGAGAGAGAGTTAAAGAAAACGAATGAATGTAAAATCATTAAAATCAAGAAAAAAAGATATGACAACCTCTTGACCCAGTTCCAAGTTTCTTTCTCCTTTAATATGTAACTCTAATTGAAGCAAGCTGGTATGCACGCACATAATTACAACGTAACAGATTGTTATTTAATTGCACTCCTGTCTTGGGGCATTGCTACATTTTCAATTTCGTTTGACTGAAGTAGGGGCTCTGCCCTTAGATTGATTTTGTTCTACAAACCCCAACTCCGATGAAGTTGGGACGTTTGGTAAACAGTGAATAAAATCAAAATGCTATCATTTTCAAAACATTCAATCGATTCATTAGTTGGAGAATAGTGAAAAGACAACATATTAAGTGTTAAAACCGAGAAAAAATATTGTTTTGGGGGACATATGTACTCATTTCTAATTTGATAAATCCAACACGTCTCAAAAGAGTTGGGACGGGGATCAGTGAAATTTAGTAAACATCCAAATAAGATAAAACAACAAAGAAGAACATTTCAAAATGAATTGTACTGACGGACAATATAGGTGTCCAGGTATAAGATCATCACAGAGAGGCTGAGTCACTCAGAATTAAAGATGCAAAGGGAATAATTACCATAGTTATTACATACATTTTTGAATTCCCTTTGATTTACCACGATTGAGTGTATATAAGACATATTTTTGTTAATAAAATCATTGTATAGGTTCATGACATCATGAAATATATATTGGCTGTAGTCTCACTCTAGCACTCCAGGAATTAGAGCTATTGAAAATTGACCATATTAAGAATGCTTAATGCATGAAAATGAGACAGGGGTGTAACATTCTCCTAAGCACCTGAGCTCACTTGAAATAGACCCAGAAGACATGGGAAACTGTCCTTTGCTTACAGAAGTCAGCAGAAGTTATAGAAGTCCATTCTTTTTGACAATAATAGAGCATTGCACATCCTGTGCTACAGTGAAAATGGACCATCCAACTTGTGTTAGTGCTAGCTTCAAAAGTCAGCCTCCATGATGGCGTGCGGGTGCAGACTACTGCATTGGTTAAGATGTTCTCACTCATCTGTAGAGTTAAATACAGTGATGAATGGTATAAATGGGTTTTAAACAGCATGAAAAGCCACTCATGCATTATATTTTGAAGGGAGATCTTCGATTACTGCCACATAGTAAGGTCAAATTGCATTCTCTACTATGTTTTAACAGTTTGGCTCCATCATAAGGACCAGCAGGTGATAAAATGGTGGGTTTTTGGTCAAGACCTGTCACACTGTAAGCACTACAGAAAGGAAAACATTGCAAAAACATGACAAGGAATACACCCACCATTTAAGCTGGTGAAATAATTTCCAAGATAGGAATTAACACTGTTTTTTATATAAAATCATCTCATCGGTTAATGTATTTAACTGTTAAGTGTTGTCTTTTGTTTTGTTTTTAGTCTTCCTCGACATTTGCTGCCATTTATTGTCCCCGTCCCAACTCTTTTGAGACGTGTTGGATTTATCAAATTAGAAATGAGTACATATGTCCCCCAAAACAATATTTTTTCTCGGTTTTAACACTTAATATGTTGTCTTTTCACTATTCTCCATCTAATGAATCGATTGAATGTTTTGAAAATGATAGCATTTTGATTTTATTCACTGTTTACCAAACGTCCCAACTTCATCGGAGTTGGGGTTTGTAGATGGAGGGAGGAGGCCATGTATGTTAGATGCTAATCAGAAATATGTTTTCTGCTGGTTCCTTCAATGTTAAAAAAAATATGACAAGTTTACCAGCTGCCTCAGAATTCCAATTTCGTTTAAATTAGAGATGTACAGGATCCAAGATCCGGTTCCGTATCCGGCAGGATAATAGGGTTTTTCACAGGATCCGGATCCGGTTCCAGGATCCAGGATCCGGTAGCCGAGGCTTTTCAGTCAAAATAGTTTGAGCCAACGTGATAAAAAGGGCCCACGTGTGTGAGTAGGCTATGTGTTTCAACCCTTTCGTAGGATCCGGTATCCGGTTCCGGATCCGGCAGGATCTTAGGGAGTGGATCCGGTATCCGGCAGGATCCTAAAAATCAGGATCCGGTGCATCTCTAGTTTAAATCCTTATTGTGAGTTGCGTGAAGCTTTGAATTGCAATGACTTAGAGCTCCTCATGGTTACAGGTACAGGGATTTATAACCTTTCGGCAGAGACTGTCTGTGTATGAGGAGTCGGAAAACTTCAGAAAGCATCCATAGGAATGAACGGGGGCAATTAATTACGCAAATATGGCGCGTGCTGGCACATATCCTACCTGACAAGCAACATGAGCCAATAGGCTTGCTGAGCTGCATTGTCATTTATCCAATCATCTCGCCGCCTCGACGAGTAAGCTTTTATGACAGCTCAAACCCAATCATTTGCGGCTCACATCGGGTAGCTACTGGCTTGGGGTTGCAGCAAAGTCCGCACCCACTTGATTCCACAGACTGCGAAGCAGAACGTTTGTCGTGAAATTCCGTGCATGTGCAGTTCAACACAGCAGTATGAAAACAATGATTTTTCAGTGTTGCTTTCATATATACGGCCAATACTAGATTGTCATTATACAGTAATCCGGTTTTCATTGTGATTCCAACCATATGGGTTGTGGATCGCTCAGTTGTCCCATATCTGTGTAAACATTCATGTTCAGTAGCCCATGCTTTTACTGATCTGAAATTGCAACCCTGAGGCGTAGCCAAGATGGCCGCCGAGTGAAATGACTTATTCTTAGTTACTTTTCTATCTGTATCTACATATAGATGACAAACATGACAAACATTTTCTAATCACCACTCAGACTTGTAGAGAATCTGATGAGGACTGTTGAAGTCGAAGTGTAATTCAGCCATGAAATAATAATATATTTTTTAAAAAGGATTTGAAGTGTGTGAACTCCTTTGTCCTGCACCTTTTCCTGGGATGTGCATATTCTTCAACAAAGACGCTTTTGCACACCTCTGTAGTTGGGCAGGTGCGTAGGATGTTATCCCAGAGGGGTGGTCAGTCAAGTGCAAAGAAATCCCGCACACTGTCCATTCCACCAACAAACTTTAATACAACGTTTCGGTCATCCGACTTTCTTCTTTACCTGAATGGAATGGAATGGACAGTGTGCGGGATATCTTTGCACTTGACATGTGCACATTCTTCAACTTCAACCAGTACAGTTCCAGGACCCTCACGCCATAGCTAACAGGAGTGCTGCCCACACACACAAAACATGGGGGGAATCACTGAACCCACCTGCATCAGTAATAAGGGGCCTGTCCAAGGTAGGTGCCATCCCACCCTCCCCAAGAAGCAGACAGAACAATGGAAAAGTACTACACTGTCACTTGTGTTACCACCAGCAGCCCCGCTATAACATCACACACATTTTTTTTTTTGTGTGGACACATGAGCGAACCTGAATCAGTAATAGGAAGCCTGTCAGGAGGCCCCGTGTCAATATAAGGAGCCCCTCTCCCTCCTTATAGTCTAGGAACAGAGCCAGAATAAGATGGCCTCCCTAGGATACAGGTTGCTGTGGGGCTAGCCTCGCGAGCCATCCTACATACTTCCGCCAAAGGATTGGCTCCACTATTGTAGTCTGGCCGTGCTTCTCTGTAGAGTGCCTGGAGCAGTAGAATTTTGATCGCAACCCCCCCCCAGAAAACAGCCAAAAATCGAATACGCCCCCTACGTGGGGGCGAAAGGGGGAGGACGCTCGTGACAATGACGTACACATCTGCGCCAGAGCCATTGGTCTGCACTATGTTGTTGTTGAGTAACTGCCAGCGATTGGGTGAGAGGTGTCCAATAATTTCAAACCATAACTGAATGCAAGCTTCCTGCTTCCTACAAATGCTTTAGAGCAAACAAATGCCAGACCATAAATACGAAATGAAATGGTAGTATTATGGGATGGTCAGGACCAGGCTACTGTGGGGCCCCCCTGGAAGGCAATTTTAATGACACAGTTACATAGACAGTTTCATAATTACAAGTTGGGAAATAACGATAACATGTACACAAACTGTCCTCAACACAACAGATGAACAATTCAATACTGCATCTCGTCTATTGTGCAATTTTTCACTTTTGGCCAATCAGGGGCAGGTGGGGGCCCCTATGTTGCAGCCATATCTAGCCTTTGCATTAATCTGGCCCTGTGAAGGAAGACAGAACAATGGTACAGCACCTCTGGCTCTAAAGCAATAACTACTGGCAGTGATGTAGTCCACTTTTTTGAAGTGGGTATCCTGTATCCTGTATCACCTTGTGCCCTGATGGGGGCCCTGTGGCGGCCGAAGCATGTTGGCAGTGGCAGTGTTTTTAATTATTTAGGTTCAAACATGAGCTAGCCTTGTTAGTGGAGCGGTTTTATCTTGGAAGAGTGCCTTGGCGTCCTGCCCCTTTTTTGGGTATCCTGTATATTTGAACATTTTGAGGTGGGTATACTGTGCTATTCTAAATACTGAATCAATGAAATCCCTGGCATTTGCAGGTGGGTATACTGCGTATAGTCCAAAAGAGAAAAAAAAAATGTCTTGGGGTGGTGACCAACACAACAACCAGCAATTATAATGAGCCGTCCATTCGTACAGATGCACCTCCCCCCTTTCCATCAAGGCTGCAATGGAACAATGGAAGACCTGTCACATGCTATCAGTGTCACGTTGGACATGACAGCCCAGACGAAACAACACAGAAAGATCTGATTGGCTTTTGACCTTCCGTCAACCTTTGTTGATAGGGGTCAGGGAAGTGATTCCCTCCCAAAGGGACGGCGACCACCCCCCTCTTTGTAATGCCCGACTTGACCACACTGCCACGCTCAAAAGGAACAAAGG
>NC_085877.1:35404793-35412293 GCF_034702125.1 Engraulis encrasicolus
TTGTCAAAATGAACTACCGGTAGCCTGTTAAGGCAGGCAGCCCTACTTCACTAACCCCTGAACCAGGAACATCATGTAGCTCAGATTGACAGGTAGACCATATCAACATGTTTGACGAAGGAGCAGCTTGGTGTTGTCCAGGGTGGCTGACAGCTTGGGCCGGGCCCAGGAAAAGGCGATCTGAAAAGCCCCGCCCACTACCCAATATCTACAATGGGTGTTTCTCAAAGTGAAGTGTACTAGCCTTGCTGCTAAGACGAGTAACGCCCATTTCTCGCGGATTTCACCAAAGAGTATCCAATAACTGGTTCTAATTGTAATTTATAATTGGATACACCTTGGTGAAATGGGTGTTACTCGCCCTTCACTATGAGAAATACCCAATGTCATGAAAACCCAATTTTGGGGCCCCTCTCTTCCTGGGCCAGGGACAACTAACCTGTTTAGCCACATCGGCTTCCCTGAGTAGTCCATATCGACATGACAGGGGAGCATCTTGGTGGTGGTGCTTGAGCGGTCGACAGCAACATGTGGAGGAGGAGGAGGAGGAGGAGGAGGAGGACTGTTCTGATGATGAAGGCTCCTGAAGTCAGGGTTTAGAGGATGAGATTAGAGGTGTGGTGCTTTAGAGGTGTGGTGTTCCCCTGAGTAGTCCATATCGACATGACAGGGGAGCATCTTGGTGGTGGTGTTGGTCAGTCGGCAGCGGCATGAGGAGGAGGAGGAGGAGGAGGAGGAGGAGAAGGAGGAGGAGAAGGTGGAGGATGAGGATGAGGATGAGGATGAAGGCTCCTGAAGTCAGGGTTTAGAGGATGAGATTAGAGGTGTGGTGCTTCCCTGAGTAGTCCATATCGACATGACAGGGGAGCATCTTGGTGCTGGTGGTGGTCAGTCGACAGCAGCAGGAGAGAAGGAGTAGCAGGAGGATGATGAGTGCTCTGATGATGAAGGCTCCTGGAGTCAGGGTTTAGAGGATTAGATTAGAGGTGTGGTGCTCGAGGGCCACAGCCTCTGCCACTGGCCCCTGGGTCAGCACGATGTGCCTTAATGAAGACACGTCTCTCTGGTGTGGTCTGGCTTTCTTGGCCACATAAGGCGCAAAAAACTAGAGAGCTGCTAATTACCCAAAAACCCTTGGAGAGGAGGTCAGGGTTCACATCCTCTCTGGTTTCCTATTGGAAAGTTGAAACAGAGAGAGAGAGAGGGGGGTGGGAGGAGAGAGAGAAAGAGAGAGATAGAGAGAGAGAGAGAGAGAGAGAGAGAGAGAGAGAGAGAGAGAGACAGAGACAGAGAGAGAGAGAGATTGAGAGAGAGAGAGAGAGAGAGAGAGAGAGAGAGAGATTGAGAGAGAGAGAGAGAGAGAGAGAGAGAGAGAGAGAGAGAGAGAGAGAGAGGATGAGAAAAGGAGGGTGAGTATAGGAAGAACTTTTGAAAAGAAAGAAAGATCTAAGGACCTAGAAAATAAGCCCTTTAAAAAAAAATGTTCCTTGTCTGTAATTAGTGTTGCGCACAAGTGTGCTGATGTTAGTAGGTCAGGGCACACTTTCCCCTCTCAGAACACTCATCCAAGGCCTCAAATTGCTCCGAATTTCCAAAATATTGTGGTGTAAAAAAAACCCCTCTCTCCTTTCCTAATTAACAACTATCTTGTGATCAAAACTAGATAACGACGTACAATGTGGTCTAGCCACGGATGTCTCCCATGCATACACGCGAAGCCACGCAGGCACGTGCACATGCAAAGAAATACATAGAGTAGGGCTTAATGATTGTCATCATAATAACAAACTCCAAGGAAGGGAGGGAGGGTCTCACCCTACATCAGTATGCACATTAAAGGGGAAAATGTGACACGCGACCCCGTTGTGTCCTTTGCCAACCTCCACTCACGCTTGGCGGCGTCGCGCTGGGGGGGTGGCATTGATTTCCCATGGTGATGAGCCCTATTCAGATTCATTATCGTGTCTGTCATTGATCAGCCTTGGGGAGAGGAGAGGAGAGGGCATGCTCAGCAAAACGCAACCCCTTCACCCTGCTCACCCCTCCCCCCTGCTCAACCTCACCCCACCCCACCCCACCCCACATCACATCTCCCAGCTAGATCCACACCCACTCCCCCACTTCACACCCCGCCCACAACACCATCACCAGCCACCCTGCTCAACCACACCACACCACACCCCACCCCACACCACCCCACCCCACCCCACCCCACCACACCCCACCGGACGCCACAACAGCCAGCTCACCCCACAACCCCGCCCACACCACCACCACCACCCCACCTTCTCAATCCCACCCCACCCCACACCACCCGGCTCAACCCCACCCCACCCTCCTCAACCCTATCCCACCCCACCCCACCCCACACCACACCAGTCAGCTCACCCCACACTCCTGCCCCACTCCTGCCCCCCTCACCAACACCAGCCATCCTGCTCAATCCCACCCCACCCCACACCACCCGGCTCAACCACATCACACCACACCACCCCGCTCAACACCACCCACCCTGCTGAACCGCACGTTACACCACCCGGCTCAACCCAACCCAACCCAACCCCACCCCACCCCACCCCACACACCCACCTCCACAACCGCACCTCACCTCCACACAACAGCTATTCCAACCTACACCCTCCACTTCAACAAACCCCATCTCCCACACCTAAGTCCCTTCACCCTACCTCCCTCCACTCCAACACAACAAACCCACAGCCCCACTCTCATAGGTGACCTCCACGCTGCACTTGAAAGGCTCAGCGTGATGGAGGAGTGAGCACTTGGTTGGTCACATGTGGCTGTTTCTCTGTTGTTGCCGCCGCCATGTTGTCACGCATCGCCACATGTCTACAGATTTCCTCTGAGGTGGTTCATCCTTGGCAAGACCCGCCGCCATCCCTTCCTCTCTTCTTCCATTTCTCTCTCCTTCCTCTCTTCTTCCATTCCTCTCTCCCCTCTTCCTTCCTTTCCTTCCTTCCTTCGTTCCTCACTTGGGCTCAGTGGGAGAAAGCAAATGCCTTGTCAAACTTTCTTTTTTTTTCGTGGCTTGAATAACCTCACAGGCGGAGAGGTGTTGGACTACAGACAGGGCCAGAGACAGCTTTGGCTGGGCCCGGGACAAAAGACATCTGAAAGGGCCCCAAACTCTAGCCTGATTATCATCAACTTTCAAATCTCTTTGAGACTTGGTCGGACAAAGAGCATAACAATTAACATTTCCCAAACGGCATAGTCAACCTCTGCCCTACAAAGGCAAAGAGCAGTAAGTGCATTTTTTCAAAAAAATTTTTTTTGCAGAAATAGAAAGTGCACGGTCAGCTCTTCAATCTGTTACAATTTCATGTTGATCTGTAAACACTTTAATTTAAATATTTGAGATTTTAGTTTGCAGTGTGTATTGAAAAGTAGGCTAAAACCAAGCCAAAGTGCAGTATAGTGTTTTTATAGTGCAGTTTGCCTATTCTTGTACTGCTGTTTGCCTTGGTTTCAGTCATTTACTGCAGTCTGCTTTGGTTTACCTTGCCCTAGCATTTGTTATTATATTTTTTGAAAAAGGACTTCTTGTAGTTAGTAGTTTGCAGCATGGTAGTGTTGGTAGTTTGCAGTGTGTGTCATGATTATGTTAATCATGATTAATAATGCTAATGAGTGTGTTTACACTTTCTATGCAGAGCCAAACAACACCCTGAGAAATGCTAATCGCGATTAGCAATGCTAATCGCGATTGCTAATAACTCACTAATAACTCACTCTAACTGCTAACCAATACACTTTCTAGACACTCCCAAGCAGCACAAACTTAAGAAATCCCACACTGAAATTGTTCATGATTGCGTGTTTGTATGTTTACAAGGATTAGGGAAGAAAATGATCAAAGAACAAAGAAGATGCTAATCGCAATTGCTAACTGCTGACTGTAGCCTAGCAACCTAGCTTTTTCTTGAAAGTGTGCATTTATTAGCAGTAGGCCTAAAAATCTGTAAAATACACATTTGTTCCATTGCTTAGGCATCAAGGAACATTTTTACAGCAAAAAATATTGTCAGTGCCTACTGATTTTCCCATAAAAAGAGTAATTATGGTCATCATACTGCACTATCTTATTGTATGCTTGTGTAATTAGGGGCCAAGCAGCGAAGCTGGCGAAGGCCCCTATAGAGTTAGTAGGTTTTCTTCATTGTTATTATTATTATCTAGTCACCATTCTTCTCCGACTGTAAGTCTATGGCAGCCCATAGAACCGTAGGCAGGAAAATGCTGTAAATTGGCACACACATTTGAGGCAGCCTCAGCATTACCCACAGTGATTTATAGGTCCCCAGCCCCAACACTCTAGCGCCACCAGCAGGTCAAAGTTGCAGGTACATTTCTGCTTGTAACTTTTGAACCGCTGGGCCAATTTTCATAAACTTGGTATCCCTGGAATCCTTGGGCCAAGACGAATCCAACGCACCCTGTGACGTCATTTTCCGCCAGGATAGTTTTCCCGCCATTTTGAATTTTTTGAAATTCAATAAAAAATGCTACTCCTCCCACAATTTTCGACCAATTCACCCGAAACTCGGTATATAGTATCTCGGGACTGAGCTACACATGGGGTCTCAAGGAATATTGGATATCTTTTATCGTTTAGCCGTGACAGCCAATCAAAATTGTCGTAAAAGTGGCAAAACAGGAAGTGAGGTCATATCTCAGCAACCGTTTGTCAAACTAGGCTGGGTTTTTGTACACACATAGTAGTCCATCCCAGGACCTACCACAACAAAAATCATATCCCCAGCTCAAACTCTGTAGCGCCACCAGCAGGTCAAAATTTTAGCTACATTTTTGCCTGTAGCTTTTGAACTGTACTCCCAATTTTCAAAATATTGGTACACAGGTCATCCTCACACCATGTTGCACCCAGGTATGGATTTTCGTAACGATTGAAAAAACTATCAGCTCACAGCAGCCATTCAAAAATGTGGAAAGAATGGAGGGATTTTTTCTCATCTCTCTGTCTCCTCTGCTCCCCCTGCGCACGTTCACTGACAACATTCTCGGCAGGGGGTCAAGCCCCACTGCCCCAGCCCCTGCACCCCACCCCCCACCCCCTCCTCACACACACACAGACAGACAGAGGGAGAGGGAGAGGGAGAGGGAGAGGGAGGAGAGGAGGGAGAGGGAGAGGTAGAGGGAGAGGGACAGAGAGGGAAGAAGGGAGGGAGGGAGGGAGAGGGAGGGGGGAGAGGAAAGAATTTTGAACACCTCTTGTTGTTTGCCGGTGACAGCCAATCAAAATTGTCATAAAGGTGGCAAAACAGGAAGTGAGGTCATATCTCAGCAACCGTTAGTCAATTTCTGTTAGGATTTTTTGCACACATTCTAGTCCATCCCATGACCTCCCACAAAAAAATCCAGACCCCAAGCTCTCTAGCGCCACCAACAGGTAACAGGAAGTGAGCTCATATCTCGACAGCTCTTCAACGGATTCAAACTAAACTTGGTTTACGTGATCACACTCTCGTCCAAGGAATGCACACCAACATTGGCGAGATTTGGACCAAAGGGGGCGCTGCAGTTCCTTCTGTTGCCGTGGCGGCTCTGGCAAGTTTACTGCTTGGCCCCGCATTGCTGCTTGCAGCTATATTTTTAAGCTGTAATACAAAGGCAAAATGCAGTATAGCCTATAAAATTGCCAAATTGTGGAAACATTTAATAAAAAATATATGGGTGTGTTCAACTCACTTTAATCTATGTAATTACAAATGTTGGTGTTAAATAGGCCTATGAGTAAAAAGTTGTGTAAAGAAAACACAAAAAGCTGTTTTTCTCAGTTTGGGGTTTTTGCACTTACTGCTCTTTGCCTTTGCCTCCCTTGGTTTGCTAATGGTTGAATGCTTCCCTACAAAGTTTGAGCAGTTCCAGATTTTTCGGGAGCTCAGAAACGATATTGTATTGCTCTTGGCCTGACTAGAAGTTTCGTGACTAGGAGGGCACGGCCTGCCTACCCAAAATCAATACATACAATATAATAATGAGGATCCAATTCTGGGCCCCCTCTGTCACTGGGCCTGGGACAAGTGACCTCTTTGTTCCCCCTCTGTCGGCTTCCCTGTGTTTCCTATTTCCCCAGTGTTGTGTTTGCCACCGCCGGCCTGAGGCTCCTCACGTGCGCGCTGTTGCTCTCTCTCTGGCGGGCATGGGACACCACTGAGCTGGATCGCTGCGATAAGCTGTCCGCCGATGATTGAGTTGTTGGCCTGTGTGTGGAAACCACACACACACGCGCTCGCGCACACACACGCACACGTCCGCACAATCTCACACACACACACACACACACACACACACACACACACACACACACACACACACACACACACACACACACACACACACACACACACACACACACACGCATGCACGAACGCACGCACACACACACACACACACACACAAAGAAAATGGACTAGGCAACAACAGAGATAGAGTCACGTGCCTCTTGAGAATTTAGATATTGTCTCATTTGTTTCTGACTCATACTGTAATCACTCTGTAATTAAAACACTTACTAAAGGAGATGTGAGGGGGCTCATCGTGATGAAAAATCAAGATCGTAATAGGTTTGCCACTGAAGAAACAACTTATTTAAGAAGAGTTCTTTGAACATGAAATAACACGGCAAGTGATCACATCCTACAATCGTGGAATTGGATATTGTTATAGAAGATTTATAGGTCAGTGGAGCATAGGTTAGGCTTTTTTATCGCTTGATGTTAATAGCATTTTATTTTCATTATATTTTAGGGCTTTATTTGTTAACAGCATGTACTGTTATTCAACCCTTAAATACTCTACAATATAGGCTGTGCCCTTGCAATTTGTTTCAGTTTAATAAGATAAGGCAACGTGGTGTAGTGCTCCTACGATTCTCTTTGTTAATAAACAAAAAACACAATAGATTTAGTGTACTCTAAAGGCTGTGCTTTTTTCAATATAAGAGACCAGTTGGTTTCAGAACACCTCATAAAAGGACATTATTACTCTACATAATATCAATGCCGTACTCTATGCACAGGGAATACAACCAGAGAGTTGTTGCCAACAAGTGGAGGTAGGAAGAATTGTGTTAGAATATGCTAGCCTTCTTCAATCAAACCACACACACACTGAAAAAGAAAGCAATGCCCTGCCACTATCATTACATGGAATGACTGACATTTTGAGTGTTCAGTCAAAGCCAACCACACACACATGCGTGCACCACACACACGCACGCACGCACGCACGCACGCACGCATGCACGCACACACACACACACACACACACACACACGCACATACACACACAATTTACCACTGTCAAGTACACTCACCTTACAAGTGCTTTCCACAAAGAATGTTTTCAGTGTATTTAATTGATCTGATAGGGAACTTGCGAACAGGGATTTTAATCAACTAGAATGTTCTAGTGGTTACTGGCCTTGGTGTGTCTGGCGGAATAAAATAACATTGG
>NC_085877.1:35417293-35432293 GCF_034702125.1 Engraulis encrasicolus
ATCGGCGGCTCTTTAAGCTGCCAAAATTCTGTCGTAGAATGACTGAAATCACTCTTGAGGTGTACTTACTGAAGCAATGTATGGCAATGTCTTTGCCTTACTCAGACTGGGATGTTAGAAGACTATGCTGTAGAGCAGGGGTATTCAATTAAATGTCAACGAGGGCCAGTTTTTCAAATTCTCCCAGTAAAAGGGCCAAACTGTAGGCCTATGTATCATGGTTGCCGACTGTGAATGAAAATAATACGGTACACTTCGTTGAGGTGGGGGGTTTGGGGGTCCTCCGCCAGAAAGTTTTGCATTTCATAGATGTAATTTCCTGCATTTTAACATCCCGTGTCCCATTTCAGCTTGACACGGAACTTGTACTTTTATCTCTAAATTCCGAAAAACGTTTCCGTATTTCAAGGGGCTTGTAGGGGGCCAGAACCTTGCTGTCCAAGGGCCACATCTGGCCCCAGGGCCGCCATTTGAATAGCACTGCTGTAGAGTTATCATAAGCCTCTTTTGTATTGCCCCTTTTCTACCCAGTACAGCTTGACACAGCATGACTCTGACACAGTAGATACAACTCGACAACCAGAACTCATTTTTTTAGCCAGTTAAACAGAGCTGAACGGGTCTTTCCCTTTCTTCTTCCCAGAATCCCAGGTGCCAGCTCATCCTCACCGGTGAATCAAAACATAATCATGGCGGAAACCCGAATAACTGTCTTGGAATGCTCTTTAGTTTGACACTGTATCTCTTCGACATTAAAATCGAAGGCAGAAATCAAAATTGTACTACAAATATGATATTGCTGAAACTGTTCATAGCCTAGAATGAAGAGAAGACACCGGAGCAGCTCAGATGGGATGCTTTTTCTTTTTAATTCAAGTGCACAACATGTTAGGGACTAACGTTTCGATGGCAAGCCATCTTCATCAGAGTCCATGAGTACTCATTACTCATGGACTCTGATGAAGATGGCTTGCCATCGAAACGTTAGTCCCTAACATGTTGTGCACTTGAATTAAAAAGAAAAAGCATCCCATCTGAGCTGCTCCGGTGTCTTCTCTTCATTCAAGATTACCTGCCTCCCTCCCGTTGATGCACCAGATGTAAAAACAGAAGCGCGTGGAACCCCCTTTTTTACTGTTCATAGCCTACTTCGATAGCTGAGACATCTTTTGGCCTTACGTCAAGTCAACAAGCCTACGTGAAGTAATGCTACGTGACAACACCAACAATGTAACTCCAACCATACTCCGGGTAACACGATTTGTAATGGAAACACAAACCAGAATGGTTTAACAGCACCACTCAGCTCGACCAGTACACGACGCCTCACGGCACACCCAGGTTGTAGGTGGAAAAAAGCCTACACAGTGCAAAGTGAGCTCACTAGTTCGTCAAAAGCAAAATCATGTCTTTTGCTAGAGATAAGTTGTGAAAATGTTGGCTTTCGCAGGTGAATGAGCCATAATAAATAAATGTAGTCAATTTGGTTTTCAATCAATACTCACATTCATTGTGGTTATGATACGACTGTGAAAGAACCTCAGTTGTGTATTTCTTTTGTGGAACTTGAGGATGTTTAACCTTCCATAGGCTTTTTTCCAAATATGGGCTGATGATTTGTCTATTTGGTTGGTTAACAAGGAAACAATCAGTGGCCATTGTGTTGTTTGTTTTTGATAGCAAACGAGTTAGTGTGAATCACACAGAAGCACAGAAGTATGAGCCGATATTGAAAAATTCTGATTGGATCAAATGAATGGGGCATGTTTTGAAACATATTTAGGATCAGGGGACAGCAAAGACTGTGGTGAATAAAATTTGGCTTTCCTTTGAGGCGCTTGTGTGACATAAAATGGAGGTATTTGCATATCCTATTGATGCCAGCACACTAGCTGTTTTCCACAAAGCCACACAAGTCAACGATTGGATGTGAATCATTGGTATTGAATCGTCTCTGGCTGTTTCATAAACTCACTTGCATTGAATCTTCTCCAGTGCTGGCTGAATAACACTTGGTCTCAGGGAAGTCGACAAAGGGGGACAAAGGGGTCACTTTTCCCAGGCCCAGGGAAATAGGGGGACCAGAATTGGATCCTCGTTGCATTGTATTGATTGGGTTTGGGGCCCTATCAGATCTCTTTGTCCCGGGCCCAGCCAAGGCTGTCAGCGGCCCTGATTGGGCTAGTAACAGCCGCAGCGGCAAGTGCTGTGCGCAATGCCATCGCTCAGTAGCATTTACATGACTGTGACGGCAGGCAGAGGTGCCGACAGGAGGGGGACAAAGGGGACAGTTGTTCCGGGCCTAGGAAAAGAGGGGGGGGGCAGAATTGGATCCTCATTTCATTGTATATATGGGGCTGGGGGGCCCTTTCAGATGACTTTGTCCTGGGCCCGGCCAAAGCTGTCAGCGGCCCTGGCGGCAGGCATTGACAATGTGAACAGAATGCAGCACAAGCGGCGAAAAACATTTTTTGCACAAGAAAATGGAGCAGCTGTCAATGGGTGGTAACTGTGGTGGTGTGTAAATGGGAGTGTGTGTGTGTGTGTGTGTGTGTGTGTGTGTGTGTGTGTGTGTGTGTGTGTGTGTGTGTGTGTGTGTGTGTGTGTGTGTGTGTGTGTGTGTGTGTGTGTGTGTGAGTGTGTCTGTGTCTGTGTCTGTGTCTGTGTGTGTGTGTGTGTGGGGGGGGGGGTGTTGAAAAGACTGGTAGAATGCCATTGTGCCAGATTTCTATACTATTTATTCAGATTGTCGGCTTCAGTACATGTAGATGTGTTTTCAAACTAAAAGACAGCATAACAACAGAAATCATGAAACTGCAAAAAGAGCTACACATCTCCATTATATTTCACAATTCCGCCTAATAACATCATTCTACATACCGTATATGCATATTCCCAGACAAAAAAAAATGTGTATAATTTGTGTTCTACTGAACAAAATTTGGATTGAAGTGCTTATAAGTTTCATAAACTGATTAGCTAAAGTTTTATGGCACATTGGCAAGAGTTAGGCATGGTGCATTTGCCGTGACAGTTTGCCCCCTCTGAACAGACAAACACACAGACACACACACACACACACACACACTCTGAGGAAAACTCAACTCAAAATCTGGACACAACTGATATGATTCAGCCTTGTTAGCCAATGGAATTAAGCCAACCTTTCTAATCTGCAATCAACAAGCAGCGGTGCGCGAGTAAGGACTGAAGGCACAGGGAAAAAAAAACAAAGAATTGGGAAAAGTGTTGATAAAAGCGTGGAACAAACATGCATACAGTACATTCAGATGAAGGCACGTTTGATAGTCACCTTGCCCAAGAGGCGAGGTTATAATTTGGGAAAATGGCCGTCCCTCTTGAAAGAGTGTTAGATGTGCAAATTGAAATTATGCAAACAGGACCAAGGAAGTTCTGGCTTCTGGAGAGAGCACAGTTTGAAGGTCGCTACTACCGCTGCTGCCGCCACAGGCACCATACTGACTACATCACTCAACAGTTTCTTTTAAAAGTAACCCACTCGTCATTCCTTCTAAGGGAATACTTTGACACACTTGAGATATGTCCCCCCTTATGAATTAAGGAAGCAAAGGACAGCACTCTTCAGATTTTTCTGTGTTTATTCACCCATGAACGTTTCGGGCAGAGCTTTTCTTCAGCGCCATTACATGCAGAAGAAGGGCTCTGCCCAAATCGAGGTCGAATAAACACAGAAAAATCTGAAGAGTGCTGGTCTTTGCTTCCTTCATTCATTTATGGTTTATGTGGGATTCAGCACCCAGTTAAGACCTGTGAAAACCATTAGGCGATAGTGTGAGCGCGTCTTCTGTACTTTTTAAGTTTCCCTGTTATTAATTAGTATCTACACAAATGATAAAGACTAAATTGTATAGTATTGCTAAAGACTCTCTGAAATATTGTAGTACTGTAGTACTCATATTAGAGTCAAATGATGGTGGAAAATATTAATGAGAACCCCGTTGGCTATCTGCCCCCTACATGACACCTACATTAGGTCATACAGAAAGCATATCCTGGGCCTTAGGTATTGTGTGCTTGTAGCATCATTTGCAAGTATTCTTTTATGAAGCTCGCATTCTTTGTGTAGGACTATGTACGTTGAGGAGTCTTGTTTTTCACCTGACATGGTGTACTGTAAATAGCTCACTACTATAACAGCTATTGTATGGATGCTGTATAGTCAACTTCTGATCTTGGCAATTGTTTTAAATGACCTTTGAAGAAACTTAAAGAAGAAGGATACAGTAGGTTAAAGTTTGAGACATAAGTGATCTGACATCTATGGCTGCCAGAAATAATGAGGTACCGAGGTCGGACATGAAGACACTACAGCAGGCTATAGAAGACACAAAGTCACTCCAACACAATTAAAAACCCAGCATTACAGAATCCCAACCCCATGTAACAATTGCTAATTAGTACTTTGATGAACACCGTCTTGAATTTCAAACACACATTATTTCACAACATACACTGTACATACCCCACATGAAAAACATGTGCAAGAAATGTGGATCTTTTAAAGTCTTCCCAGCTTAGAAAGTGGAGCTGAATGGTTGAAGGTTGCTCGTCCAAACCTTGTGTGTGCCACCACATCCACCACAACACTCCTCTCACGGTTAGAGTCTCACCTCACCTGGCATCCTTTGATGTTGACACTCACCAACTCCTCGCTTACATTAATTAGTACTACCAATGCCTGCCCATGCACTATGGCCTGTCCCCAAAGCGATAAGTACAGTAATAATGATGATGATCTTTTCATGATACTTGAGCATTCTGTCCTGTGTGTGTGTGTGTGTGTGTGTGTGTGTGTGTGTGTGTGTGTGTGTGTGTGTGTGTGTGTGTGTGTGTGTGTGTGTGTGTGTGTGTGTGTGTGTGTGTGTGTGTGTGTGTGTGTGTGTATGTGTGTGTGTGTGTGTGTGTGTGGTGTGTGTGTGTGTGTGTGTGTTTGTATGTATTCCAAACAGCATTCTTGCTGATGGCTCCATGTCTTGTGGTTTTGATTGACATGCCAGGGATGTCAATGCTGAGGGGACACAAAGCCACCCCCGACCCCCTCCACCCCCAGCCGGCGCGTCAATGTTTCACTGAATACATTACACCATCGCTCACAAGCTCAACATACTGTGTTTTTCAGAAAAAAGCAGGGCAAATTGTGTAACCAGCTGAGCCTCGTGTAACACTGATGTACCCTGATGAAAACAGAACAGAAAAGAAGCATGTTCTCGGCCTTGTTCCTCCTTTCATATCCGAGCGAGCTGCCAGCTTTCAAAGAGATATGGAAAAGAAGATGGGGAAACGTGACTCACTTGCAATGACAAGGAAAAATGTGTGAGAAAAATTCAGTTTGTTCATAATGAACCTTTTCGTTTCTTGTCTTGTTGTCAATTCAACTCTGTCCATTGGATGGGGTGTGTAAAACTCGATCCCATGGGACTTAATGCACTACGCATAATCATATGGAATATATGGACGAGCCAGACATGGGGTTTGACTAGGAAAAAAAATGTCTGCAGTGAAAAACATGAATTACATTTACCCTTCCTCCATGCTGTCAATCTGAACAAGCACACGGCACATTACATTACAAGTACTGCACGGTATCAGTATCAAGAGTATCTTGGGCGTTCTGCATTTATATAGTTGGTTGGGTAAGGTTAGTAGTAGTTGTTTTTTCTTTTTTTTCCATCATAGTTGGTATTGTTTAATTATTCACTTGAACTTGACATATCAAGACGTGATCCTGAATATATGGTTAAGCTTCTTCTTTTTTTGCTGTGCAAATATAGTACATCTTAACACCATTCCTAGAAGACTGTATAGCTTTACATATACTGTCAAATTTAAATTACATTTTACCATTGATGTCAAGCATGAATAAAATGTTAAATTAATGTAGGCCACATAATCATGGCCAATGCATAATATTCCCATTATCATATAGCACAAGGCTAGGGAAAAGAAAAAAAAAAACTTGCACATCAGATTCTGATGCTTACAAATTATTTCAACAAAAAGTAAATAGACCAAAACCATGGGATATGACAAGAATATAAAAGATTATTTGTTATGTCAAAAACCTACACACGGAGAGATCAAACATCTACTAAAAAGGTCTTGAAGAATGTTTACGTGTAAAGTGGCGTACACACACAAAGCTAGCTTTTCGCTTGCTCGCCTACTCGCCACTCTTTCATGGAACGTTCACTGAAAGTTCCCGCGGCTTTAACTGCCAATGAACAGGCGAGAAGTACCGAACTCTGCATTCCAATTGGTTACTTGCTTACTCGCCTCGCTCGAAGATAAAATATTTTCAACTCGGAATCCGCCCACATCGCATCGCTTGTACAGTGCTCGCCTACTCGCCTGCGAGTCTCGCTGGAACACATCGACATTCTATTGACTTCATCCACTGAGCGAGTAACTAGTAGCGACGTGTGTGTACGGCCCTTAAGTCAGTAGTTTTCAACCTTGGGGTTGGGACTCCACTTGGGGTAGCTTGGAATTCTAATGAGGTCGGCTGAGATTAGTGGTGAAAAAAGAATACTGATGAAAAATATTTTTCAAGTTCTTGACTTATTCTTATTGTGACTAAGCTTTCATGAATATCTGTTTAGACTAGAAGTTCACACAAATAAATTGAGCAATCGAGTTAAATCGCATAAAAAGCATATATACATAATGTCCTGTGCAAAGGTAAAGGGCAATTCCGGCCATTTCCTGGACATGTCACATCTGATCCAGACTAATGAAAGGGAAAACAGCAAGAATTTTTCATGCGGGCTGCGCAAAGTTAGCCAATTGCGCTGATTTCTGTTAAAGCGGGTTATATCGGGCAAGTATTTCACCTTTTCTGAAGCTCATAACGTGTATCAAAATGTTTCACAGTGGATTGGCTTGCTGTGTGGCTACAACAACGAAACCCCAATGTGTAATTTTAGCATCAGCTAGCACAGATATGATGCCAAACTGATCAGCGAAGTCATACAATCCAGTAATCCAAACTGTCCTTTATGTCCAGCAAAAAAGATCCTCACGAACCAAACTGGATGCCGACATGTTTGTTATTGTAGTGTTACAGAGTTCAGATGACAGATATGTGCGCGGCTTCTAAAAGTGGCCAATTCATCATATCTGTTCTAGCTGATGCTAAAATTACACATTGGGTTTCATTGTTGGCAGCCACACAGCAAGCCAATTCACCCTAAAACATTTTGTTTTACAAGATTTTACACGTTATGAGCTTCAGAAAAGGAAGAATACTTGCCTGATATAACCTTCTTTAAAATAAATCAGCGCAATTGGCTAACTTTGAGCAGCAAACTCGGTCAACTGTCACAAGTCTGGATGAATGGCCGGAATTGCCTTTTAAGTGTATGGGGTTGCCATAAGCTTGATATGACAAAATGGGTCTGCATGCTAAAATAGGTTGGGAAATATTGGGTTAAATCATTTTTAAGTTATTCATATTAGTATTGTGTTACTCACTGAACGCAAATGTCAGTCAATACGTTTTGCTATATAATGGCCTTTGAATATGTTTTGCTACATAAAGGGCTACTTTAACTTCCTGAACACATTTTTTGCTGACTTACATGATGAACACAGCTATTATAGCTTCAGCTCAGTATAGCAAGAGCTGAATAACATTTTTACAATGAATGTGCCTTAAAAAAGTGCATTGGAAAAGTGCATTTTGTGTGTGTGTGTGTGTGTGTGTGTGTGTGTGTGTGTGTGTGTGTGTGTGTGTGTGTGTGTGTGTGTGTGTGTGTGTGTGTGTGTGTGTGTGTGTGTGTGTGTGTGTGTTTTGTTTGCTTGCTTGACCTTGTTAACGATGCCTCAGTGCTACATGTCAGCCTGAGAGAGGGATGAAGAGGGATAAGGAGAGAGAGAGAGAGGGAGAGAGAGAGGGGAGGTGTAGTTGGTCAGCTGTGATGTGCCTTTACCTCAATGTGTCATTCCACCTCTCATCGGTCATCATACTAGTACATACACACACACACAGACAGACACACACACACACACACACATGCACACGCACACACGCCCTTACACAAGCACACATGGGTGCACACTTGCTATGCCTTCCTTGTCCTCTTCACCTCCTGTTTTGTTAGTCACATGGTCACATTCATCTCCATCTCTCTCTCTCTCCTTCTCTCTATCTCTCTCTCTCTCTCCTTCTCTCTTTCTCTTTCTACCTCCCTCACTCCATCCTTGTCTTCTCTTCTCTATCGTTGAGGTGATTTTCTGCTGGATGGCTATGCAGGTCAATCTGGCACCCTCCCATCATCGAGTAAGCCAGGCGGCCAGGCGGCCAGCCATGCAGGCAGGGAGGCAGGCAGGCAGGCAGACACACAGTGAGCCCTACCTGGACACGCCGGGGCGTCAGCATCGGGATTGATTGGATTGATGGGATAGAATCGGATGGGATAGGATAGCATAGGACAACATGTAGTCCAGGGTTCAGGAACCTATGGCTCTAGAGCCACATGTGGCTCTTTTGGGAACTGTATCTGACTCTTGAAATACAGAATCGTCCCGTATTTCTAAATAAAAGTACGGTATCCATATTGAGCTGAAACGGGACACAGGACTTTAAAATGTGTTAAAATGCAGGACATTACATCCTAAGAAATACAACATTTCTGGGGGAGGCTTTTAATTGTACTAAGTGTTTTTTAAATGGTATGGCTCTCACAAAAAATATATTTTTAAAATTGGCTTTTATGGCTCTCTCCACCAAAAAGTTTCCCGACCCCTGAATAGCCTATTACAACCTCTTATTGACGCCTTCATGTCTTTGCTTACTATATGCCACTTTTTCAATGCATCTTATTTTTTTTCTTCTTTACTTTGTGTTGGACAATGTTGTCAGTGTTGCAACTGTGCCCTGCGCCCTACCCTGTTCTTGCTTGAATTTTCTCCTTAGAAGTGACTTTGGTGGTCAAAGAAGTCTGCTAAATGCAATGTAATGTAATGTAGTATTGTTTGGGAATGGGGATAGAACATCAGAGCATACACTCAAAAAAATGACTCGTAAAATTTACTTAAAAAAATCTCAGTAACAAATCGCACTCACTTTTTTTGATAAAATTTTACATGCCGATAATGCGTACAATTTACTGAAAATTACCTCTCTCTTTTCACCCATCAGAATCAGGTAAAAATCACACTTGAGAATCAAGTAAAATTTACTGAAAACGATCACTGTTTTTACTCATCAGAATCAGGTAAAAAATAATTGAATATAATACCTAAATATGGATGATTATTTTCACATTTTAATATCAATATTATTAAATAAATATTAATCAATTGTGTTACATATGAAATCACAAAACAGGTTCTTAACCATTTTTTATTTTACTATAATTCACCCAAGAATACAAACATTGAAAGCCTGTTTTAAAATGGCAAAATCTTTCACTTCACTTTTTTAAAATTTACTTGAGATACACACAAAAATACAAATAAAGGCTGGAGGTGCTGATGACCAATACTTTCACACACTGAAGACTGGTCCTTTTAACTGTCTTAAATATACAAAAAAGAAAAGAAACTTAAGGAAATGTCTACAGCTCCTTTCTGAAAAAGAGAATATCATGGAAAAGTTTCCTTTATTTACAACTCTATCTAAAAGGTTAAACTTTATAGAATACTGCATAAAAGTCAATAAAAGTCAAACTTTTGCTTAACGCATTGTTGATGCCATGTGTGTGTGTGTGTGTGTGTGTGTGTGTGTGTGTGTGTGTGTGTGTGTGTGTGTGTGTGTGTGTGTGTGTGTGTGTGTGTGTGTGTGTACGTGTACGCGCGCGTGTGTGATATGCCTCTGTGTGGCTTTTAAGGCATTCAACTTGGACTTCCATCCTGCGATCTTTGTAGAGAGTTTGAGTCCATCAAGGTCCAGATTTTTTTCTGAAAGGTCTCCAATGTGTAGCGCAGTGTTTTTACGGAATGCTCAATTAAGAACATATACCATGGAGCAATGCACAAGCTTTGGGACCATTACCGCATCCTTGCAGAAACTCCTGTCCTTCAAAGAGGATGGATGCGCTCTCTGTAGAACCACGTTCAACCAGGATCTTCAGGAGGTGTTGAGTAATGTCACTGCCAGGGTGGCCCTGCATACAAAATACAAGAAATTAAAAAAAAGATTTGTTTTTCATGGGGTGTGTGTGGTGAATTCATCATTGCTCACAAACTACAGTACTGAAAGACTGCGGAATGACCATCTGCGCATAGCTCATGACACAATTCACCCACTTTTTCCTTAACTCACTTCATTTTGCAAAGGACTTCAGATAAATCATGTTGATTGAGAGACACATGACCAGTCACACACAACAAAGGTTTTAATTAATTTAGTTAAATACCACAAATAGGAGTGAAGGCATCAATGTGACCTTCGAGCATAGAAAATCAGCACGTTTCATTTTGTGTGACTGCATTTTGTTTTGTTTAACTGGGCATATGTAAACTGGGAAATCGTGGAAGACTATGGCTTCATCTAACTTAAGCCTCGCAAAATACCAACAGCCATGATGGAGCTAGAAACATGTAAATGCAAACAGGATTAAAACCACACCTGACAGACTGGAAGCACAGAAGTAGCTTGTCTCAATTCAGAGAACACCACATGTAAGTACGGTGGACTGTGCCTTTAAAACAGGAGGCAGGGCCGTATTACATTATATACCCTATTTACCTGTCAATCTTCAAAAAGATCCTCCCCTTCCTCGCCAAGATAGACAATGAGGGCACGGATTACTGTATCCCGGCGGTCATCAATACTTCCCATCTGTGGACTCAAGAACAAAACATTTCACTATGTCTGTGTTTTTCAAAGCATGGTACCTGTAGCCCTATGGGTACAACCTCTATGGGGCGTTATTATGTATTTACGTGAGAAGATACGTGTGAAGAAGAAAATGCATGTAATGTTGGCTGGTCAACCGATGCATTGAGTTACACGAATTACAACGTAGCAAAAGTGCCAACACTCGATATACAGAGAAAAAGAGGCAATGCAGCTGGATAAAATTCTTTATGGGGTAAAAAGTAATGCCTTAAAAAAGTGTTAAAATGTACTGCCTTATGTCATTTCATGGAGTACATCAGAAAACTATGTATGTACCATTTATTGGTGTATTTCAGACCCAATACAAACTTGGATGTGGGACTGAACAGCTTGAGAGTATCAGAGTAGGGGGAGTCCGTCCGTCCGTCCGTGCCCCCCCCCCCCCCCCCCCCCCAGTTTGCTAGGTGAAGGTCCCACTTCCAATACTTTGGATTGAGTCTGGATTTCACCACAAAGGTAACAGGCCAAAAGCTGCACAAGCACAACAAACCTGAGTCAACTTGTCCAAAAATGGTTTGAGCTTAGTACCCGCTCCTCCTTCAGCCTTCATCAACGTGGTCAGTTTTGGTCCAGTTTCTCCATGAAACGCTGCTCTAGTGGAATTGTTGTTATATGCCGCAGTGCATCCTGAATCTGTATCAAGAAATCCAAATATCACAAACAATTAAGTGACAGCGTGAGTAAGCACTTATTTACCACCCCCATGTGTCTCTTCTCAATCTCTCTGTTACTTTGTATACCTGCAATGTTTATGTATTGTCAGCAAGATGGCGCAGAAAACATAGGCTACAGAGAGACGCATACACATCATATCTTATGACTGGGTCAGGAGGCCATCTCAGATTGCTATTGGTCTTATTTTAATGGGAGCTTAATATGCATTTCCAGAACTATGTACTGTACATGGCAGATAAAAGCAGTACAGTATGCCAGTAAAGGGCTTGCTTAGGGTCAAAAGCTTCACCTACCCCCTCTTCGCAGAATGGGGCGGGCCATCTCTCTCTCAAGTCATCTGTAGGTAGATTCCCATTCACAACTTAGTCTTTTGTTGGTTTCCCTGGGAGCGGGGGCAGAATCAACTTGTGGATTTCAGTCTCAAGAATGACCCGGGGTTGTGTCAAACACACATGGTCACTACAAAAAAACAGGTTTTTAGACAAGCACATATTGCATTTCCATAGACCAGTGAACAAAAAAATATATAGTTCTAGCCAACCCAGAGAAAGCTTACCAAAATGAATAGATAAGGCTCAATCACACAGGAGCCAATTTCAGTTAAAATGTGTTGCCCTAGACAAGCCAAACCGTAGTTCCTTACAAAACATACTTGTTGTTTAAGGTTTTCAGATCACCCCCTTTCAGAAAAAATAGAGGTAGCTAGACAATATTTGAGTGCACGCTATTCTTAAAGGCATTTCATTCAACTCTGACTTTACCGTTCATAAATCTAACACCACTGTGATGTCACTCCAAAATTACAGATATTATATTTGGCTACAACACTACAATTGTATAAAGCCAATGCCACTCTGTTAACCGCAAAGTTATTGTAATGGTCCTGTGTGAAGCCCTGTGTTGTGCTAACTCTCAAACAAATCAAAGATGTGTATGCTAGCCTAGCATTACATCCTCTTTACTGAGTTGAACAGTTTCTTACATCAAAATGCAAACCACAGTGACCAACAAAGCCAAAATAAGCTTAGAGGTCTGACAATATAGGAGATACATATATTTGCAGTGTGGAATGTGGGAAGATCTGATTCCTCCTTCTCAGCACCAAGCAAGCCAGAGCCTCTCAACGGCAGCAGACTTGTTGCCGCATGCCCAGCCCAGAGCCCAGCCAATGAGCATGCGCGAATTCATTCAAATAAAATTTGATTCTTTCAAATAAAATTTACTTGATCATTTTCAATGTTATCCATTGACAAGAACACCTCTAAAAAATACTTGAAAAATTCAAGTAAGATTTACTTATTCCACATAATAAACTGCATTACTGAATCAATTAGGTAAATGTTAATTGTTTTCACTGATTCCCTTCAAAATTAGTATTGCAGTGTAAATATTACTGATTATAATAAAATAGAAATTACAATACCACAGAATCGGTTTTTTGAGTGTAGGACAGAAGATAACCATGAGCTTCCATTACACTGTCGTGCCGAAAAGCGAGTCCCTGCCAAAACACGAGTGCCCTCATTGAAACCAATGGAAACCAATGACCAATTTTTCAGATATCTTGTACCCATTTTTGCAGACAAATCCGACACAGTTTAAGATGGAAAGCCTATCAATAAAGCATCTACATTCCTTCTGGAAGTATTACAAAGAGCTGGTTACAATTTCAGTATTATTTCCATAAAAGAATCTAAGAATTCTCATAACAAATGTTACGGTTTCATTCAAATTGCTCATATTAAGTGGAGGACGAGTAATGTTTCATAAGCATATTTTTAGTTCACAAATTTTGCAATTCATTCTGCAAAAATGAGAATAATTTTCTCTCAAAAAATGTCAGTGGTTTCAATGAGGGCACTCGTGTTCTGTCAGGGACTCGATTTTCGGCACGACAACACCTCTAGGATGTTTTTAGCCAGACCTGGCAAGGAACCATCGTGGTGCAATAGAGAAAGTCTGGAATAAAGTCAGTGTGTCTGAAGGCAAATTATATTACATTATATCGCTCTTAGCTCACGCTTTCATTTATTCAAAGCGACTTACAACTATTATTTTCAGGGTATTGGTTACAGTCCCTGGAGCAATGTGGGGTTAGGTGCCTTGCTCAAGGGCACTTCAGCCATGGATGGAGATGTAGGGAGATGTCAGTGGGGATTCGAAACGACAACCCCTAGATTGAAAGACCAACTCTCTAACCACTAAGCCACGGCTGCAAATATCCACAACATATTAATGACCAAGGGATATGTGCTTTCGAGAGGACTACATCCATTCAGGTAGTCTAAGAGGAATACTGAGAGCTGAGGGTTACCTTCCACGAGATCCAGATGTGAACGTGTTTGTGTGTGACTGCGTGTGTGTTTGTGCGTGTGCGCATGTCTCTGTGTGTGCGAGAGAGAGTTGAAGGAACTGCTATCATCCTTCTGTGAAGGGGTGAAGAGAGCTGCAGGGCTTTGTAGCTTTAGCCCTCTACTTGTCATCTGTGTGTGTGTGTGTGTGTGTGTGTGCATGTGCGCGTGTGAACCTGCAGCCCATCTTCTTGTCATCGTTGCCACGGAGGCGGCAGGTGAGATCCAAGCAACCGCCATGACACCACTCTGCTGTGTGTGTGCGTCTGTGTGTGTGTGTGTGTGTGTGTGTGTGTGTGTGTGTGTGTGTGTGTGTGTGTGTGTGTGTGTGTGTGTGTGTGTGTGTGTGTGTGTGTGTGTGTGTGTGTGTGTGTGTGTGTGTGTGTGTGTGTGTGTGCAGGTGTGTGTGTGCAGGTGTGTGTTTGTGCTCTGACAACCCTGTGCTGTGCTGTATGTTGCTATGTGCTTTGGATCGAATGTTAAGTGAAAACCGTGAAAAGTACAGTATATGTAAGGTGTGTGTGTGTGCACGCGTGTTTGTGTGTGTGTGTGTGCGCGCGTGCGCGTGTGTGTGTGTGTGTGTGTGTGTGTGTGTGTGTGTGTGTGTGTGTGTGTGTGTGTGTGTGTGTGTGTGTGTGTGTGTGTGTGTTTAGGAGTATGGGGCTGTAGAGACGGTGAGAGTTAGACAGTCTTTCATGTTTGTACTGTATGTTATTGTGTGTACAGTACAGTATGCACACTTTATGTGTCTCTGAGAGAGAGAGAGAGAGAGAGAGAGAGAGAGAGAGAGAGAGAGAGAGAGAGAATGGGAGAGAGAAAGTGCTGCTGGGAGGGGGCAATGTTCCCTTTGCTTCTATTCCTCTGACTGTTTGAACATTGTGGTTCGGCAAGGGCGGCAGGGGGTTGAGGGTACAATGAGAGATTACTGGGATGAAAGTACACACAGAGGATAAGAAGCTAGAGAGAGAGAGAGAGAGGGAGAGAGAGAGAGAGAGAGAGAGAGAGAGAGAGAAATACTTGTCTTGGTCTTTTTTCTTTCACTCTACCGCTCCCTTTCTCTCCTTATCCTCTTCCTCCCTCGTCTCTGCT
>NC_085877.1:35444793-35454793 GCF_034702125.1 Engraulis encrasicolus
GTCTCTATGTCCTCTAATGCTCTCCAGATGGTCTATGTTCCTCACACCTCCGTAGAATTGCAGTAAGTCTGTCTTGGATGTGTGTTTAGGAATTATTACTTCATGCAGTTATTCTCATGATCAGTGACATTCTATGTCCTTCTGCTATGAAAGGGAAGAGGAAGAAAGCAGCCATTGTTACACACACATAGAGCATCAAAATTCTTCCACCAGTGAGGAATTCAGTCATTTCTGTTGTGTTTGCTTGAGTGTTTTGATCTTTAGTCTTCAGACTATGTTGTGATGTAGTCTGTCCATGTTAACTCTGTTAAAAAAAACAGATCAATTCTTTATTTTCTCTGGGATCAACCAAGCATTTTTTTTTACTGTATTCTATTCTTCTTTTCTTGTTCCAAAACGTTTTGACCGCAAGGGCAATATCTTGCCAAACCCACATCTGATCCAGTCCTTGTAAACATCTCTGTCCTCTGACTTC
This sequence comes from Engraulis encrasicolus, assembly GCF_034702125.1. Classification (NCBI taxonomy): domain Eukaryota; kingdom Metazoa; phylum Chordata; class Actinopteri; order Clupeiformes; family Engraulidae; genus Engraulis; species Engraulis encrasicolus. The sequence continues at coordinate 35,445,269 of NC_085877.1, forward strand.
CTTATTTTCCTGCACACTTTGAGGACAAGAACATTTGATGACAGCCAGGACAAGGTAAGATGTCACTTGCTAGCCTCCAGCAGATTCTTTGTATGTACAGTCAGCAAAAACGATAGCAGGGACAAAGAGGTTAGTTGTTCCGGGCCCATGGAGAGAGGGGGCCCAAAATCCAGACCTCATTACATTCCGTGTATCGATTGGAGGGGTATATTTCAGGTGTCTTTGTCCCAGGCCCAGTAAAAGTCATCAGCAGCCCAGTGCACAGTAGATACATTATGGTGGTGGTGATGTTTCATGGTGTAGAGTGGCAGTAATTTCCTTCAAACAAATGCAACATCAACATAACTCCCACGGTGACAATTAATGTCCTTCTGTTTTACAGTGACAGATCTCCACATCTGGCTTTTTACAAGTACATTACACGCCCGTATACACCGTAAGCACGCACCTAATTACAAGGCAACAATAGCCCATAACGTAAGCAGTTAGCTACGTAGGCTACAGTATATATCCACCACCGCCTGCAGTAATTAAGATCAAAGTTGGAGTTATGTACAGTATATTAGCCTGCACATTAACCTGCATATAGGATGCCCTATAAATCCAGAACTGTCTGCTGGTGTTACTGTACTGTACACTGAGCCTCCAGAACCACAAAAGGCCTTACGGGGAAAGAGATTAAGACTGACTGATGAGGGGAGATGGAGAGAGGGGAGAGGGAAATGTAGGGAGGACATGATGGAGGGAGGAGATATGGAGATGGTGTAGAGATAGAGGGAAGAAAGAGGGTGAAGGAAAGGAGGTGGTGGGGGCGGGATGAGGAGAGAGAGGAGAGAGGGGAGAGAGAGATGGAGGGAGGACCAGGTGGAGGAAGGAGATATGGAGATGGTGTAGAGATAGAGGGAAGAAAGAGGGTGAAGGAAAGGAGGTGGTGGGGGCGGGAAGAGGAGAGAGAGGAGAGAGGGGAGAGAGAGATGGAGGGAGGACATGATGGAGGGAGGAGATATGGAGATGGTGTAGAGATAGAGGGAAGAAAGAGGGTGAAGGAAAGGAGGTGGTGGGGGCAGGATGAGGAGAGAAGGGAGAGAGAGATGAAGGGGGGACACGATGGAGGGAGGAGAGATGGGGGGGGATTGTAGAGGGAAGATAGAGGGTGAAGGAAAGGAGGTGGTTGGAGCGGGATGAGGAGAGAGAGGAGAGAGGGGAGAGAGAGATGGAGGGAGGACATGATGGAGGGAGGAGATATGGAGATGGTGTAGAGATAGAGGGAAGAAAGAGGGTGAAGGAAAGGAGGTGGTGCAGGGGCGGGATGCCTTTTGGGTTTTTTGCCTTTTGGGACTGAGTGGTTTTTGTGCTGACTACTCAGCCTGAGAAAAGTGCAGAAATGAGTGAATGCCCAGTAGTGAGAGAATCATGAAGAAAGGACATATCATACTCTGCACACTACCTGCTTTATGATCATTTCACTCGTTCACTACGCTTACATGATGTTTTTAATTCCGAATTAACAATCCAGAACTAAATTGTTCCTTCGAGGTTACTTTGATACTTCTCTTTAATTCTGAATAAAGAGGTGTTTGTGTGATGTTTTCAAAGCGGAATTAAAGTCTTTTAATTACGAATTAAATGTCCCATGTAAACGTAACAACTGTCTTAACGCACCTTACCAGGATCTATGTTCTACCTTGAATACTATTTATGTTTTATTTCTCTAACTTCTACACCACAAAACTATATCATAAGATGCATCTGTCAACACTCATTTCTGGTCATGTTAATCGTGTCTACCTCAACTTACAGAGTATATTTTTTTCACATTTGCCTACCCCAACTCATAGAATATATTTTTGCGCAAAAACTTTATTTTGCCCTTCCTGACTAATTACCTGTGTCACATGTGTCTTTGAAATGTCCATGTGGGCATTATGTGTATTTATGTAAGCTACTTGACACCTTAATTCCCCACCGGGGATCAATAAAGCTACTCTACTTCTCTATTACTAATACTTACAGTTTTTTTCTGGTAACACGTTATTTTGGGGATACATCTTTTAGCACTAATGCATACAATGTAACTGTATAAGTAACTTGTAAGGCATGTACAAAGCAAAATCAAACATTTGTTTGGTATGTAGGGCCTATTTGCAAATGTCTTGTTCATACACAATAAGGGATTTATTACCAATTTAATCTTAGTAAGGACCTAGTAGGCCTTAGCGTTTGCTTAGTACAAGCCTTACAAGTTACTTATGCAGGCATTAACATTGTATGCATTAGAACTAATAGATGTATCCCTAAAATAAAGTGTTACCGTAAAAGGAGAGCATAGAGGAGAGTGGCAGAATGAGGGAGAGTGAGAAATGTTTGAAAATAGAGCAAGAAAAGGGGGAAGAGAATAAAAGTTAAACCAAGTGAGTGAAGGGGAGAGAGACAGCAGGGGACACAGTGATGGAAGGATGGAGAGAGAGGGGGAGAAGAAATAGAAAGAGAGAAATGGACAAAGAAAGAGAAAGAGAGACAGAGAGAGAGAGAGAGGAGAGAGACAGAGAGAAATGGACTCCGACAAACACAGAGAGAGTGAGAGAGACAGAGAGAGTAAGGGAGGGATAGAGAGACAGAGGGGGTGGGGTGGGGGGCGAGAGAGAGCAGGACAGAGAGAGAGAGAGAGAGAGAGAGAGAGAGAGAGAGAGAGAGAGAGAGAGAGAGAGAGAGAAAGAAAGAAAGAAAGAAAGAAAGAAAGAAAGAAAGAAAGAGAGGGATAACCAGAGATTGGGAAAGAGAGCAGGAGAGATGGAGAGAAAGAGAGGCAGGGAGTGTGGTGCTCCAGGTGTTAGTTAGGAATGCAAATGTGACAAGCTGACAGCTGCTGGCTGGCGGGACCCCGAGCTGGGCTAGCTGAGCCGAGAGAGAGAGAGAGAAATAGAGAGAGAGAGAGAGAGAGAGAGAGAGAGAGAGAGAGAGAGAGAGAGAGAGAGAGAGAGAGAGAGAGAGAGAGAGAGAGAGAGAGAGAGAGAGAGAGATGGCTGGCAGGACCCCGAGCTAGGCTGGCTGAGTAAGGCACTGGGCCTGGACAACAGCTGATGGAGCCACAGTCACACACACCTGACGCTCACACGCACACACACACACACACACACACACACACACACACACACACACACACACACACACACACACACACACACACACACACACACACACACACACACACACACACACACCAATTCCTCCTTGTCCACCACCACCAATGTGTGTGTGCGTGCTTGCGTGCGTGCTTGCGTGCGTGCTTGCGTGCGTGCGTGCGTGCGTGCGTGCCTGCATGTGTGCGTGCGTGCGTGCCTGCGTGCCTGCGTGCCTGCATGTGTGCGTGTGTGCGTGCGTGTGTGCGTGTGTGCTCACACACACTCCACTTGCATGGATCTGTGCCAGGATGTAGACAGACTAAAGGTACACAGAGAGAGAGAGAGAGAGAGAGAGAGAGAGAGAGAGAGAGAGAGAGAGAGAGAGAGATTAGAAAGAGTCAGTGCAAGAGAGAAATAGACAGAGGTAGAGGTAGAGGAAGAGGCAGAATACATTAGGGGAAGGATGGATGAGAAATGGGATGGGTACCGACTGTTGATGAGCAAATCGCAAGGAAAAAAAGATGCAGCAGAAAAAAAATGCACAGCTCATCTGGTGACAGAGTTGAGCTCCGCCCTTTTCTCCATTTTGCAATCTGTTGATTAGAAATTGATGCTGCGTTTTTGGCTCGGGTATATCTACTCATTCCGCATGTCTCCAGCTTGGTAGCAGGCCAACTGAATTGGAAAAAAAAACAGTACCGCTTGCTATTGGTATAGGGATCTGTGTGGAATATTTGCATAAAACTCCATATACTTCAGCAGCTGTGTTGTCAGCTCTTAAAGCATAGCGACTCATTTTCCTTAACAAAATAAAAATACCCAAAACAATACGCCAGCACGGCAGCAGCCGTTAGAAGTGTTTGCCAGGGTGCAAATTGTTTAAAACCAAGCTAAGCGTCTGCCATGAGCTAAGAGTCTGACGATGAGACAGGGCAGAGTGTTGAGGAAGAGAATAGGTCTGGGACAGTGGTGTAGTCTACTTTTTTTATGGTGGGTATACTGTATATTTGAGCATTTTTTGAAGTGGGTATACTGTATATACTTGTGCAATTCAAAACAATAGATCAATCAATTTCAAGTGGGTATACTGAAATCCCTGAAATCTACGTAGACTACACCACTGGTCTGGGAGAGGAGAGGCATGGCTGTTTTTGGGCCTTGACTGGCCCCACACTCATCCACAGGTCACTTCCATACTTTATCTGGATTGGCTCAGTCGACTGTCTATTTTCAAAATAGACCAGCAGGCCAACCCCGAATAACAAAACAAATCAAAAACTGAAAATGCAGTCAGAGAGTGCAGATCTCCACCAAGGAAGCTGTTTGATTGGACATTTGTCTATGTAACACCCTATTATTGTTTAAGTCTGTCTGACTTCTTTTTGTGGAGATAGAAATTGGAATGTCAAAATTCACCCTGTCTCCCAACTCAATTTGCGGTCACTAGGGGCGACTAGATTTCTCTATCAGTGGTGAAGAATCTTTTAAAAAGTCTTGGTTCCGATTTGTAATCCGGATCACGTCCAAAATTGTATAACTTGTTCCTTTGGTCATTTACAACAACTCTGCAAAGTTTCATCCAAATTTTTGGTTTATGCTGACAGACAAAAAAATATACAAAAAGACAGACAAAAAACAGACAGACAGACAAACCAACGTGACCGAAATCCTCCTTAGCATAGTTCAAAACAAAACAAAACAAAAGTTAAAAAAAGCACCCTTACAGGAAGGTCTGTTGGCCAATCATAAAAATGCCCTGAATGCCCCATGAGTAGGTCAGTCAGTAGGTTAGTGGTGCGCACATCCAAGACGCAGGTGCATGACAAAAGGCCAGAATACTGTAGAAACAAACATGAATGTCCGCACACTGCGTGCGGACATTCATCTTTGTTTCTACTGTATGCCCCATGAACCATAGCCATACCCCAGCCCTGGGGAGAGGAGAGGGAATTGAGGGAAAAGTGAAAGGGCCTGGCTTTATTTATACTGTATGCGTACGCCATATCTGCCATATGCAGAGCCGTGTTAGTATGAATCAGCAACACACTGGCAAGCTCATCTGCAGTATGTGCAGAAGATAGATTGGCATCCAAACCTCTATTTCTCTCATTTTATCTCTTGTTCCTCTCGTTCCTCTCTCTCTCTGTCTCTCTCTCTCTCACTCTCTCTTTCTCTCTCTCTCTCTCTCTCTCTCTCTCTCTCTCTCTCTTCCTCTCGGTGTCTCTCTGTCTCTTTCTCTCTCTGTCTCTCTCTCGTTCTCTCTTTCTATCTCTCTCTCTCACACACACACACACACACACACACACACACACACACACACACACACACACACACACACACACACACACACACACACACACACACACACACACACACACGTCAGGAATAGAAAAAATATAGGTAGCACAAACATAGAGTCAGTCAGGCAGGAAGGCAGGAAGGAAACAGACATTATTACTGGACAGGGCCTTCCCATTACAGTGGCATCAAATTGTCACCACCACACTGTTACTGGGATTAAAAATAGTGTCGATAGTGTCCTACCTGCCCAAAAGACAGATGGGATTTTCTGTCATGGATACCCAGTAGATTAGTGTTTCTCAACAGGGACGGTACAGCCCCCTAGGGGGAGTTGTGGAGCCCTAAGGGGGCGTTGAGAAGAATACAGTTGAGAGGGGGTGGTGCTTAATTGTCATTGGGAGCATTAGTCTATTCAATTTTTTTAAGAGTAAGGGGGGCGTTGGCAGATTTATGATGAAGTCAAGGGGGCGTTGGGAGGCTTAGGATGAGGTCCATGGGGCGCTTGCTCAAAAAAGGTTGAGAACCACTGCAGTGGATTATTAACCCTGTGTTAAACATTCTTCGCATTGTTATGTTAGAAAGTGGCATGGATTATGCTTTATTAATGGAAAATATATCAGGTATGCCTATGTATTATATAGAAGTAAATGTTGGTATTCTTCCTGACAGGATCAGATAAGGTTATTGAGGTCCCCACTGCAAAGATATAATTTGATGAAAATACGATTTGATGATACTGAGGCTCTCATTAAAAAAGGACACTGATCAACACTGGAGGATACTGAATTTCTGACTGCCAAGGGCACTGGAATTTTTATTTTAAAAAAATAATTTTGTTCTTACTGCATATAAATATTTTTTAAGTAAGAGAACATCACACTCTCGAAACACGAGGCATTTTCACACTTGGCCCCTTTCAGCTATATACTGTAAGTAAACTCAGATCGGTGACTCAGCATTTTCTTCTTATATAATGCTTTGAATCGTACCCTGCAGTAAACTCAGAGGTGAACTGTAGCCTACTGAGACATTCGTTGATGCGGTCTCATATGGTTGGCAAATAGAGTCCTAAAAAGTTACACCTGTGACTAGGTGTAATCACTGATGGAGAGTGAAACGGATTGCAGAGTGAAAAGGATAACGCAGCCCTGAATGCCTAAAATACTGGAAAATACTTGAGTACCCAGACTAGAAAGGACTAAGGGTGACATTATTATATCGGCCTACTGAGTTCCCTCTATCTGAGGCAATATCGCTTGGGGTTCATAGCTGCACCAATTAACGGACAATAGCAATGGCAGAGCTATTCATATGAATCTAAATTCACAACTCGTTTCACATACATTTGAGTAACAGAGGCAATTATGTATGGTGAGGTAGGTGATAGAATCCAAAAGCAGCGGGCTGAAGCAGCACAATTAGAGATGCGCCCTACTCTAGAGCTTTGGGGATTCTATGTACCGTTTCTTTCTCAGTGCCCACTGAAGAAGTACTAGCATCTACACTAGCCAAAAACCTAGCAAATAAATCACACAATTTCCTTTTTCCAGGCAAACCAAACTTCCTGCCGCCCCCTGAAGTCAGGAATTATTCACATTTCAGATACCGTTCGATAGGTCTTGGTTTGAACACACAGTGTTCTGCAGGTCCCTGATTTTGAAAGTACACGTTTAGCTTGAAATGCTAATTTACATTATTTTGTGGCTATTTGATTGTCAAAAAGATCCGAAGGGGATAGGTGTTCATACACTTTAAATGCTCGTACAGTGGAACAACGTTTTGACAATGGAACTGACATGAAAAGAAAAATAGTTGACAGTTAGATTAGGATGGTTGACACACTCATCAATCACTTGACCTATTTGCGTTCATTTGATTTTAGCACAGTTCATGTGGGATGAGGGTAGCCATTAGCAAAATATTGCTACCATTTTCTGCTATTCTTCCTGCATGCAGTGTTGCTAGATTGGGCTACTTGGGATGGACATCTGCAGGTAAAAACGGGATAGGCCATTTGGTGGCCGAAAAAAACGGCCCTTTGGTGTTTTTTCTGTAGTTTTGGGCCCATATGAATCAATGCAATTTGTTGAATTGGGCGGAATTTAGCACATTTTGGCGTTTTTTGAGAACCTTTTGGGCGGGATTTGATCAGGCACATCTGGCAACACTGCCTGCATGCATGGCTGCTGATGCAGAGTACACCAACTACCCGACTGTCCAGGGCTGCTGCTTGTCCTATTGTGCTTTTCAAAAGAGGCCCATTGTGTATCACCTCTTCCTGAAAAAGGTGTTAGGTGGACGTAAGTGCTTTAATGGAGCCTAATTTATCGCCATCGACAAGAGGTGCTCTTTGAGCAGGAGAAGGCGCTAATGAATTAGCCATGCGATTATGAAGATTTGGAGTGTGCATACAAACAGCAGAGGAAGGGGAGCATGTTATCTGGGAGTGTGTGCGTGTATGCGTGCATGTGCTTGTGCGTGTGCGTGTGCGTGCGTGCATGTGTGTGTGTGTGTGTGTGTGTGTGTGTGTGTGTGTGTGCGCGTGTGTGTGTGTGTGTGTGTGTGTGTGTGTGTGTGTGTGTGTGTGCGTACCAATGTGATGGTTTGCAGCCGTTGGGTAGCATGTCTGGGAGAGGCGGTGAATGGAGATATGTGGTTGTTAATATGCGGCAGCCAATGTAGGGTTGAGTGTGTGTGTGTGTGTGTGTGTGTGTGTGTCTGTTCTGTGTGTGTGTGTGTGTGTGTGTGTGTGTGTGTGTGTGTGTGTGTGTGTGTGTGTGTGTGTGTGTGTGTGTGTGTGTGTGTGTGTGTGTGTGTGTGTGTGTGAGGGAATGTTTACTTGCACAAGGCCATGAATGCTGAGGACAAGAAGAAGAAGAAGAAGAAGAAGAAGAAGAAGAAGAAGAAGAAGAAGAAGAAGAAGAAGAAGACGAAGAAGAAATCAGTGAGATATATTCAGTGAAAAAAGAAGTATTTCACACTTCACACCCAGTAGGCTATAGAAGGTGTCCTTGAATGTGAGGACATTACAGATCAAAGTCCGTCAGCAGCGGAGAAGAACTGAGGCAGAAGAGTGACATGATGTACTGTATGAGGTCATACATAAAATATACGGTTTATTCAGTGGTGTAGTCTACTTTTTTGTGGTGGGTATACTCAGTGGTGTAGTCTACTTTTTTGTGGTGGGTATACTCAGTGGTGTAGTCTACTTTTTTGTGGTGGGTATACTCAGTGGTGTAGTCTACTTTTTTGTGGTGGGTATACTCAGTGGTGTAGTCTACTTTTTTGTGGTGGGTATACTCAGTGGTGTAGTCTACGTAGAACACGGGTATACGGAGTATACCCACTTCTAAATTTCAGGGATTTCAGTATACCCACTTAAAATTGATTGATCCATTATTTTGAATGGCACAAATATATACAGTATACCCACTTCAAAAAATGCTGAAATATACAGTATACCCACCATAAACAAGAAGACTACACCACTGGGTATACTGTAAATTTGAGCATTTTGAAGTGGGTATACTGTTTATGTTTGTGCTATTCTAAATAATGGATCAATCAATTTTAAGTGGGTATACTGAAATCACTGAAATTTGGAAGAGGGTATACTCCGTATACCTGCGTTCTACGTAGACTACACCACTGGGTTAATTTTAGCTGCCTCCGTACCAAATCAGTGTTATATTCAGCTACGCTGAGAGGAAAGAGATAGTTGTATGTTTGTAGGCCTTTTTATTTCCTCAGTAAAATAAACACTTATCTGCTGGCCAAAATATTTTAATTCATGTACAACTTTCTACCGCCCATGCAATGCTGTAAACACATGCATAAAAGGCAATAATTAATACATTTGTAAGGGTTTTTTAAGATTGTCAGTAACGCTTTATTTTAGGCTTACATCTGTTAGCAATAATACAATGTGCCTCTGTAAGTAACTTGTAAGGAATGTACTAAGGAAAATCAAACATTTGTTAGGCGTGTATTCACAAATGTCTTGTTCATGCACAATAAGGGATTTATTACCGATTTAACCTTAGTAAGGACCTAGTAGGCCTTGCAAGTTATTCCAAGTTACAAATGCAAACATTAACATTGT
>NC_085877.1:35459793-35472293 GCF_034702125.1 Engraulis encrasicolus
GCGACGGAAGTAATTGACTTTGTATTGAGTTGAGCGACAAAAGCGATTTTGGAGACTAGAGGCTTTGCGCGACAAGAGCGACAGTTTGTAGTTGAACTCAATATGGTCCAGCTGCGTCTTGTCCAGCTAATACCGCTACGCCCATTCCCCCTTACTAGACCGCCCTCACAGTAACGCCCCTTTGGCTGTTGAAGTCAGTGACATGCTGCCGAATGACAACACAAGCGCCGCGCGGGACTTATTAAAACGACTGGATGGATTTCGCTGCAGCGATCACTCAACTGTCGGTAAGATTTCGATATAAATGCATGAATATACATAACGGTTACTTTACGAGTTGACTTTCAGTCGGAGGGCGAACATTTAACCACCTCGGCCCACCAACTAGTGGTTTTGGCTAATAGGAGATAACAGTATTTGGCTAATGTGTTTTAGCTTCAAGGCAAGCTAACAGGCCGCCCTTCGTAAGTTTGTTTCAGATGTTGTGTGTGTATTTGTCAAAATGTACAGCACTAAGTTATGGGCAGACAAAGCAACTATTATTCCTGTGTAATTACCATTCTTGTGACTACTTCACTGCATATATTAAGCAGGAAACTGCCTTTGGTTCCCAAATATGAACATCTGTTGCCCTTCATACCCCACTACAGGCTTCACTGCCTGGGAAATCTGTGCTAGTTTACTATTTCCAACCTGGTAGCTAGCTAGCTAACCAGCCTGGTCAGAATGGACAAAGGCAGCACATCTCAGAATCTTGTTACGACAATACGAGGCAAATGTGAATGGAGTAGACTAGAATAAGAATAAAAGTTAACTAGGCTTACTACGAAAAGTTCATTCATAGACGTTTTGACGCTCTTTCGAATGGTAATCGGATTGTGTGCTTACTTGCTTAAATATCATTGATAAAGTTCACCACGAAGTGATCATGAAATGATCTCCGTATTAATAACGGTTTCACGGTTTGTTACTCGTTTGAATAAACGTACAGGCCTAGTTTTGACATCCCTTTCAAATGACACGCAGATGTTTTGAATGCTTGTTGTACCAAGAGTAATCACGAAATTATGCTGTACTTACCCTTAAACAAATTAAGCACTGGGCCAAAAGGTGTTTATACAGCAGCTTCTTCCTGTGCTGCGTTGTGCACATCTGTTTGATCATCTGAACTATCAGTTGTGTTTCCTTGAAGCAAACATAGAATAGCACTGAAAGTCGGAGGTGTCATATTTGTTCAACCAATTTTTAAACGTAATTTCAATTCTTGACTAGTGCATGTAAAGAAATTGACAATAAAACCGACTTGACTTGTCATTGGGTCTGATTTTTAATGTGCCATATAGTTCAATGTGGGAGCAGGTTAACACACTAAATAAGACACTACTAAGGTCAAGCACAAGCAGATTTATTAAAAAAACAAAAAACAAAAAAAAAACAATTCAGAGCAGATTAGAGCAGACGTTTCAGGTTGCTGCCATCAGAGAGTAGTGACTTGACCTTAGTGTCTTTAGTGTGCTCCCACATTGAACTCTACTTTTTGGGTCCATGCACCTACTTATTTCTAAACATCTAGAGCGCAACAATACCCCTGCCTCCTGATGTGCCATATAACCTGTATCTCTCCGTGTGTGCGTGCGTGCGTGCGTGTGAGAGAGAGAGAATGTGTGCACGCAGATATAAGAAGTTGGGGTTGATGATCCACATGATGGTGATGGACCAGGACAGCTCTGGACCTCCTGACTGGCAGCTCCATCCTCAACCTCTCTTCCTGCCCTTCACACATGTGCAGGTAAGGCCATTTTTAAAAAAAAAAAACTCACTGCATTGTCTGAGGCAAAAGTAGGAGAAAAGGAGTGTGCGAGTGAGTAAGTGAGAACCCGGTCATTATACATGTGACCCTTAAAGGGCGTGTGTGTGTCCTAGAACCAAGACAGTGGCAGTGTGTGTCTGTCTGCCTTTGGTTAAGGGTATCTTTAAGATACTACCTTTGTAATGGCGATTTTCCCAAACGCCAAGTGAGGCAGGTGGCAAATTGTTCCGACGCACAATCCAAGGTTTCAAGCACGCACAGAGAGTTGAATTAAAGAGATGTTGATGCTTTATTCAAACGGTCCGGTTGACTTGTCTAATCAAAACACTGTTCGAAGTACAAGATATACAGTGATTTGTCTTAAGTATTTTGTGGTCTAAAACTGTTCCTCTTTACCATCCTACCTGTCGAAGACACATTCAGTGGCCTAATTAAAGAGCCACTTCGCACCAGGGGCACGTCAAAGGGGGTGTGTCCCGTCACGTGACAGATAGTGAGGTAATTAGGAACAGCTGTACAAAATCAAAGGAAATAAGGCACGTATGCCATTTCTTAACCTAAACGTAGCACTTTGTAAACATAAATTGGCATTTCAAAACAATAACAATCATAGGCATCATTTCACCTTCCACTCAGTAAACAAAACCCCAAAATGGCTCCAACATACTGGCCCCTAATTGTCCATTCTACTTGATGACAATTACTAATGTGTATATACACAAAATGGAGCCATGAACTATATTAACCAAAACATACTGATGTCACACTTCAATCCAAATCATCAGTTCCAAAACTTAACAGTTAGCAAACATAAGAGTCATAATATGCTAATCAAACTACTGATGTCAAATCAAGTCATCAGTTCCACAATCAACATTCAGTTGTCAAAGCGTGAGATACATTTTGTTGTCCTTTTTTAAGAAAAGAAAAAAAAAAAAAAGTTTTTGTTTTCTTTTTGCAATATCCGAAGCCCATAGTCACCACAAGCCCCACCCAAAGTCTATGGATATGCACAAAGTGCTAGGTATCCATCCAGTTCCATTGACTCTTGGGAGCGTGTGTCAAATGTGCTGCAAAATGAGAAGTCCATGTATATGCATAGAGGTGAATGTATATGTGCTGCAGTTGTAGAAGTGAATGCATGTATGGACTGGTGTATGGGCACGCATATCAAACATGTGTAGGCTTGTCTGAAACTGTGGATGCGTGCAACCATGGGGAACATGGCCCCTAAGCCTGGCATAGCCAACCAGACTTTCAAGATCAAGCTCCGCTTGTCACTTGGCCTACAGATGCAGGCCTTGGTTTCACCACAACACTGCTGGCAAGACCTTCTGGCCCTGGCCGGTGTTCCACGTTCCAGTCTAAGGGCCTGGATCTTCCTGGTGCAGTGGGGTCAACTATGACAATGTCATTCTTTTTCTTCCTTTTCTTTCGACGGTGAAAGAATTTCAGGATAGCTGTACTGTCCTTCTTGAATGTAGGCTGCTTCAGCTCCAGGTTAAAGTGATTCTGAAGAATTCCATCCACCTTCATCCACTGAGAAAGATCACCTGAACGCCTTGCTGCCACCCACTGTTTCTTATGCCAATACTCATATCGGTGACTGGCCCCTGTTGCGAGCGGTGGTTGTGTCTGCCCTTCTGCTGCCGGCGTCACACATACGGCGTTGTCCTTCACAGCGTCTGTGAGGTCATCTGCGAGGATGCTGTCGATGATCTCATCAGCTGTGGGGGCAGCGCTGAGGCAATCATCAGCAGCGACAGGGAAATCAGAGTGTTCGGCGGCGGCGGTGTCTTTGAAGTCATCGTCGTCGGCTGCGGCGATGTCTGAGGGGACATCGGCTGCGGCGGCGATGTCTGAAGGGTCATCGGCGGCTTCAGCGGCGGCGATGTCTGAAGGGTCATCGGCGGCTCCTGCGTCGATGTCTGAAGGGTCATCGGCGGCTCCTGCGTCGATGTCTGAAGGGTCATCGGCGGCTGCTGCGTCGATGTCTGAAGGGTCATCGGCGTCGGCTGCGGCGATGTCTGAGGGGTCATCGGCGGCGGCTGCGGCGATGTCTGAGGGGTCATCGGCGGCTGCGGCGATGTCTGAGGGGTCATCGGCGGCTGCGGCGATGTCTGAGGGGTCATCGGCGGCTGCGGCGATGTCTGAGGGGTCATCGGCGGCTGCGGCGATGTCTGAGGGGTCATCGGCGGCTGCGATGTCTGAGGGGTCATCGGCGGCTGCGATGTCTGAAGTGTCATCGGCGTCGGCTGCGGCGATGTCTGAAGTGTCATCGGCGTCGGCTGCGGCGATGTCTGAAGCGTCATCGGCGTCGGCTGCGCTGGCGGCGATGTCTGAAGCGTCATCGGCGTCGGCTGCGCTGGCGGCGATGTCTGAAGCGTCATCGGCGTCGGCTGCGCTGGCGGCGATGTCTGAAGTGTCATCGGCGTCGGCTGCGGCGATGTCTGAAGTGTCATCGGCGTCGGCTGCGCTGGCGGCGATGTCTGAAGTGTCATCGGCGTCGGCTGCGCTGGCGGCGATGTCTGAAGTGTCATCGGCGTCGGCTGCGGCGATGTCTGAAGTGTCATCGGCGTCGGCTGCGGCGATGTCTGAAGTGTCATCGGCGTCGGCTGCGGCGATGTCTGAAGTGTCATCGGCGTCGGCTGCGCTGGCGGCGATGTCTGAAGCGTCATCGGCGTCGGCTGAGGCGATGTCTGAAGCGTCATCGGCGTCGGCTGAGGCGATGTCTGAAGTGTCATCGGCGTCGGCTGCGGCGATGTCTGAAGTGTCATCGGCGTCGGCTGCGCTGGCGGCGATGTCTGAAGTGTCATCGGCGTCGGCTGCGCTGGCGGCGATGTCTGAAGCATTATCGGCGTCGGCTGCGCTGGCGGCGATGTCTGAAGTGTCATCGGCGTCGGCTGCGGCGATGTCTGAAGTGTCATCGGCGGCGGCTGCGGCGATGTCTGAAGCGTCATCGGCGTCGGCTGCGCTGGCGGCGATGTCTGAAGCGTCATCGGCGTCGGCTGCGCTGGCGGCGATGTCTGAAGCGTCATCGGCGTCGGCTGAGGCGATGTCTGAAGTGTCATCGGCGTCGGCTGCGGCGATGTCTGAAGTGTCATCGGCGTCGGCTGCGCTGGCGGCGATGTCTGAAGTGTCATCGGCGTCGGCTGCGCTGGCGGCGATGTCTGAAGCATCATCGGCGTCGGCTGCGCTGGCGGCGATGTCTGAAGTGTCATCGGCGTCGGCTGCGGCGATGTCTGAAGTGTCATCGGCGTCGGCTGCGGCGATGTCTGAAGGGTCATCGGCGGCTGCGGCGATGTCTGAGGGTTCATCGGCGGCTGAGCCGATGTCTAAGGGGTCATCACCTGCGGCGTCGATGTCTAAGGGGTCATCACCTGCGGCGTCGATGTCTAAGGGGTCATCACCTGCGGCGTCGATGTCTAAGGGGTCATCACCTGCGGCGTCGATGTCATCAGTTGCGGCGGCGTCGATGTCATCAGCTGCGGCGGCGTCGATGTCATCAGCTGCGGCGGCGTCGATGTCATCAGCTGCGGCGGCGTCGATGTCAACGGTGGCGCCGTCACCATTGGCTGAAGCGGCGCGGGCCAGGTTTTTGGCATGCTGGGCTGTGCAGTGTCTCATGATCAGCATTGAAGCATAATCATCATCCGGATCACTGCCTTCTTGGCTGGGGTCATGCTGTGGGTTGTTTGGGCTCTGGTGACTTCTGGTTGAAGTTTTAGCTTCACTGGAGATGCTGTGCAGAGGCTCTGGGAACCTTTTCACGGCACGGCTGGCAGTTCCGTGTCTTAAGGCTTTCAACTGTGCCTGCAGCTTTGCTTCTGCCTCTGCCAGCTGTGCTTCCAGCTCAGCTCGCTCTCGCTTGTGTTTCAAGGTCGCCTCCTCCATCCGACGTGCGTGCAGCGCTGGCAATGCTCTGCAGCGCGCCACAAGTTCTGCCCTCTCAGCAACCACCATTTTCGCCATGGATGATATCTCAGAGTCATTAAAAGTGTAGTCTTTATGTTTAACTGCTGCCCGTTGTCTTTGTTGTTCTTTTATCCACTTTTCAACGTAATTGATAAAGTAGTCCATATTCATTGCTTTCCAATCAACAATGTCATCTTCTACTTCTTCGTCAGTCATGGATGCTTTAACTAATCTGACTTACATAAAAGTCATCTACACTAACTCGCAGCATTTCCAATTTAGTCTTCACTCGATTTACATCTTCATTGTCAGCGAGTAAAGTTTTGATGTAATTAATGTGCGTAGTGCAAATGTCCAATTTATCTCGGCGAGCGGCCATTTCGGCCGATGTAACAGTCGCTCTCGCCGTCTTTGTTTCCATCTTATACATCGTGATATTTTACTAGTATAAGTCAATAATCACGTCAATAGAGTCTTATATTAACTTCGTTGGCTATAAGTCTCTTCAATAGTTCAACATTGAACTTCCACAGGTTAACTCACCCGGTTTTACTGACGTTACTTTCATTCATAGACTGTTTCATACGATGCGCTTCCAAAGTCCATTTAACGCAACGTTCCAAGCAGTGAAACATCCAATCATGTCCGCAACTACAGCGTAATCCACAAGTAGGCCTATCTTGAATCCACAAGTGGTCCTTCAGTTCCTTCCAAGACGCCGGTCTTTGGGAGTTTTAGACTTTGTAATGGCGATTTTCCCAAACGCCAAGTGAGGCAGGTGGCAAATTGTTCCGACGCACAATCCAAGGTTTCAAGCACGCACAGAGAGTTGAATTAAAGAGATGTTGATGCTTTATTCAAACGGTCCGGTTGACTTGTCTAATCAAAACACTGTTCGAAGTACAAGATATACAGTGATTTGTCTTAAGTATTTTGTGGTCTAAAACTGTTCCTCCTTACCATCCTACCTGTCGAACACACATTCAGTGGCCTAATTAAAGAGCCACTTCGCACCAGGGGCACGTCAAAGGGGGTGTGTCCCGTCACGTGACAGATAGTGAGGTAATTAGGAACAGCTGTACAAAATCAAAGGAAATAAGGCACGTATGCCATTTCTTAACCTAAAAGTAGCACTTTGTAAACATAAATTGGCATTTCAAAACAATAACAATCATAGGCATCATTTCACCTTCCACTCAGTAAACAAAACCCCAAAATGGCTCCAACAACCTTGTTGTGGTAACATAATTTTGCTATTTCTGACAGGCAGGCAGTTTTCTGAAAGATGGTTGATGTCAGTACCAACATGTTGTGATGGAGGCTTCCACCTGAGCTGAACACAGAAACTTGCACACAGTGGTGAGTAAATCACTGAATCCGTTTTGTTCTGCACTAGACCAATAAGTATTTCATACAGTAATTCCTTCATGTGCTGTGTTTATTTATAGCAGAACTTGTGTATAGAGGATAATACAAAACACTGGCACAGTAGTAGTGACCCCTGTACAGGCCAGAAGCTCTGTATCTCTTCAGCCTGGTGTTCTGCATTAAAATGATGGGTGTGATTTTTATGTAGTGTATTCTATGTATACCCTCTCGTGTGTGTGTGTGTCTGTGTGCATGTGTGCAGATGGAAGCAGTCGTTCCTGTTCAGCATCGATATGCCAGTAATGGGTTTGATGAGCCACAGCATGGTGATGGGCAATCAGCATCAGGACCAGGGCAGCTCACAAGGAGAACCTCCTGCCCTGCCTCGTCATCCTCAACCTCCCATCTCCCTGCTCTTCACACATGTGCAGGTGAGGCCAACCTCTAAAATGCACACTTGACTTGAGGCAAAGGGGGGAGAATAGGCCTGCGTGCGTGCGTGCGTGCCTGCGTGCGTGCCTGCGTGCCAAATTTTAAGACAGTAGCTGTGTGTGTGGGGGCATGTGCACAAGCATATGCACATGCTCATGTCATGTCTTTCTGTAGGTAGATAGGGGGTGGTTGTTTTTGTCTTAATTCTCATTCATAACATTAACATGCCTTTTTTTGACAGGCACGGATCCAGTTTTCAGAGGGAGGGCTGATGACACCAGCAACTTTGGTTCTGAACCTGATCAACCCAGCACCAACCACTGTGCCGCTCCTCCTCTGCCAACTGCACCACATGGCTCCACCATCTCAAAAAGACACAGACACTACTCCACTTCCTGCGAAGGATGAGAGAAGAGCCGACCGCCCCACATCGGCACTCACCACCTTCTACAGGGGTGTCATTGAGAGCATCCTGACCAGCAGCCTCTCCATCTGGCATGGCAGCCGCCAAGCTGAAGACTAGAAGGCAGTACAGAGAGTGTGGTGAGAACGGCAGAAAAGCTCATAAGATCACCCCTACCAGCCATTCAGGGCCTGTACACTTCACACTGTTATAAGAGGGCAATGAACACCATAAAAGACAAAACTCATCCAACACACAGATTGTTCTCCCTACTATCAGGGAAGCGCTAGCCCAGCATGTGGTGCCGCACAAGCACACTGGGAAACGGCTTCTTTCCACAAGCCATCAGACTCCTCAACGCACTGAAGAAAACCACATGAATATTCCATGAACACTTCTTTCACCATGCCACTTACACTTTACTCATTGCACCTTATATACAGCATCTTCACATCACCTGTATGATCTCCTCCTGCCGTGTGTGTGTGTCCACTGTGTTTGTGTATTTATTGTCCATCAGTATGTTAATCTTCTTATTGCACACTGTTTGTGTCTCTGTGTCTGTATTTATAGTATGTATCAGTCTGTATTTCATGTCAATGCATTATTTTTAGTTATTAGTTAAACTGCACATTGGAGACTGGTCAAACACAATTTCAAACTTTGTGTTAACCCTCCTAATCTACTGTACTACACAGGCTATCAACAGACCACACAGTTGAGTGCTGTTTTATGCACTCTGAATATGAGGAGAAGGAGAGGTGACCGTTCACACTTCATAGTGTAAAAGTAAACAGAAATACATTTTCACATTTCATTCCTGTCTCGTTCACTTCTTTCAGCAATGTATGTGGCCTACATGCAGGGAAGCTGACAGGGGGGACAAAGGGGTCCGTTGACCTGGGCCCAGTGAGACGAGGGGTCCAGGAATGGGTCCTCATTACATTGTATGTAGTCTATGTATTGAGTGGGGGGCCCTTTCAGATGACTTTGTCCTGGGCACAGCCAAAGCTGTCAGCGGTCCTGATTATGTACGCACAAACACTGGTTATGATGGTAGGAAAAAAAAATCTCTGTTTTCTGATGGTCTTTGAATTAAGACAGGCCAATCTGGAACCTCTCCTGGATAAAGAGGTAGGCCTAAGCTTAAATAGTGTGGTCACTCCTAAATCATAGACAGACATGGAGTATGGTCGGCCTATGGTAATGAAGAAATAGTTTTTTTCTCCAATAAAACAAACAAATAGCCTATTGATATTTCAAATACTATTTCATATGTTTTTCATTAATATCTGCTCTAACTGACCACATTGCCACATGAATGTCATTACTTTAAAAAGTAGGGAATGTGTTGCTGATGTTTTACATCGTTTCAAACTTTTCTAAGTAGCCTATATCATGTCTTACCAAGTGAACAACCTAGACAAAAAGGGTTTTTTAAATTATTTGTCCGAGTGTGTCTTAATATCCTGGAAAGGATGTTTAATCATATAGCCTACACAGCGCTAACAGTGACCTCGATACACGCAGCTAGGTAAGGTAATGTCAAGGTCGTCCTGTTGAAATTAAAGCATTTTGGCGACCTGATACGTTGCTATGACAAACTTTTGCATAGCGACACGAGTCCTTAACAGTAGGCTACAATGTCCGAGGTACGGGAAGACAAAGCAAAACATATTGGGATTAGAAAACGTGTGATTTGTAATGTTCTGTTGTGTCTATTGACATATAAGTGTCCAAATAAACAAACAATAAACGGAGTGATCACTGATCGAAATCTAACTGATTTATTAACTGGTAAAATACCCCGGGCCGCCAGGGGCGCACTCAATATGTAAGGCACATACATTGCATTGACGTGGTGGGGGCACAACGTAAACATGCATATGTTAAATGATTTATCTCACTTTCTGACATAAATTGTTGAGAATATTATGTCAGTGGAATGTTCAGTGAAACGTTTCTCTAGAAGATAACAATTTGCACGGGATATCTTTGTAACAAACATGGAGCCTTCATCCGGAAATGGCCTTGAAAATGACATCATGCAGTATCCCTTCACGATTGGCCAATACGGCAAATGCCGGGAACGCCCATGGGCGTGCTTGAATTAAGGGTGGAACTGTCTTTACTGCAGCTGGACCCTTCTCGTTGAACTCCTGGGATTGTTATGCAAGTGAACTATGACGCACTTCGGAGACAAGCCGCCACAGCCATTAGTTGTATAGAGGTCAGTGACCATAACCAATTGGAATGTTTGAATACTTGTGTTCTGCTTTTAACGTACATACTCTAGTCGCTTCAATCGCGTGTATCGCTCTTGCTGCACAGAAGCGATTCTCTGTCGCTTGAATCTCGTCGCTGTGCGGTGTATTTGCCCAGTAAGCTTCATCTCCCCATCCCCCCTACAGTTTTTATGTTTGCATATTTATGATATCGCATAATGTATTCATCCTCTCACAATTTGTGACTGTGACTGTTCATTTCTCTGCAGATTTACAATTAAATAGGGTTCAGTTTGAGCTGGATGGATTGCAAATTCAGTTGGGTTCAGACAAAGCCAGTGTTGATATTCTGTGTTTTGCTGACGAGCCCAAGTTACAAGACAGGGTCTTTCAAGGCCCTAATGTATGTCATATTGCACACAATCACAATACACAAACACACATTCATCAGGTTCACTATGTTCGTTTGTTCAATTTTTTAGGGGATTTGTAAAACAACATATTTCCAGAATCATTAGACACTGTAGAATTAGAAAAGCTAGGTTTGACAATTTTCAAAAGCCAAAAACGCAGTGATGTTGGGCCTTGAAGAGTGATGAAGAGTCTCATGAAAAGCTCTATATATAAACCTAGTGTACTATTACTATTATACACGTATATCATATATTGTTTGTATGAGTGTATTACTGTGAATGTTTACAGTGTGTAAAGCGTATGTGTGCCCTGCTGCATTTACAAATGCACTGTAAGGTTGTGTATGTTTGTGTGTTTGATTTTGTGTGTTGTGTTGTCTGATGACCACATAATGGTGTGAGTGTGTGTGTGTGTGTGTGTTTGTGTGTGTGCGTGAGTGTGTGTGTGTGTGTGTCTCTGTGTGAATATGTCTGTGACTGTATGTAGTTTGTAGGCCTACAGTATGTGTGAAACCACGCTTGCTTGTCACTCAATCCTGCCAGCCATTATCTCCAATAAATCTGTGGCAAAGCTGACAGGAGACAGGAGTGGCCATGTAAAAAAGCTTGCTCTCTCTCTCACACACACTCTCTCTCTCTCTCTCTCTCTCTCTCTCTCTCTCTCTCTCTCTCTCTCTCTCTCTCTCTCACTCGCTCTCTCTCACTCGCTCTCTTTCGCTCTCTCTCCTCCTCTTACTGTGATATACTGATCCTGACTGGCTACTGACAACAGTGTG
This sequence comes from Engraulis encrasicolus, assembly GCF_034702125.1. Lineage (NCBI taxonomy): Eukaryota > Metazoa > Chordata > Actinopteri > Clupeiformes > Engraulidae > Engraulis > Engraulis encrasicolus. The sequence goes on from NC_085877.1 coordinate 35,471,136, forward strand.
GTGTGGCATGTGTGTGTGTGTGTGTGTGTGCGTGCGTGCGTGACGCGTGTGTGTTTCTGCTTGTGTAAGTGTACGAGTGTGTCTATGTGTGTGTATGTGTGAATTGAAATGTTGTCTGTAGTAGGGGGAACCTGGGAATTCCCGGCGTGAGTACCCACTTCAAGGAGACTGTTGAGGAGAGAAAGAGAGATGGAGAGAGAGAGAGAGAGAGAGAGAGAGAGAGAGAGAAATAGATACAGAGAAACAGAGAAACAGAGATGAAGAGAAAGAGTGTAGAGAGAGAGAGAAAAGCAAAAGAGATAGATAGATAGATAGATAGATAGAGAGAGAGAGAGAGAGAGAGAGAGAGAGAGAGAGAGAGAGAGAGAGAGAGAGAGAGAGAGAGAGAGAGAGAGAGAGAGAGAAAGAGAGAGAGAGAGATGGAGAGATGGAGGTGATAATGTTATGTATTCAGGCGGGGAGAGAGTGCCTGGTTATGGGGAGCAATAGCGGACAGGACAGGAAAGGACAGGAGAGGAGAGGCCATGTCTGACTGAGTGGCTGAGAGGCTAAAGCAGTGATTTGGTGCTTGTTGTTTGTGATTTTTCACTGCTGTTGTTCTCCCTCGCATCAGGGCTGGGGTGCATTTCTGGAAAGCGTAGTTATTAGCAGTTAGCAAATTCGGTAGTTGCCAATGGGAAATTGCATTACAACCAACAAAGTAGCTAGCAACTAGTTAGCAACTACACTTTCCAGAAATGCACCCCTGGACTGATTATGCAAGGGATTTTCCCGGTGGGCTGACAGGCTTTAGAGGACAATGCTGTTGATTTTTTTTTTCAATTCAACAGGTGGACAAAGATGCGTCCGATGGCTACGAAGATCGTGTTTTGGTGTTTTGGAATGCGTTTCAGACAGACTGATGGACGGACGGACGGACGGACGGACGGACGGACGGACGGACCGACGGACCGACATACCGTCTTATAGACATGCGTGGACACATCTACAAACAGGGGCTGTGAGAAGCTGGTCTTTGCCTAAAATGCCTGGGCCACTGGCGGAGTAACAGCCCTTCCCTGTTGTCTGGATGAGAGCGAGAGAGAGCGAGGGGGGGGGGGGTGGGGGGGGGGGTGGGGGGGGGGGGGGGGGGGTGGGGGGGGGGGGGGGAGGGGGGGG
>NC_085877.1:35477293-35478375 GCF_034702125.1 Engraulis encrasicolus
AAATCAACAGATTTAACGCTGCAATTTAATTAATAATAACCATCTTGTAATGTATTATTTCACTGGAATATTAATTATTCACAAACTATTTGAAAATTAAGACACCATGGAAGGAATGAAAGGATTATTCATAACTATCCAATCCAGATGAATTTATATGCAAAGGACAGAAGATTAATAGATAATAAAATTACAATTAAGAAATAAAAAAAACATTAAATCAATCATTATATGGTATAGTGTATACAATATGCATAATATGCATTCAACCAATCCATCACACTTGTTATCAGTGAGACATTTTTTTTTCCATTCAGTCAGCATATTAATCGCTAGGGTTTAGAATGATTTTGTGACCACCTGTATTGGCATTATGTCAGCTAGTCGACCAGTCAATAAGCAATAGTTCAAATCACAGCTGGAAAACCTTTTTTTTTCCCATTGATCAAGTGTCAAGAGAGAGCTGTTCTTGAGCAATTACACACAAGAAAAGACGCTCTCAGCATATCTAAATTGGTTATTCTGACCCAGGAAAAACAAACAAACAAACAAACAAACAAACATACTAATGCAATGCAGTCTGTACTTTTTTATTGTTATTTAATGTTGCCTTCTGCAGTACTTGCTGAGTTTATACATCTGTCTTCCAAATTAATTATTCTATGCTAAATGTATTACTGAGTGTTTTGTGTTATGTGCTGTACTGTGCTGTATTGTGCTGTTATGTGTTTTATACGTTATTGTAGCTTGGCACAGTTTTTCAGTCATATTTTGCAATCATGGAAACTTTACCTGACCTTTGGCATGGAAATACAAACGGTTTCAAATGAACAGCCTCATTAAGAAAAGTATTTCAAAGAAGGTTCAACAGATATGGGTAACAAAGCTATAGCCTGACGACGCCATCCTCTGGACTTCCACCCAAAGATTTTGATTCCATACATAGTGTGGCCCAACCGTCCTACCTCGGTTTGCTCACGGTTCTGCCAATCAGCAAACAGTTGAGGGAAGTGACGCAGAACTCACCCGCGGAGTCCGTTACTGATTGGTAGAGGTAACATCAAAATCCCCCCAAATTTTGT